>NC_138207.1:31815536-32257619 GCF_964194415.1 Vipera berus
ATTCTTGAAGTTGTTTTTGATGTGTAGTGGTGGAAGAATCTGCAGTGACAAGACCTAGCAAAACCTGAAAGAAAAAGATTTCCTGAGTGAACTGGCTGGTGGAAAAGATTATTGTTTATAGACAACAGACATAACAGATGTCAGTGAGAAGAGCTGACATAGGTGGTAGAATCCAAGAAACTGAGTCAAAAGTTATTTTTCCCTCTGCCTATTCTCCTCCTTAGTTTCTGTCCCTTTTTTTCACCTTCTGACTGGATACCACATGGGAATTTCTGGGCTGAAGGATAGACTAGGAATGAACAAATAAATAAATATATAAAAACCTGGAACTATAAAATAGCAATAGCAGACTTATATACCACTTCACAATGCTTTACAGTTCTAAGTGGTTTACAGAGTCAGGATATTGCCCCCAACAATCTGGGTCCTCGGCAGGATGGAAGACTGAGTCAACCATAAGTTGGTGAGAATCAAACTGACAGCAGAAGTAGCCTGCAGTATTGCATTCTAAACACTGCGCCACCATGATTATTAAAGTGGTATTAATAACAGTCAAAAACATGCACCTACAGTATTTTAGGATACTTCTTATACAACGGAGAAAACCTAATCTCAGGAATCTGTGATTGACACAAATAAGTCTCCATCGGGTCAAAAAATCGTTGCCTGATGAATTTGTATCAGGTAATTCTGGATGAACATGTATTTTCTACATACAAAAATAACATATATGAAATGGCATACAGAGAACATACTACAAAAATTCTTTTTAATAGAGCAGCAGTGAATAAGCAGATGATCATAATTTGTTCAAGTTTGTGTGGGAAAAAGTCCTTATTGTTTATTAATAAATATTTGACTCTGGGCAAGGAAATATTTGGTTCAGCTTTACGTAACATAAACACAATAAAGTTTGTTCTATTAGAATTACAATCTAATGAAGTATACTAAAAATCTGAGTGTTGGGGGCAGTGAAGGTACGTGTATCTAACTTGGAAGTCAGTCCTCCTTTACAGTAAAAATTTTCCAGCAGAGACTGGTGCATACCCTGAGAGCGGCAGGAACAATTTAGCACATCATACATGGTCATTTTTAATATTTGCTTAATTATTGCAAACAATTTCTGAATAGGACATTGGTACTATGTGTTAGGGAGGTTATGAATTGACAATTACATTACCTTCCTCTATCGTTTGTGTATCATAATCCTCATTCAAAATGATGTAGAAATTACTGAAGAGTGAAGATCATTCAAAAAGAACTGAAATCATCTTGAAGCACTTGCTCAAAGATGGGTTTTACTTTGTGTTTAATCTCGTTATTTAGATTAAAAAATAGTTAAATAGTCAGGAAGAACACCCTTTTCCACTTTTTTGAAAAACGATGCCGCGCTAAACCACAGCCATCCTCAACTGCATAAGTATTTGCTTGTATGCCCATAAACCCAGTGGCTTTTTAAGCTTGAAAACTTTAAGATGAGTGGCATTCAGTTCCCAGATTTCCCCAGCCAGAGTTGAACCCAGAGCAGAGCTGGAACTTCTTCAGACCTTGAGATCCCAAACGCTGCCCAAAGCTTGCGTGTTGCAAAGAGAAGCGCTCCCCTCGCGCCAAACCTGCATCATCCCGTGAGCCTCTCCCACCTGAGACCCTCTTACCGGCGCCTGGGGGGCTCAAGCAAACGCTGCTGCTCCAGGTAAGCTTGGAGCCAGAGCTTTTTGTTTCGGCGCGGCTGAGAATGAAGTAAAGCGGCTCCATTCGCCGCCACGAACAGTCGCTGAGAAGTCTGGAGAAGCAGCGGGCGTAAGAGCATCGACGCCATCATACCCGGGGAACCTTGATTTAGCGCCGGCTGGAAACTCGTACCATTTCCTTTTTGGTCCGGCTGAGTTCCGGGCTCAGAGTTGACTTCTAGCGAATGAGGCTCGGTGCTGCTATAAACATGGTTGGTTCAAAAAGGTGTATCAAAACTAGATCGCAGTTCTGCGACGCAGTCGAATGCCAAATAAACTAAAGGTCTGGAAATTCAGGTTTATAAGCTTTCCGCAATTATTACTTTATAGAGCTGCGTGCCAGTCTCTCTCTTACCGGACTATTGGCTGTACTAACGGCTTGTAGCCAAAAGTACAAACGGCTACTTTATTTTCAACGTTAGTATGAGAATGTAAAAAGAGTGACAGTAGGGAAGCTACTGAGGGGATGATGATGATGCAGCTTATTTTTTTTATTCAAGAGAAGAGATTTTCAATGTTTTTAGAGTAACAAACTTGTCTAATCTCCAAAACTAAGCAGGATTAGACTGACGAATGTATTCAAGGGCTGTAGGCTAGACTGGAAAAAGGCAAAGAGCAACCTGTTACTGTTTTTCTTTTTTTGCCAAAGAAACCTGCATGTTTACATTTAAGTAATCAGAATGAATCAAGGGTTTTACAAGCTTCAGCTTCCCTTCTTCACCTACCCAAGTATCCAAGCTATAGTATATGATACAAGAAACATTCAGACTGAACTATAGCAAGCATGTGTTGAAGCAAAATTTGAAAAAATAATAAGTATAATTGCTTGGGCATGTCACCTATATGCACTAATAATAAAAAGGGTTGGTTTTAAATTCATGGGTAAGAATCCTAACAATTCAAAAATTGATAAGATACAATACTTTGGCAGACACTACAAATATATTTTAATATCAGTAAACATTTAACTGAGGCATTTTATCTAATCTTTATAGAAATTATTTAGGGACTAGACTTTGTTTTTCACAGTTCACAAATGCTTTTCATGTCAACATTTTATTATTTTACATCACTTTCCAAGAAGGTAGAACTTTTAAAATAAAACACACGGTGAACATTAGCGTAGGAAAACAATGTATGTGCAAATGGTTGGACTCAAAGTGTAAGAACAAACAAGAAAATAACCACTTAAATAGAAACAGTGATTTGAGATGCTGTGTTGAACTAAAAAAATAAAAATGTCTTAGTTCAAAATAGAAAGTTAAGTACTTGCAATTTCAAGTTTCCACATTTCCAAAGAACAAAGAATACAATTCAGTGCAATGGTAAGAAATTACAATCTCTTTACTTTTATGAATTACACTACTGTTGATACTTTGTTCCATAATCTTTAAATCACTCAAACAGACTTGCTTAAATTTTTATTTTTAAGGGGAAAAAAGCATATTAAAGCTAAATTACATTTTACACATACCTGTGGATAATCTCCTGACATTCTAGCAAATAATGTTTTTTAGTCAATATCTACACTTGCCAGAATGAGAGATATAGATAAGTTAGGATGCCATTTCATCTGGCAAACCACTGCAAAAATATTTTGGCTAAACGAAACAAGTGCAATTAGTTAACAATAAAGGTGCTGTACTTAATACAAAAAAGGGAAAAAACCTACCACAAGTTATGCCATTTTGTAGATTATTTGAAAAATCCATGTTTGTCTTTCTATGCAAAGAGAAGTGTCTGTAGTTACCTTTACAGGGTGAAGACTTTCCCTTTGCAAAATACAGTTGAAATGTACATTATCATGCAAAAAAATGTTAACAGAATGTTACAATAATTTGGAAAAAAAATGTCCAAGCATCCTTTTTTTAACACTGTAATATATTAGGTTTTTTTTTTTTACAGTGGCAGACGTTTCCAGTGCATGGGCCATAAGTCACCATACAATTCAGAGACAGGAACAAAGGACTTTGTAATTTTTTTGTATTTCCCCACTGTCAGATCTTTTTAAATGTAGAAGCTATTTTTAGCGCCGAAACCAAAGCCAACTATTTAGTAGCCAGAAAGCTACAGTGATTGAATACATGATCATCTCCCTTTTAGCTCGTTCTTTATTTTCTTCTTCCAGAAGTTGTAGGCGGCGATTAAGTTTTATTATCTAAAAGACAAAAATAAATATTAATATTTTCCACAACTACCTGAGTGATCAAACAGTCTGTCAATATAGCACTTCAATCCTGGAATCCTACTGTTTAACCAACAGAAGACCTGTTTTCAGTAAGATAATGCTCCTGCCCTTACAGTCTTTGTAATTTGGGCTACATTTTCTTTCATGTTCCGTATTTATATTAACAAATTCATATTTTTATCTCCTACATTTCACTACTTTTGTCACACCTTTTCTTGCAGGGAGCTACTGCAGTCATGGTATATCATTAGCACTCTGTTTCCATGCGTTTTATTCTTCAAAATGTAAATTGGGACTGAGTTTCTGGTTATAAGTTGTCACAGTCACAAGTTGAGGCACCCATGTGACCAAACCCAATTTTATGATATTTTTGTAGAATCACCGCACACATTAAATGAATCCACAATCATAGAGCAAACATCGTGGTTATAAAGTGGAAAGCCATTCTTTCAAATAGGTGTTTTGCCAGAAACTGGTAAAGACAAGCTGGTTGCCAAACAGTTGAAATGCAGTCACATGACCATGGAGGGATGGCAATACATTTTACGATGGGCAGAAATGCATTATAGATATAAAGCCCGCCTTCTTGGCTTCTCATAATTCTGACTTCTCATTAGTTGAGGATTATTTGTAATTGTTGCAATTTTTCTAGGCTTTTAATTTTAAACATTTGTGAAAGGTTTCTGGTCTTACAGTTCAAACCTTTTTCTAGATTTATTCATTTGAAAACTGCTTTGCAACAAATACAAAAAAACTTTATAGTATATGAAGAATAGGACAACATAAAATGCATGAATGAATCTTAGCTGGTGACTCTAACGGGGGAGCATCACACTAGAGGTGATTGATGATTAAAGAGGCAATTCTACCAACCCCGCACACATCCTGTTCCCTCCCTTCCCATCTTTTAACTATAATTTTATCTGGAGTGGGATTTCCATTTTTATTGACAAAGAGATATTTATTTGTTAGGATTTTAATGGTTTAAAGCTGAAAGCTGCCCAAAGTTGTTTAGTTATGAGACGGTGGCAAATAAATTCAATAAATAAATCTTAATACAAGCAGAGTTTGTTCAGCAACTTGAAACAAAGCAACAGAATTTATCTTCTCAATAGCCTTTCCTTTTCAAATATTTCTACTTATATTTGCTGGGACATGCCTATATTTTATTAATTTAGAAACTGAGAATGCTGAGAAAACAACTTTGTACAAAAGTTGATAAATTATTTACAATACCAAATATGAATATACTTCTAAATGTTAATGGTAATGCAATTCTGGTCCCTGACATCTCACATTTACTATATGAATTAACTATATTGTGTAAGGATTACAGCTATAATAGCTGAAGAATATTAGATACCTGTCGTCTTAAAGAAGCAGCATCCACAACTGCCATATCTTCTGATGCTCCCTCTAATGATGTGTCTAAATTTGAAAGAGTATATCTGTATGACAGAAAAATACAAACATTCTTCAGTGGCACAAAGAGAATTATAGGTAAAATATCAACTTTTTTACACATTTTTACCACCTTCTGAAAAACAACCCTTAGAACATTAGACATCATACAGAGTGGTAATTCAATGCAGCCTGAAGAAATGCAACTATAGCAAAAACAAAACAAAACAGGTATTTTCTGTGAAGCAAGAAATGCTTCAAGCTGTTTGAATTCTAGGTAAAATACAGTATTTAATTCTAGGATGAAATAATGAGAAGAATTTCAAGAAATAAATACTAAAAGATATGCCTTTGAGGGTTAGTTATTGGTAATAGCCAATCTACATTAAAGGCAGAAGTTGGGTGTACAAAACCCCAAACACTAAATTATGGTTTGTTTTAAACAATATCTGTATGTGTTATGATTTGTAAGTCATGATTTATAGTATAGTATGTGAGCAAAGACACTAAAGCTTGTTAAGAAAACTAGTTAAAAAAAGAATGTATTAATGTTATGTGAAGAATGACAGAGCTAGGTTTGTGATGGGCATACATATTCCATGTTGACAGTATGAGGGTGAAACAGCAATGAAGATGCACCTCAATTACGAAGTGACATGTAATCATAAAATTCTGAAAACCAAATTTAGGTAGCCGGACAGGAGTTTTAAAACCAACGTTTCAGAAAAATGTTGCCAAGTACATATGTAAGCTCAGCACTAAGGAAAAGTACTGATGAGACTTTCATCAATATATGGATAAGATTTATAGGAGAGGAGCTTAAATTAATAAGATAGTAGAAAATAAATTTGGGCAAGCCAAGCCAATACAAAGGGGATAATAAAGACATCTTGAGCTGAAGAAAAAATAAAAAAGATTCTAAAAAAGAATTTGAGTTCTTTTTGAAGCAACTGAAGTAGCCTAAATCCTGAATAAATTATGCTACAGTTACTACATTGTGATATAATATTGTTACCCTACATAAATGTATCATAGATTACTGGAATCATAAAAAACAAAGAGAAGGAATCCTAAGTGCAAACCAAGATATGGCACATTGGAAACTAAGTTTTAAATTTTAAATAAATAAGAAAATCATCCACCAAATCTGATATTTCTACACTAGTGTTCAAGAGAAGAACAATAAAAATAAGGACAGGAAAAAAAATAAACTTGAAAAGGAATTTTTTTTGGGGGGGAACAAGCCTCTAGAGCACTCAGAACAGTATAAAAATGTATTGATCAAACTAGTTCAGGAACATCTTTAATAGTTTGCAGAGAAGCTAACTAAATGCAACTTTACCTGGCTTCATCATGATGGCGGCTAGAGGAACTGACAGCTGCTGACCCACCACGTAACACTGGCCTAAGGCAAGATTTGTAGATACGAAGGAAATAGGAAAAAAAAAAAACAAGGAGAGAAGAAGTAGAACAAAAAAAGCCCTGAAGTCAAAGATTGTTATTTCTATTATACAGTATTGCAATTACAAATCCTATTTATATTTAGAAAATATGCCATTTTATAATGGAATAGTATACTCCATGATGCACAAATGATTTTCCCAGATTATGATTAGCTTAACCTAATTATGACAAATTTTTGTTCCACTGATTTCAAGAGCCTATTCTAAGTACAGGTAATTTTTATCAGAATAATTTCATTTTTACTTATCCTCAGCAAAGCCTGGGCGAAGAGCCAAGTCAACAAGGCCATCTGAAATGCCAGCAACTTGGAAGCCATCAGTATCTCAGAGAGAACTTTATTCCAGAGGGCAGGTAGTACTACATCAAAGGCAGATTTCTGGAGTCCCCAATGAATGGCAACATTTAACTGAAGGAACCCAAAGCACACCACCCTGCCAAATTGAGATTGTGTGTTCATGCATCTACATCTTTTTATAATTGTAATAAAAACACTATTACTGGTATTCATTTATTATTTCTCATTTTGCTTTTAACTGACATATGATTTCTAAAATTTCATGAAATTTTTGAGCATCCTAAAGTTGTAATACAAACTAACAGTAAATGCACATGCTCATATTTTCACTCACAGCGGGAATAATTTTTAAAAATACTGTTTCAATTGTTTTCATAAAAATCTATGACATAACATTGTCATACAAATTGCCAAATACACCAACTGCTGAGACATCATGGGACATTTTTCTAACACTTACAGCAAATACTTAATACAATCTTTTTGATCTGACAAGTAACTATTTTTCCCCAAATTATTAGCTAAGAACTGAGTTAATGTAAACTTTACATAACACATCACAGAATTCTATTGAAAAGACAATAAACACAAGAACATTCATGTTTACAAATAATTGGATGCAATTTAAATTAGCAATCTAGAAGGCATATCTACCGTTCAATAAAAATGGAAAAATAAAGATTTGAAGATATGGTCATGACCACAAAGTCCATTTTGGCAACAATACAGAAGTTATTTGCCACTGAGTTATTCTGAAAATATTTTCAATTTTCCAATCTAGACTAGAGGTTTGATACTTCCTAATCATTTTGCCATCCAAAAACTAGGGTTGTTTAAATCTTTGAAGGGTTAGATTTTTCAAGGTTTGGGCAAACACCCCTTTCAAATTATTTTACAAAGCAAAGTGTGTCCCTCAGTTCTAAGAGCAAAGCAACCTTGATGTTCTGCTTCACAATGCTCCCAGCTTTTTTCTGCAGAGCTTACACTGTGAAGAAAGTTTTGGAAGATCTTTCAGTGAGCACTGCAGAAGATAGAACTTAGCCAGATTTTCTGTGACTTTGTGGGACTTCCACTGAATCTACTCAATTTAAAGACATTTCAATACACTACCAAGGTTTTCAAGGTTAGACGGCTTCAGTGCACACTGAATCTTGTAATATGTGCCAAACCCACTTAGCTAGAAGCATTTTGGCCGGCATTGGGAGAGAAGACTACAGAGGTTTTTCCTGAAGCACTGGCCTGATTTGTGACAATGTAAATTGCTTCACTGAGATAAAGAGAATTACAATATATTGTTTCTACATAAATTGTCAGTTCAAGCATAGGCTTCCAGGTACAGACAAGGTCTAACCGGGCATTGCTTTTCAAGAGAAGCCTAGATTGGCTGGATGTTACCACTTAACTGTATTAGTGTATTGTAGATATGCCCAATAGCCCAGCAAGCTGTAGTTATCAGAAATAAGTAATTATGTACTTCTATTAAAAATAGAAAACTTCATTAACCAGCCTTGCACAAATCATCCTATAAAAATCACAGAACGTATTTTGCTTGCATGCTGTAACTTGCACTGCTAAAGAATTGTTTGGCATCATCTGAAGAAGTGTGCTGAAGACGACAGAAAAGGATAAAGAGTGCCAAGAGGCAATAACTAATTAATTCAGACAGTATGGTTGGAGTCCCAGGAGAGGACTGATGATGAAGATTAAAAGTGTATCTGCCAAAGGGAAGAAAGCAGACAACTAGCAGCTGCCATTCAGAACCAAGACAGAGGAAAGCAAAAACTGTCATTGATCTCGCTAAACTTTCTTTAACTCTCAAATTAGGGCACAGGGTGAAGCATAGGACATACATCTGTTAAGCATGTATTGTAATCTGCACACACACAAACACTTAACAGTTGCTCTGAGATTAAAAGTTGAAGTTCAAAAAAAGAACAGTTAACACACTACCATGTCCATAGAAAATGAGGAAGATATTTTTTGCAATGGAATCTGTCAATTGTACTTGCAAAGCTTAGTGGGATCTGAAACAACATACAGTAAAATGTATGTTATCAGGAGCTTGAATAGAAAGAGGGCAAAATCCTGTCTTTTTCAAAATCACACTGCTTCATTTGCAAGGTTTGCATGAATGTTTTGGACACTATTCCCAGGTCTTTCTGCATGAGTGCATACACATTCTGCACATTGAGAAACAAGTTTTTTAAAGTGCTTTGAACTGCCATATTGTTCATTCAAGTGTATTTTATATGGTAACTAGCAAATCTTTGGATAGTAAATCTGAAGGATTTCCAGTGTTTTGCACCCTGAAGATGTAGCGGCTGCTCCTAACCTTAATTTTACATGAAAAGAAAAGTTAGATCTACAATGAGGACATTTGAAGAGCAACATAAATCAATGCAACACTTACTGCTTCTACGAATTGGTAAGATTAAAACTACACATTTGAGACAAAGAAAAAAGAAAAAGGGAGGCAGCTAAACACAAATGTGCAAGTGGAGACATAAATGAAGTTTCCAATCTGAAGTCATTCCCCAGCCATGTACCTGAAACATTTTAATATGAGATGCTAAGAACTGGATAAAGAAAGACCTGCATGCAGCAGCTACAGGTTATATCTAAGATATGGCCCCATTTGCTTTGAGAATACTGATTTGATAATACAATTCTCAACTCATTATTAACAAAACTTCAAGTAGTACCACATCAGGTATCAACATTCAGGAATACTGTAGTTTCCTTCAGTTTAAACATAAATTTTAATATTCTTTACATCAAGTACAGTATATCGTCCAAAAAAAGAGAAGCATATTTTATCTCTAGCTTACTTTTATGTAAAAGCCAGAAATACGTCCGCTCAGATTTAGTCTACCTTCCTCTTAAAGTCATATTCATCTTCTATTGTATCATACTCACAAAACTCTTATTGTCCAACTTTTCTAGAACCCTAATCTTTAATGAGACCTTTTAGACCTTATATTTGACTATACAGTATTTCTACAACCAACCAACAGACTAAGTTCTCTGAGCAACTTATATTAAACATTAAAAGAAGTGTGTCATACTTTTACAATGAAAAGTATATCTAGAGCCAAAGGTATATTGAAAGGGCTGAAAAGAAATATACATTATAAAACACTTGCCCAAGCTAGATATATAAATTGTAGACAAACAATATGACAGGAAGAACTTATCTCTTTTAAATTATCCACCAATACAGCAGTTCACTATGAAAGTTTCTGATATAACACTAATATCCATATTATAGATGTCTTAAATACAAGGCAGATGCATTGAATTTTTTCCAAGATAGCAAAAATGTGTATCATGTTCATAGTGGAGTCCTAGATGTTCCCTTAAGATCGGGCTTGTCAAAGATAATTTTTGAGAAAAGAAATGTTAGAAAAAGAATTTATCCTATGATTGATTTATTAGCCACGATAAATAATAAACATTTTAATTGACAATAGAATATACTGTAGTTATGCAAAGCATGGATGGGATATGCAGGAATCAGAAAATATTTTAAAAGAAAAATAAAGTAGAACAAAAACCAAATTTTAGAAACTGTTAAATAAAATATTATGCTTAAATAAAACAATATGCTTAAAACAGCAAAAAGCAATTCTATAAATAAAAATATTGTAAAAGAATCAGCAACTGTAGCCATGCAAGTAATATATTTTCCAAATTTCACATTCCTGCATGCGAATTGTAGAAGTTTAATTTTACCTAAAGATGGTTTTAAAAGAAAATAATATAATACTTGATTTTTAAAATTATATTTGAGATAAACTAGAAAGAAACGTTTTTCTGATTATTTTTCAAGGCCTTATTATTGGTTGAATTATGTCTAATTGGTTTATAAAATTTAAAAACTATGATTCTCAAAATCTTGAGAAAATATTTTAAGACTCATAATCTGGGAGAACTGAATGTACCCACCTCTATAAAACTTAAGCAAGTACTGCAGTTAAGTTTTACATCTGCAAGAAACTTAGTTTTTAATGTAGAAAGGAAGATATGAGTATTTAAATAAAAACCACAAAAACTGTTAGTGTAAAGAAAGTGAACTGTTTAGATATATGGCACAACAAAGTTCTAAAACATGGTAATCATTAAAGAAATATGGTCGAATAGAAGTGTTAATAAGTTGTTCTATTGCTCTGGAGAACCATTATAATCTCAATTGAAATAAAAAAAATCAGTGACTAACTCCTATGTTGATTCCAATTTGATCTTTAAAATGGCAATAATAAAGTTGCTAAATAGAAGTTCTGCTGACATAGCAGAATACAATAGAATACCTGATACTTTGCTCTGGACTCATAAGAGAAGCCCAAAGATTACTAGATTCAAAAACAGGTGCAGCAGCTTGCACGAAAAGACTCTTTTGGTATGGAAAAAATTAATTATTTGGTAGAAATGGAAGTAATAGCTCTTACTATATAACAAATAAAATTTCAAGATACAGGTTAGTATTTGACAGGTTCCTTATTAATTAGTTGGCTGACAGCAGGTTAGCAAAAATAACTCAGAGCTTTTGAAAGTCATGCATATAAACTGCATAAGCTGTCTTTTCCCATGCAACTTTCAAGAAGAAATTGCTATAGGCATTTTTTTCCAACAAGTATTATAGATATTGCAGACAGTGATCAGATAAATCAGTATCATACTTTTAATTCCATCTCCTTCAATGTTATTGGGTTTTGATCATCTATATTTTTTAAAAAATTCTATGATTACCATATTATAAGAAAATATTTTATACTAAGTCAATTAGAAATAACAAAAGCTATTCTACTGTATTAAGAAAAAAAACAAAAGAACGTATTATCTTGGATTGCATAGCTGTATTTAGTGCCCTGTTTCCCTTTTCTTCTCAGAATTTTAACTGGCTATTGAAATGTTCAATTTGTCCAAATAAGAAATAAAACTATCCATGAAATGTGAATTTTGGAAATGTCATTCATAGATAATAGAAAGAAAAAGACATGAAAAAAATATTACTTTTATGCTGTGTACTTTAAAAAAAAATCAAAATTAATAAACTAGAAAATTAAAAGGAAGTAAAAAGCAGTAAATTGGCAGAATCTGTGATGGCCAATCACCTGCGGTTTTCATCCAGCACATCCAAGACTTGCTGGTAAGCCCTACGAGTAGAAGACTGGATAAGCGACAAAATGCCCCGAGCAGAATAAAGACTAGGTCCATCTTCAGAAAACTTTTGGGGAGAGCAGACACGAACCTGTTGAGGTGATGGTGTCACACTGTTTTGCAAGCATAGCAAATGAAGAGAGAAACACTAGTATCAGGTTTCAGATAGAAAAAAAGTTTTCTCTACCAATCCTTGTTGAAAAATTAAATTGGTCTCAGTTTTTTTTACCATAAATAAGTAAAATATTATCAAATATAATGTCAATGAAACCCGAAAAACTTTCAGTAGAAAAAACACTTTAAGATAATTGGTAAAGAATCTACTCTGATTTAGTAGACATTTACTAAACTTATTAAATATACAATAGGTATGATAAAATACAATTCTATTTTCAAAACACAAACACAAATCACTCTAATGAATTCCCAGAGATAGATTCTGACCTATTGGGAAACCTACTGAAATTCATAACATTTAATTCAGTTATAATTACTTTTTCAGAAGATTGATCCTAGTTTTTCGTCTAGGTCTGATAATGCCCCCTTCCATCTCAATGGGAGAGAAGAAACATTTGCAAGAGAGGACACAATATATGCAGTGTTACCTCTTTCTTATAGGAATGACATACTGTAAAGCATGTGATTTTGATTAAAATCTGCTGTATGGCATAAAATACTGTAGGCTCAAATATTTATTTTATACTGTAGAAGGAAGCTATTCTGAAACTGCTCTCAGATATGAAGTTTAGATAAAACCATAATGATATTTACTTTTTGCAAAATAATTAAAGCTATGTGGAGATTATGAGAATAGACTGCAAAACAAACAACTAACCAGAGGCAGTGATAAGTTCTAGACATATCCCAAATAAGGAAAACATATTCAATAATTTATTCTGAAGCAAAATCTTTCAGAAATAATGCACAGAATGGAAATTTGCTGTATAGGTATTTGTGAATATTTCTATTGGAGATCCTAAATTGAAACAAAATTTTATATTTTATACAAAAAGATTTTAGTCCGTACACTAAACACTTTAGGAAGATTATGTTTAGATTACATTCTGAAATTATAGCTGTATGAAATAATGCCGACAGCTTCTACTCATATTTTACATAAAAGACAAACTAGAAAAGCTGCCAGCATAGTCCTGAATAATATATAAATGAAAACGAGTATTCTTCCAAGGAAATAAGCTCAGTTTTGTAGATTTCTCTGTATGACTTTGAATATCACTGGCAGCTAACTATTCAAAGCAAAATACAAGCCCTACGGATGACGTTTATGTATTTACTATAGGATTTACCTTTGTGAAAGGTATTGTGAAAATGATAACAATTTTTAAGCACATTTTTTTTAAGTTTAACTATTTGTTGGGAGGTGTACTTCAACCTAATTTCTGGACCATTTTCATTTCAAGTAATTGTAATATTTATATATTCCTTTTCTGGTGACACACAAGCTAACTTATCCATTTAAAATATTTTTTAATCAATTAAATTTTATGAATTCTTAGAATGTATTATAATCTTAAGGTCTTTTTAATATCAGACTATTGATCTGCTTGTTTTGAGGTCTAAATTACACTGGAGTCCCCAATATTTTTTTTAGCAAATTAGATCTTTCTTTCTTTCAAATTGGTTTGTTCGTATATTTCCTGCTTTCCACCTGATATTTTTTTAATAACTAAAACCTAACTAAAAATAAATAAAGCTCTTGACAATAGAATTAGATGGAGGGACAATAACTCCTTAAAATTCTCAGTATAGTGACCTGTTATAAATTAAAAATTGTTTTAAATTTGGCCTCACTTGTAGCTGTTAGTAAATGAGTTTACACATTTTAAAACATCTAAATTATTGCTTTATCACAAATATTTTCCCATGAGTCTCTGCAAGGTTGATAACTGTCAAAAGTGTTTGAAACCTCAGAAGTCTGACATTAAAATTTGTATCAAAAGCATATGTGAAAACAAAACAAATGAATTTATGTTAAACCAAGCAATTGGTTCACTTAGCTCAGTAGCAGTGGCTATCAAGAATTTGAGATTTTTCCCCAGCTTGTTTGTCTTTGTGGAAAGTGAATGTTGAACCCAATATAAGCACAGCAATGATCAGCTATGAGTTAATACCCTTCCCTAGGTTTTGGATGACATATGCTGTAAGGAACATATACATATGGATTGACTTAGGAATCATTTACATAGAGGCACTTACAAAAAATAGACCATATTAATATTAGCATAACTGATATCAAAATCTCATAATTGTGAAAATTAAATATATGAGCATGTATATAATGCTTTTCAGCTTGAAGTTCCCCAAAATAATGTTATTAATATGCAAACCAAGACTGGCCTTGCTGCACAAAACTATTCTGTGTTTATCTTTTCCATTCCAGTTATATTAATGATAAAGCTTGCATTTTTATTTATCATTAGTTTAATGTAGCCAAGATCTCTAAATGATTGTACAAAGCCCACAGGGTTGCATAATTTGCTGACAATTTTGCATCAGAAAACTTCTTTACATGTAGATACTGTACATACTGAATAAATAAATCTGATTCTACGCACTCTACATATTTGCTAAATCCTTGAATTTATGTAATATTTGCAAAGAATCTATGGCCATAAAATATAAAGTGAATGGCCTTATTCAAAACCAGCAAGATCCAAAGACTAATGAATCAAATATATGATTCAAATTACACACATTGCATTTTTCTAAACTGATCTATATTAGGCACGTGAGAGAAGTTGCCCTCAAGTCACCATCTTGAATTATGTATAAAAAGATGGAATAAAGTATAATAACAACCCTGAAGCTTGAATAGATACATCTTATTTGTGGAAAGGAAAATATAAACAGTATCTCTCTTCCATTCCAGCTAGATACTATTTATGATGAAATTTTCCCAATCAGGATATATATTTATTGGGGATAAAAAAAAATTCCAGAGTTCTAGAATTTATCCATAAGATGAATTATGTTCATATCTGATTTTATTATATACAAACACAAATGCACACCATGTACATACATGTGTGGTATGTACATATTTAAAAGTGCTACATACTGCAATACAATCCAATAAGCTTCATTTCAGATAACATAGCAAAACTAATGTTGACATAATGCAGTAAACAGTGAATAATCAATTGTTAGTAAACATACTTGTATTTCATTTTTAGCTATAAAAGATGAGTGGTACTGGGATATTTTTATTTCCCAGTCAGTCTCAATATATTGCTATCATGAATAACAGTTCTGATTATTGGAAAGTGTTCTCTTTAAATTAATTAAACAGAAAAGGCATCATGGTTGATCATCACTTCTTGCATCTAGTTATTATTACGGTAGTTTGAGGGAGCATTTAAGCATCACTGTATGTCAAAAGATGATCAAGGTAGGCACTTAAACACACCACTATGGGACATATGAAATGGTGATGACATATAAAATAATATTTTATTTATGTAGACAAAAAATGGAACTAAATTCTTCTAACATGCTAGATTCCCATATAGTTAATTTACTATAGCACAGAACAGTTCCACCTACAAATATATATAAGCATTTCTAAAAGAGGAAAAGCATGGGTTTTTGTAAAAATGCTGGATAATAAATTAGGACAATAAAGGTAACAGTTTATATATCTAAACTGAAGATTAAAACATCAATATATCTTAAAGCCTTTGAACGTAACCTGTGTGAAATATCTAACTGAAATAATAAGAGGCCATGTGAAGAAGAGAAGGTATAGGAAGAACTCCTTGTAATTATCACAGATGTATTTAGAAAATTGATAGTTATTAATCATTTTCTTGCAAAAAAGTGACACCAATAGAAAAAATACAACTAGCAAATGCAAATGAGATGATAAAGACAAATTTAGAAATAATGTCCAATCCTTACAATGCAATATAATGTACCTTTCCACAATGTCATCAGATGACTGATATAGCTGCTCAGTTCAAATGCTAACAGCTGGCAGGCAACCTCAAGATTTCTGCATTGTTATTTTATGTTTCTTTATCTTTAAAATTGGTTTTGACTGGACAGAGTTTCAGAATAGTTGTTATCTAATACATCTTAGTTTATTTATATCTCTGGATTGTTTGTCCTTTGAATAACAACTTTAAATATGTCTCACAGGGAGGAAACCAGTTAGTTGCTTCATCTAGCTTCCTTCTTCCAGCTTTTCTCCAATTGCAGGTGAAAGAAACAAGACGGAAAACCTTTATGAAATTATTCAGGGAACACATGTAACATTAACAGCATATTGGGGGCATATTCTTAAAATGGCTGCCATGGTAGGATGGCTTACATATTTATAAAATGGCTGTCATGATGATCACAGCCAGTCAGAAAACAAACAGAAAATATTACAAAAACAAACAGGCATGGCTGCTGCCAAACATCTCCCTCTGGACTTCGATAACTTCCTAATACTTTTTTTGTCTTTATTGAGAAAGTGCTTGCTTCCCAATAAGCCAGCGGGCTATCAATATCCACTTTTTATTTTCTAAAAATGAATTTGTGAGCCATATAGACATCCTTTGGAGGAAATGGGATTAAAGGTACAGCATCCTAGCTCTCCTTTTTATGTAATTAGAATATCTGAAAATAAAACAAAGAATGTGCTGGACACCAGGAAGCTACCCATGATTTAAGTATGCTTTAAAGATTAAGGTTGTAAATAAATAAATAAATAAATAAATAAACAAACAAACAAACAAATAAATATAGTTATTAAATTAGTTTGCCACCCATCTCGCTGCATTATCCTAATGCAATGAAGAGACTGCTGAGTGCTTACGTTATCCTAATTTATTGTAATGAAGCAAAAATATGAATGCAACTACCTACTGTCATTCCTTGTACATTAAAAAATGAGAGCAAAGAAATCCAAAGAATTAAAAATAGCAGCTGTAGCTCTTTAACTTTTTCACTGCATTATTTACAAACAGGCAAGATCAATTTTGAGCCTCAAGGCTAATAACAAAGGGTTGTAAACAGATCAAATGAACGCTTGAAAGCATTTCTTAATCAAGAACTAAGAAAAACACAGATCAAGTCTCATTTACATATATTCATAATCCTTTTCTACTCACACTGCTTCATTTCTCATCAACTGGCCATTCTGACGAGTTGCATTTTCACTCATGGAACGTTCTCTTTTCAGCCTTCCTACTGACCGAATCTGCCAGAAAAAAAAGAGAAAAAGAACAAATAAAAAAGTAGTACTTTACTGTATCAATAGCATTAATAACTGGGTTAATCTAGTAGACAACTGATTTTGACTAATGCAAGCTTTTTAAATACTGGATATTCTATTAGAATGTAAAATCTATATTTCATACAATGATCCCCTATATTTTAGCAACCATGATTTTGAGAATGTGTAATTCACAAATAACTCTAAAACATTCATATACAATTGTGTAGATTTATATATAATAGTAAGAATTCAGAGAAAGTTCAGCTTATTGGAAGTGAATAAATGTTCTAGTGCACACTGCCTGATTGTTCTTGCTTGATTGCTCTTGTCACCTGAAGCAGCTAAAGTAACCAGGAAATCTGATGTAGCATTTCATATAAATCAGGATTCCCAATGCTGAGGAATATGGAGATAGCACTGAAAAAGAAATCCAGTGACCATTATAGAACATCAGCTTAGGAAGAGATGGGGAAAAAAGATTCAAGATTACCCCGTCCTGATTCTCTTTGATAAAAAAAAGGGGGGGGGAGAATCTTCATCACATTTCA
Source organism: Vipera berus (assembly GCF_964194415.1). NCBI lineage: Eukaryota > Metazoa > Chordata > Lepidosauria > Squamata > Viperidae > Vipera > Vipera berus. Next base: position 31,833,544 of record NC_138207.1, read on the forward strand.
AGATTCTTATACCCTGTAACAAAAAATAAAATTCCACTAGTTCATGTAGTATCCACTTTCAGACCCAATATGCCTCAATCTGGTACTCAGCTTGTTTTCTTCTAAACTCCTATAATAGTATATAGCCAATAGCATTTCTCCAGACTGTTTTTGTAGATGGATATCAAGATACATCATTAAATAAATTATGGGCAGATAAAAAGTTTTATCTGTCAGTTATCAGCTCTATACTTAGAAACTGAATGTCTGTCATTCATGCATAAGCATTTAAACCCTGAGTTATGGGCAATGTCAGATAACTGTAATTTATTGTGAATCCAGTAAAGCTGGAGATTTAGATGATATTCCTGTCAGGCCCAAAACCAAGAATGATACCTGGTAATTCTTCCAAGCTGAATTGTTTCATACCTATAGACCAAATCTTGCCAGACTAAAGACTCTATTAACTGCACCTACAATATACTTGGTGACCTGTTAGGGAGGGACTGTCTTCACCCTTTCTCTCATACCTGATATGGGGGGGGCTGCCCCTTCTCCCTCTGGAGTGCACCTCCCTCCACTCCTGGGTATCCATCCGCACTACATTCCATCACATCACCTTAGCAATAGTGAATTAGTGCCCTATGTCCCTGATTATATATTATTACCACTATATAAAGTTTAATTTAAAAAAAGGATTTCAAGTCTACTTTAGAGCATTAAACTATGGCATATGGAAATAAAGAGATGGAGAGTAGTTGTAAAGAGTATAACTGATGGCATAGCTCTCGCCAGGAGAGTCTCAGAGTAACCTGCTGCATTTCAAACCTCATCCTTCCACATCACTTTGCAAAAACTAATATAATCTTTGAAATAAGGTGCATGGTATATTTTCAGTACTAGCAATCTACTCTGTAGAAACTAGTGTATTAACTAAAGAGTTATTAAAATGACAAATTATTTGTGACTTCTGTAACTTAGAAGTCTATGTTTCTGTTAACAAAGATATACCAAAAGAATATTCAAAAAGTCATACATTTTCTTTCAGCGTCTTAATCTCAACAGTTCTTTAAGAAGAGATTGGATAGTCTAGAGTCCAGGGGCAGGCAATCTTGGTTTTTTTATTTATTTTATTTTATTTTATTACATTTATATACCGCCCTTTCCCAGAGGACTCAGGGCGGTTTACAGGGTAATTAAAAACCAAAATACAAAAGTTAAAAAAACCAAGTTTAAAAAAAATTAAATTTATCCCTGTGTAAGTAAAACCCCCAATTAAAATAAAATTAATCCTCAGCCCGGGCCAGAGAGCTCGAAGAGCCAGGTCTTCAGGTCCCGGCGGAATGAATGGAGGTCGGGGGCAGTCCTCAGCTCCACTGGCAGCTGGTTCCAGAGGGCAGGCGCCCCCACTGAGAAGGCCCTATCCCTGGGTGTCGTCCGCCGGCAATCTCTTACCAGCGGCACCCTGAGAAGACCCTCCCTGTGGGAGCGCACTGGACGAAGGGAACTTGATGCCGGCAGCAGGTGTTCCCTCAGATATCCCGGACCCAAGCCATGTAGGGCTTTATAGGTCATCACCAGCACCTTGAATTTCACCCGGAGGGCAACCGGAAGCCAATGCAGCTCGCGGAGCAGAGGTGTTACATGGGAGTATCGGGAGACCCCCATCACAACTCGCGCACCAGCTGAAGCCTCCGAGTGGTCCTCAAGGGCAGCCCCATGTAGAGAGCGTTGCAGTAGTCCAAATGGGAGGTCACGAGCGCATGAGTGACTGTGCGTAGGGCATCTCGGTCCAGATAGGGTCGCAACTGGCGCACCAGGCGAACCTGGGCAAAAGCCCCCCTGGTCACGGCTCCTATATGATCTTCAAAATTGAGTCGTGAATCCAGGAGGATGCCCAAGTTGCGAGCCCTATCAACGGGGGGTAACACCTCACCCCCCATCGTTAGAGATGGAATAGTCTGGTTGACCCGAGATGCCAATATGCACAGCCACTCAGTCTTGGCGGGATTGAGACGAAGCCTGTTTCTCCCCATCCAGACCTGGACCGCCTCCAGGCACCGGGACATCACGGCGAGGGCATCACTGGGTTGGTCGGGGTGGAAAGAAAAAGTTGGGTATCATCAGCGTACTGATGATACCCTACCCCGAAACCACGAATGATCTCACCCAGCGGCTTCATATAGATGTTGAACAGGAGGGGCGAGAGAACCGACCCCTGAGGAACTCCACAAATGAGAGGCCTCGGGGCGGATCTCTGCCCTCCTGTCAACACCGACTGCGAGCGGCCCAGGAGATAGGAGAACCACCGTAAAACGGTGCCTCCCACTCCCAACCCCGAGACGCCGCAGTAGGATACCATGGTCGATGGTATCAAAAGCCGCTGAGAGATCTAATAGGACCAGGACAGAGGAGCAACCCCTGTCCCTGGCCCTCCAGAGATCATTCACCAGCGCGACCAATGCCGTCTCCGTGCTGTATCCGGGCCTGAAACCCGATTGGTACGGGTCCAGATAATCAGTTTCCTCCAGGAACAGAGGAAGCTGATGCGCCACCACACTCTCAACAAACTTCGCCAAAAAGCGAAGGTTGGAGACTGGACGATAGTTATTTAAAACAGCCGGGTCCAAGGCAGGCTTCTTGAGGAGGGGTCTCACCACCGCCTCCTTCAAGGCGGCAGGGAAGACACCCTCCTTCAAAGAAGCAGTTATTACTGCATGGAACCAGCCTCGTGTCTCCTCCCGGGCTGCATAAGCTAGCCAGGAGGGGCACGGATCCAACAAACAGGTGGTGGTGCTCAGCCTCCCCATGATCCTGTCCACATCATCAGGGGAAACAGGGTCGAACTCAGTCCAGATAACATGCTCAAGACCGTCCGATTCCTCCACATCAGACTGCCCAGTCAGAGTCCAGACCGGTCCTGAGCCAGCCAACTCTGGGAGTTGAAGTCCACGAGTCATAAAACAGCCAAGGTTGCCTATCCCTGATCTAGACTCATATAAGGTCTCCTGCTGGACTAGAAGACCTCCAAGGGCCCTTCCTGCTCTGATAGTTTGTATTATTTTAAACAAAATAAATTTTATTAATATACAGTGTTACAGAAGGGATATTGGTGGAATGAAAAAAATAATCAGTTTATTTTATAAAAAGTGATACTCTGGTATATCTCGTCTTATTTAAGTCATACTGAAAAGATTTTATATCGTAGGTAGTCCTCAGGTAATGACCACTTATTCAATGATTATTTAAAGTTATGACAATGCTGAATGAATGGTGGTTATGATTGGTCCTCGAATTTCCAATCATCCTCATAGTCACGTGATCATGATCTGGGTGTTTGCAACTGGTTCACACTTGAATGAACCTTTATTGTCAAAGTACAAACATGTATATATTGAGATTGGCTGAGCCTCCCTTCGTGCCCCCCCCACAACTCACAGTGACAACAAACCCACCATCTTGTTACACCATGTGAGCTAATTGCACAACACACTGGCCTTGCAAGTCAGTCATACATAAAATTATAACATTATTTCCCGTTCAAGAGCCTAACAGCCCATGGATAAAAGCTGTTCTTCAGCCTCTTGGTACGGCTGGCTACACTCCTGTATCTCCTACCTGATGGTAGGAGAGTAAAGAGATACCGACCAGGGCATGAGTTGTCCCTGAGAATTTTCCTCACTCTTCCAAGGCAGCGAGCCCTGGCAATGTCATCCAGTGGTGTCAGGGGCAGCCCACAATGTCTTGTGCTGTGCTCACCACCCTGTGTAATACTTTCCTATCCGCGGCTGTCAGGCCAGCATACCAAACCACAATAAAATGCGAGAGGACGCTCTCTATAGTAGACCGGTAAAAGAAGATCATTAGCTGTTGTTCTTCCCTGTTCTTCTGCAAGACCCAGAGGAAGTGGAGTCTCTGTTGGGCCTTTCTGGCCCCCTGGGTTGTATTAACTTTCCAGGTAAGATCTTCACAGAGGTAGACTCCCAGGCATTTAAAGGAGGAAACTCTCTTATGAAGTTTGTACCATTCGATGTCACATAAGCATGAACTGTGACCTTTCCTGCTGTCTTCCCTCAAATAAAGTCAACAGAGAAGCCGGCAGTGAAAGTTGCAAGTTGTTCATGGAAGTCTCCCCCACTTGTACATCCCCCCCCCCCAATCTCCTGAGCCTGCACCATGCCAGCCACCTGCACAGCCTCCTCAGCCACTGGCACTTCACCCATCCAGCAGCATCCATTTCAAGCTCCACCATGCTGGTGCCTTGCTTCCCCCATTACTTGTACTACCTTGTGCACCCTTTCCTACCAGCAGCAGTCACTTACCTGCCTATCAGTCTGCTTGCGAAGCTGCTGGGACTTGCAACTTCTTGTGGACTTCCCCACTGACTATGGTTGTTGGAAGTTGGTAGGAAATTGCAAATGACTTACAATCCTCACTTAACAACTGCAACAGGATTACAGGGATTGCTAAGCAATGCAGTTGTGTGACATTGCACTTTATGACTGCATCAGTTAGTGACAGAAATTCCGGTCCAATTGTCATTGTAATTGAAGAACTCTCTGCATTCTGAACAGCATTACCATGCAGAACATTTTTCAATGTTTTGTTTTTGGCTTTAATAAAACATTAAAATCAAATGTGATATTAGCAAGGGGGAAAAAAGTATACTAGCCTCTTCATTCTGAGGAGTTTGAGGAGGAGGTCTTTCTAGGTCCAGAAAATCTAGTGGACGATCACTAAGTGAAATAACCCGGGGAGGTGTTTTCAATGACAGGGATTTGAATGGAGTTGACTGTAGAAGATCTAGATCTGGAGGCCTAGAAAGTGGAATGTCTTCGCTATTACCTACAAAAGAGTTAATTTTAAAGTCAATAATACCTTGTGAAACAATAATACATTGTGAAACACATTCACTGCAGAAGCACGGTGCTTTATGTTTAACTTCAAATATAAATATAAATTTACTGTGTGATCCAAAGCATAAGATTATCTAGTGATTGTAGCCAGTGTTTTTGGAATCATTACATATTGGTCTACAGATACCATTTTTCAATATTATACACTACACACAATACATACATGTACAACGTACAGTAGGTAGATACAGAGCTGAGGAAAGAAAGGAGGAGTTCTTAACTAATTTGTGTCATGGTTTGCCAGGAAAGATTGGTGAACTCTAGAAACCCCTTTTAGGACAAATGTATTTAAATGCATAAAAGACATAGACAGGTAGTCATCGACTTATAACAGTTCAGTTAGTGACGGTTCAAAATTACAACATCACTGAAAAAAGTAACTTATAACCATTTGTCAAACTTACAATCAGACAGTTGGCAACTGGCTCACATTTATGACAGTTGCAGTGTCCTGGGACCATGTGATCACCTTTTGCATCCTTCTGACAAACAAAGTCAATGGGGAAGCCAGGTTCACTTAACAAACGTGTAACTAACTTAACAACTGCCATGATTCACTTAACAAGAAAGAAAGGTCATAAAAAGGGCAAAACTCACTTAACAAATGTATCGCTTAGCAACATAAATTTTGGGCTCAATTGTGGTCATAAATTGAGCAATACCTGAATTGCAAAATAAATCAGTTATGCTCAAATACAATGACCAAAGTATTAAAAAATAAACATATAATACATTTGAAAAAAGAGTTGTGATTCTTTTTCCATTGAAATTCATTGAAATCCCTGAAAAAGAATTTTTAACTGGGGTTTTTAATTCTAGGGATGATTTAATCTTTTTTAATTTGTTTTTAACTTTTGTATTGGTTGTTTTAAATGCCCTGTAAACCGCCCTGAGTCCTTTGGGAAAGGGCGGTATATAAATTTAATAAAATAAATAAATAAATAAAAATAAATCCATCACAACAATAATTTGGTTAAGAACTCCTCATCTAAAGCTAAACATACCTGCCACTACAATCCGCTCTGGCACCTGCATTGTTACGCTGGCATTTGGGAGCCCTCCTTCAGGACAACTTTGCTCAAGGTCCGCATTGGGTGGTGCTACCTTGAGTTTTTCTGGAACTCTCATTCTCTGGTTGATCCCTTCGGTATATTCAATTTCATATTGAATTCGATTCATTTCTGCCATTTCGGCAGCTGGAGATGGGAATGCTGCTGTGCTCATCCTAACACGAGATGAAGCAATTCAAATTATAAACCAACAATAATATGTTTTTAGTGTAGAATGATTTATATTGCATATCATAACAAGTGCATTTTTTTCAAACACTCCTTCACATCACAAGATTTATTTATTGTAGCCTATTAACTTATTAAACAGTCAAGTCCGTGTGATTAATACTGGATATAAATTGCTGCTAAAAATTTATATTAATCATTGGAATCCCAATTTTATATAGGAAAATATGCACATCATCTTTTTTTAGAAGGGTAGCATGAAATATTAAGGAGCAAATTGCCAACACAAAGCAATCAATTTAGAAACATGACTAAGATACTAACATCACAAATTTTCAGCACGCTAACTACAAAAAGATTGTAGCAAAAGCACTGACATAGTCTCACCTATTGATATATCACAATTCATAATCTATTGCACCCTAAGACAGTTAAATACATTTTCAAAAAAAATATATAGTTAAAAGGCCTAGAAAAAATTAACAACCTAAGGTAAGGATTAAAAGTAGGGGCTATGCAAAAAAATAGAATGGAAACTATAAGAAAAAGGTTTCCAAGACCTATGAAGAAAGGCTGCTCTGGATGACTTAAGAAAGGAGACTTGTGTTACAACATAGAATCTGTATCTCAAAATCAGGCATTTTCATTGAGTATCAAAACTAATCAAAAGTAATAATATGCCTGGTACCAGATGGCAGTCGTATTCTAGTGTCTAGGCAGTCTTTTAAAAAAGCCCGATGTACACAACTTGGAAAAATTAAAAAGGAAATTGCCAGTTTCTAATTGGAATATTAGCTATGATTGTTAAAAGGAAGCAGACATTAAATTTCACTTTAGCCTTAATTGACAACGAAAGACCCAGGAATACTCTCAAGCTATGGACTTGAGAAAAATGTAACTAAATAGATTGAATTCTTCTCATGCAAACTGTGGAATTATTAATCTTCTATGTTCTCTGGCTTGAGCTTCACTTGTTGGCACCATCCACTCCAATACCATAGCCAGGGATCAGCCTCCCCCAATTCAAAAGGAAAAACAGAACTGTACTAGTAGTCCTCGACTTGCAACCATTTGCTTAGTGATTGTTTAAAGTTACAATAGCACTGAAAAAAGGGACTTATGACCTATTTTCACACTTATGACTGTTTCAGCATTCCCATGGTCATGCAATCAAACTTTGGGTGCTTTGCAATTAGCATGTATTTATGACATTTGGACTGTCCTAAGGTCATGTTATCACAATTACTAACCTTCCCCGCTGGCTTCTGACAAGCCAAGTCAATAGGGGAAGCCAGATTTGCTTAATGACCACACGATTCATTTAACTGCAGTGATTCGCTTAACACTTATGGCAAAAGGAACATAGGGCAAAACTCACTTAATAACTGCCTTACTTGGCAACAAAAATTTTGGGTTCAATTATGGTTGTAAGTCAAGGACTACCGTATGTGATTTGCATACAGCACAGATTAAGCCACTCCAGTCTTTGCCTCATTACTTTATTCAATAGTTTCAATAAAGATGAAAAACAACATAGCAATAAACAGGCTTCTGAACTATTATGGAGTCAAAATAGCTGTCTAGAGAGGAGCAAACCACTTCAAAGCAGTCTCCTCTACATTCAGCTGTAATAAGGTACTGCAGAAAGATAGCAGATCAGGATAAACTCACTGAAATCTGCTAGGTTAGAACCAGAAGAGCCTTGAATAAAATTAGACATTTTATGGGGTGGCCAAAGGTGCCTTGTTAATATTACAAAAGTCTAGCAAAGTGGTGGCGAACCTATGGCACACGTGCCAGAGAGGAGCACTTGGAGCCCTCTCTGTGGGCACACGCACCTCGCTCTTTGGCTAGGTTTTTGCAGAAAAAAGCCATTTCTCAAGCCCCTTCCTAACCAAAACAAGCCTCCGGAGCGAGCACACTATTTTCAGCTTTGAATTATATCAAATCTAACACCAGAAACAGACTAACAGATGACCTGAGTGCTGCATGTGTTGCTTTCAAACTTACAAAGTATAAGCCAAGGTTAGACAAGTTATCAGCATGCATACAACAGCAAAAATCACATTAATTGTTCAAAATCATGCCAAATGCAAACTTTTACCTTTCAGTAAAAAGTTATTTGCATCATTGAAAGCTTTGTTATTGTGTTTTTCTTTTAAGACAAAAGATGTTAATGTATGAGTTGTTTTTTCTAAACTAAAACATGTATTCAGATTAAATTGCTGTGTTGGCACTTTGCGATAAATAAGTGGGTTTTGGGTTGCAGTTTGGGCACTCGGTCTCTAAAAGGTTCGCCATCACTGGACTAGTGTATATGACGCAGCTCAGGCTGAGTTGCAGTATTTCTTTGAGCATAACTGTTCTGTGGTTCAAGAAACTGCAGCAAAATCTTCAGAAGAACAAAAGAAAATGCCTTTTATAAATGTCCAATATGCCCTCACAAAAGATTTCCTTGTAGAGAAAAAAAATCACTACTATGAATATATCCTTCAGGCCCAGAATTCTATAGAATCAAACTAATTATTTAAATAATTTATAGAACTATCCATCTTATAGCAGTGACTGATGGCATACAAAGATTAAATATTAAAACCATCATAACAATATAACTGAATATCCAAATGAGTTTTTGTTTCAATTTTTAGTCCTATTCAAAATGAAATTTGATGTGTTCATTATCCAGTAACTTGATATACACTGTAACTACCTACACAATGATATATACTATGTTTGTCCAGAAGAAAACATGACATAATTATTTTAACAACAAAATTACTGCATGACTTGCTACAAGATTTTCTTTATATAATTTAAGTTCTTATAAGAAAATGAAAACAAAACACTGGCATTATAGCCAACTTCTTAAAAGTTTAAGATACCTTCCCTCTAAAGCACACCTATAGTACATGGAAGCTATCTTTATAATTGCAATGAAGTACAAATGTTTACTCTAAAAAGATCCAAATAAATTTCAGATTCATTTGAACCACGAATTCTTATTTTTTTCTCTAATGATACAAGTAAAATACATAAATGTTTATAGAAATCAGATTTTAAAATTTTAAAGATTATCTGGAAAAGTATTTCAATATTAGAATCAGTATTTGTCTACATACAAACAAGAGTGTTTTGGAAAATATAGTATATTAATAAAAAGGGCAATAAATGAGTAAATCAATACAGCCAAATTATTGCTGATCAGTGACCTAGTCCTGCTTGGCAGTGAAAGGTTATACAACAAACAGAAAATAACACAAGCTTTGAGCCATTCAAGACTAGAGAAAAATGAAGAGTATTTTAATTTGAAAGGAAGGAAATCTATCTGGCCAAAGAACATTTATGCAAAACAGCCACATTGTAATACACAAAGATATTACAACTACTCACTAGTATAAGTACAAGTGTAATTCTTCAACTTTCACTAACCTTCCTAAATGAATTTCACTGATTGTTCGCTTGCTCATTCTGACGTTTGCTTGAAATGTTTTTAATATTACTACACTATAGCACTGTTTATTTTACAGAACAATATGACTATACAGTAGAACTTTTCTACATAAGACAGCATGACAATTGCTTTTCGAGCTGTAAGGGGAAGAAGAAGAACAGAAAGAATATTAGGCATATTACTAATAAAATACTAACAATGACATTTTAAATGATATCTATGTATTCTATAATATGAATTTCATAAGAATATGGTAAATAGCTTCCACATATTTAAAAGTTTACAAAGATTCAGAAATGTCACTTCTTTTTTAAATTCTCAACTCTGATTTTTAGAAGAGTGGAATTATAATTCACAATAAAGCTATTGAAGATTTAAACAGCAAGAACTCAGCTCCTAAATCTGTGAAAGAATTAATCCATATTTAACAAAAAATAGTGTTTCTAATTATGACTAAAAGCTATAGTACTTGCCCTTCTTCTAGGCTTTGATCCTAGCAACTGCAAAGATAAGATGCAAAATATAACTATTTAAGCCTGTAGGATAGGTAAATTCCATAAAGAGAATATACAATACATTAAATATATACTGAGTCGGCTGTCTGATTTTTTTTCATCCTTTACAATAAAATTATGTCGCTTTATACAGATCACATTAAAATGAAGCATATGTGACATCATCTGGATTGAGATCACTGTAACAAGCTTAATCATTCCTAGTTAATTATCTATCTATATACAGGTAATTCTTTTTTTTTAATTGAAAAGTTTTACAGTACATTTTTAAATACAAAACCCCTCCCATCCCCCTCCCCTCTCCCCAAACCTCCCCAACTCTCCCCTCCCCTCCCCCCCTCCCAGACTTCCCAGAGCTAAATACAGGGTATAAAAATACAAACATAATCTAAAATATGCAAACAACAATAAAATATTAAATTCTATCGCACTTTAACTCTTAATAAAATAACTACAAGCTAGTTATACATCATATAAATCCACTACTTATTCAAATGCTAAGTGAAACTTTTTAGTCCCATATTTATTCTGGATATAATCAATCCATCTTCTCCACTCCACAATATATCTCTGTTGCGATTGGTCTTTCAAATACGCTGAAATCTTTGCCATTTCTGCCAAATTGGAAACTTTTAAAGTCCATTCTTCTATAATCGGCAGTTCTTCCTTCTTCCAATATTGCGCTACTAAAAGTCTCGCTGCCGTAATTAAATTCAACATCAGCTTAGTGTCCACAACAGTAGTATCTGTGATAATACCCAATAAAAACAGTTGCGGACAAAACTTTATCCTTTTCTTGAATATTTTTTGCATATTCCACCAAATTTTAATCCAAAAAGCTTTAACCCTTTTACAAGTCCACCATATATGAAAATACGTTGCATCCTCACAACCACACCTCCAACATTTGGGCTGGCAGTTCGGATACATACTTGCTAATTTTTTAGGATCTAAGTGCCACCTATAAAACATTTTATAAAAGTTCTCTTAAGTTTTGGGCCTGTGTAAATTTTACATTTCTCACCCAGATCTTTTCCCAAGTATCCATTGTAATAACTTCTTGAAAATTCTGAGCCCACTTTATCATACAATCTTTAACAAGTTCCGTCTCTGAATCAATTTTTATCAATGCAAGATATATCCTTTTTATATGTGCTTGACCTTGATCTCTAATTTGCTTTACCAAATTTTCATCAATCATTGAAAAACCAGTTTTCTGGTCCTCTTTCCACCTAGTCTGTAATTGCCCATACTGAAACCAGGTTTGTACAATCTTTTCTTCTTTTAAAATATTATATGACTTTAATTGCCATACATTCCTCTCAAAACGTAAAATTTCCTTATATGTAGTCACATCGTGTTTAAATCCAACATTTATATTTTCTATTGTATGTTTAGGTATTGCCCAAATAGGTATCTTATAATTTAACTTGTGTCTGTACTTTTTCCAAACTCGCAACAGAGCACAGGTAATTCTTGACACATGGCCACAATTGAGCCCCAAATTTCTTTAACTAAGGGAGACAGTTGTTGTTTTTATGACCTTTTATGACCTTTCTTGCCACAGTTTTTAAGTTAGTAACACAAGTTGCTAAAATGAATCTGGCTTCCCCACTGACTTTTATTGTCAGAAGGTAGCAAAAGGTGACTACATGACCCCGGGACATTGCAACTGTCATAAATGAGTCAGTTGCCAAGCATCTGAATTTTGATGTGACCATGGGGATGCTGCAACGGTCATAAGTGTGAAAAAAGGTCATAAGTCACTTTTTTCATTGTAACTCGAGGACTATCTGTACTACTAAAATTCTCCTTGCCATAACCTTTAACTGGGCAAAATGGTGCCTCATAAGGCAATAGTTTTTGAATCAAGTAATTTCAAATAGCTTTACTTAAGAGAATGTGTCAAAAATCAAGGTTCAATGATTCTTGTGGAATTGAAATTTGGCAACTAAATCAATTAAGGACTTGCTACCAAAGGATTAGTTTCCTATCTAAAATGAGATAGAAGTATGTTTTCTTGTTCTTGCTTTAACTTGAAATGTAAAGCCACGCATCCTGGTTTAGAAATTTGTGTCAATCAAGTCCCTAGCTTCTGAAAAACCTTGGCTTAGCATTATAAATGAACACTGTCTTGGTGTGTTACTTTCTCCAATAAATGAAATTATAAGTCTAGGTATGTTCTTATAATAATAAACCAAGGGTTCTTATAATAATAAACCAAGGGTCACTAATGGTTTTTGTCAAATTCTCAGGGGTTTTGTTGTTGTTAAATTCTCAGTTTACTGCTGCTCAAGAAAAAAAACCAAGCTTCACTAACTTTCTGGCTTATAACGTTGTGCAAACACAGAAACCAATTGATATGCTAAAATAACACAAAATATCCATAACCAGATATACCCCATCAGATATTTACAAAGAAAACCACCACTCAATTTTATTTAAGTACAAATAAGGTAGAAGTAATAGGAAATATTCTGCTACAAATTATTGCTAAACTGGTATCAGAAGCATAACAGTGCATTAGGAGAATCAACTATTTCAAAAGGGGCAATGAGAATGACAGAAAATTGTGCTTTGTATAACCACATAAGATTCCTGCCGTGACAATCTGCCTGTGCTGAAGTGTTGCTATTGCTAATATCAAATATCATTTATTGTTGACCAAGAATTGAACCACTGACTAGACTGTCTGCCTTTCAATGTGCTGTAAAGATATATTTAAAACTCCATAGGCTGAGTGTGTCTGAACAGTTGTGTGAATAGAATCTAAGTGAAAACCACTATTTAAGATGATTCTGTATCTCATCTTTCCTTCTGCCCACCTCCCCATGAATTGTTGCATGTCTTTATAGTGGTTCCCAGAACTACATTCCATATTTCTGATGAAACATGTTGGTTCACAAAAATTTATTCAGCAATAAATTTGCTAATCCTTAAGGCAGGGGTGTCAAACTGTGGCCCATGGGCCGGATGTGTCATGCTGAAACCGTACCCACCCCAGCTCCAGCAATGGGGAAAAAGTCACGATAGGTCGTGACATGTCACATGACATGGCAATTTTGACACCCCTGCTGTAAGGTATCTCAAAACTGTTGTGCAGTTAATGATCGAATGGTAAATCCATTTGATCTAAGGTCCTTATTTTTCACCCTAGTTAATAACTCAGGAACTTCCCAGCTGTGTAGAAGCTTTGGCACAGGTCAGCACCCAGCATTCAGTTGCATTCTGCCTATAAATGTAAAGGTTACAGTCAAAGCAGTACTAAGGAGGGTAAATGAATTATAGCATCACAGAGCTGGAAAGGCCATTTAGGACATTAAGTACAATCCTCTGTTTAGTGCAAGAATCCAATTAAAGCATCCCAGCCAGATGGCTCTCCTGCCATTTCTGGAATACCTAAAATGACACCCTTCACCTCTCTTGTTAATTGGTTCCACTAAGTAAACTGTTATTCGGACTGTTAGAAAGTTTCCGCTAACCAGAATCTGACTTCCTGGTTCCTTCAACTTAAAACTTGTTGTTTGGAATGAGAAAAAACAGGTCTTTTTCTCCCACCTGCATGCTTTTAGTAATTTAAAAGAGTTATCAAGTCCCCCTCAGGCTTCATTCCCAATGGCTTCAATCTCTCTTAGGGTTCGTTTTTAGCCCCCCTCATCTCTTAACCTGCTCCAGTTTCTCGAATTCTTTAAATGGGGTGCCCAGAATGGGTTACATATTACGTGAGATACAAATAAAGTGTCAGCAAACCCGCAAAAAAGGGGGGGCGGGGGAGAAGCAGACGAAATCAATGGAGGAAGAGAAGGCGTTAACGCGACAGAAGATAGCCAAGTCTTACGCTCTGTGAGGGGGGGGGGAGGGCAGCAACAGCCGGGCAAAGCTGTTGAAGCAAGGAAGCAAAAGGACCTCGGGGCCGAGCCTTTTGTGGGGGAGAGGGGAGGCCTCAGAATACGAAAACGGTACATGAGAACATCTGAGCACAGCAAGGAACCCAACAAGGATTCCTATACCAACTCCCCAGTTTTGCCCCACTGCCAAATTCGGAGTGAAGGCCCCAATCCAACTCTTTCTTTATTTCTCACCCTGAGGCCAGCAGGGAGGCGGAAGCCTTGGTCCCAGTATCCACTCCGGCCGCCTCAGGCTCCGTTCCTCCGTCAGGGGCCGTTAGTGGCGAAGCACGTCGCTCCACAGCGCGGAAGTCAAAGCAACAAAAACAAAAAGAGAATTGACCTAAATTGTCCCAAATGCATCGCCGTAACCGACCCTCCGTGATATATCGCGTGATCGAGGAAGGGCGGAGCCGGAATTCGAAAGTGTCGCGGCCATCTTTACTATGGTCGCAGCTGGGTTGCCGCTCGCTTTTCAGAATGGCGCGGGTTTTCTTCCTTTGGCCGGCGCAAAGAGATGGGTGGGGACTGTAGAGCGTGGCTTCGTTTATTTTCGGTATTTTATTCTACATTCGGCTTTTTTTCCCAAAAAGATTTTAAATATAAATATTGGAGTCTAATTATGATAAAGATAGATTTAGCAAACTTAACATCTGATACGTTAATTATGATATCGTATCCCAATCTAGCTCCAGTTGTATTGTACACTAATACAATTATATTAGTCCCCAAACGACACTGAAAAAAGACTTAAAAAACCCAAAAGTCTAACACAATTCCAATGAAGAAGAAGATATTGGTGTTCCAATATCTAAGGCAGGGGTCTTCAAACTTGGCCCTTTTATGACTTGTGGACTTCAACTCCCAGAATTCCTCAGCCAGCAAAGCTGGCTGAGGAATTCTGGAAGTTGAAGTCCACAAGTCATAAAAGGGCCAAGTTTGAAGACCCCTGATCTAAGGGGTTGCCACAAAGAAGAACGGGGTCAAGCTATTCTGCAAAGCACCTGAAGGCAGGACAAGAAGCAACGGATGGAAACTAAACAAAGAGAGAAGCAACCTAGAACTAAGGAAAAATTTCCTGACAGTTAGAATAATTAATCAGTGGAATGCTTTCCCTCAAGAAATTGTGGCTGCTCCAAACACTGGAGATTTTAAAGACAAGATCATTAGACAACCACTTGTCTGAAACAGTATAGGACAGTGATGGTGAACCTTTTAGAGACCGAGTGCCCAAACTGCAACCTAAAACCCACTTACGTATCATCGGGTGTTGGGTGGGCGTGCGTGGTCCATTATGTGGGTGTGGCTAACTGGGTGGGTGAGGCCAATTGGGTAGGTGTGGCCCATTGGGTGGGTGTGGCTGCAGTGGTAAAGGCGGATGGTGGGGCTAAAAAGTTCGATCAATCAATTCCAACTTTGCGAGATCTTTTACTTTCCCGCAAGAAGTTGAAACTGATTGATTGAACCTTTTTTTTTGCACACGGTGGCAGAGGCCTAAAGCAAAAAGGTTTTATAAAACCCAGCTGAAGACCTAGGACTGGGGCGACGGCAAGTGCCACAGGTGGCACACAGAGAGGGCTCTGTGTGCCACCTGTGGCACACGTGCCATAGGTTTGCCACCATGGGTATAGAATTTCCTGCTTGAGCAGGGGGTTGGATTCAGCCGGTTTGTACCACTTCGGCAGAACCGGTAGCTAATTTTTTGTTGCCCAGTCCCAGAATGGACTTCCAGAAGCGGCATCCACACAGAGAACCGGTTGTTCACATATTTGAATCCCATTACTGATTGGAGTATCTGTTTTAGTGTTATTCTGATAAGCATGTAAATACCCCCACTATATTAATTCATCATGTTCAGTTGAATGTGGCTAACAATGAATTTCAGCATACAGATAAAATATTTCCACAAATTGTGCATAGGAATTTCCCTTGCCTATAAAGACAGTGTATAACTCATATTTTATAAATAAGCATTAGGGATCCAGTTTAACTGAAAACAAGTTTTTTTCAAATTAGTATGCATAATATTGCAATTAAAGGTGAATCCTTTATATAAAAGTATTTTTTTCATGGAGAGTAGTCTTGACATGTCAACACAATTTAAACATAGATAGATAGATTTTGGGGTACTGCAATGGCAAAGATACCATAAAATAGGCTTGTAGATTCATTCTTAATATACTGCTCAAAAAAATAAAGGGAACACTTATTTAATAGTAGGATGTCTTATTTTCTGTTCCCTTTATTTTTTTGAGCAGTATATTTAACATATACAGTATTTTCACACAATCCTGCTGTGACAATGTACCCCTCAAGACTTTTTCAACACCGCCCATACACAATTCACTCAATCTTTCCCTTTTCTCATTTGCATTGTATTTGTTGCTATGCATAGACCATTTTTTACAAGGGAGTTGCTGCAATGAGACTTTAAAATAGCCTCTTTTACATTAACATGGATCACATTAACAAGGATTATTGTAAATCCTTATTTAGCTAGTGGGAGGTGATTTTTCAAAAGGGACTTGCAACTTTATGTGGGTGAGAGAGAAACTTTTAAAGTGTGCCCTTCCTTTAAAAACTGCCTTGTGTTGCAGTGAGGCTGTAAAAAGCTTACGTTGAAATAAATGGAAGTTATTTTAAAGCCTCATTGAAATGAAGAATGGAGGATGTCTTCACTGGTAGACAAAGGGATTAATCCTTCCTAGCAATAAGCAACCTTTGAAAATGTTCATGTTGCTAAGGCTTGCTGGCTGTGAGCTGCGCAAAGTCAGGGAAAGGTCTTTTCTCTGACTTTAGAAAAATGAGCAGGACATTAATAATAATAAAGTTGGAAAGGACCTTGGAGGTCATCTAGTCCAACCCCCTGCTCAGGCAGGAAACCCTGTAACATTTCAGACAAATGACTGTCCAGTCTCTTAAAAACTTCCAGTGTTGGAGCATTCACAGCTTCTGGAGGCAGGTTGTTCTACTGGTTAATTGTTTTAACTGTCAGGAAATTTCTCCTTCATTCTAGGTTGCTTCTCTCCTTGATAAGTTTCCATCCATTGCTTCTTGTCCTGCCTTCAGGTGCTTTGGAGAATAGCTTGACTCCCTCTTCCTTGTGGAAAGGAGTGTAAATTCTAAAGAGTGTAAGTATCTTTCCTAGCTGTTATCAGGCCATATAGGAACATCTGGTGACTGGACTGGACCCTTTATTGTCCTTTAATACAGTAAATTGTCCTGTTTAACTGATTTCAGTGAGACTAAAGCATTTTTAATTTATTCTGATTTAATCCAGAACTACCAATTAATTAATGAAGCTGCATTCCTGAACCCATATTATTAGGATCTGGGAATTAAGTTCACTAAATATAATAAGGCTTACTGGTATATATGTTATTCAGTACAGCAGAAGACTGGCAGGCAAATGAAGAGTAACATTGGCAATGGCTGCAGTTGCAGTCAAAGAAACACAGTGGCTGTGCTCATGCAGGACATTAAGCTCATTAAAAAATAATCAGTTTTGTTTGCACATTATATTGAATAGTTCAGGTTTCAAATGGGCTGATTGGCGTAACATATTAAGACAATAAATGCAAGGGAGCAAATGCTTGCATCTTCCAGTGAAGGAGAGGTCTTACTCCCTGCAACTGCTGTGTCTGTCAGAGTTTTAAGGATTCAATATTTGGTCAGGAAACTGGAACAAAGTTGCAGTGACAAGTTGTATTTAAATAATCAACATGTTCGTATACAGGAAGTTCCTTGCTACCTAGTAATAACATATGGCACTGTGCTGAAGTGAAATGCTGCAATTTCCCAATTCTTAGCCAAAGGAAGGGTGAATAATAAAGGCAGCAGTTTAGAAATTTCATTCAATGATGTTTTATTCATTTTTGGAAAAATATCCTTTAATATAGTGCCAAAATGTCAGTTTACATAATATTTTGTTTGAATAATACATAATCCAGTGATAGCTATTTACTCCATTTAGTAGTTGGAAAAATACAAGATCACAACTGGGAACTATAGTTTTTCTGTTTAAAAATTGATGATACCATGGTTTATAATATGTAAGGCTACGTTGATACTATGTTTAGAAACTGGCAACTTTGTAATACATCAGATAGCTTCCTCCAGTAGTTAAGGCATCAGGCTAGAAACCAGGAAACTCTGAGTTCTAATCCTGCCTTAGCGATGAAAGCCAACTGGGTGATTTGGGGCCAGTCATTTGCTTAGCCCAACTCACCTTACAGGGTTATTTTGTGGGAAAAATAGGAGAAGGAAGGAGGTATGTTTGTTGCCTTGATTTATTTATAAAAATAATAAAGGCAGGATATAAATAACAACAAAAATTATATATTAATACTTTCTTTTAAGATTGTATTTTTTATTTTATCAAAATAAAACAATAAAAACATTGCACTTTTCATCATTGCACAACACTGATTTTCTAGTTTTTGGTAGAAATATTGTACTGTTATAATACATATTATTAAAGTTCATAAAAGCATTTGGTCTAGTTTCAGGCTATTTTTCCTTGGGCAACAAAACTGGAACTTTATTTTCAGATGACAGTTCTGTTCAGTTGGGATTTCTCATGCAGACTTGACAGCGACTAATTATTTTTTCCATATTTCCAGCTTTCAGAGTTTGTGGCACTGGTTTCCTTTAAATAATAATAATAATATATTTTAAATAAAACATTACTCCCATATCTTAAACATAAAACTAATAACACACTACATTGTCAGTCACCTACAAAAGTAAAAGTAATAATTAGGACCATGTAGTGCTTTGCATTTGAAGACAGCTGCCTTCACACATGCCTTCAAGTAGCATATGTCTGTAATTCTTGATAATAATGATATTTTTTTCCTGGAGCCTTCAGGGTGACACTGAGAAAAGTTATTGCTGATTTAATAGTTGATGACAGAAATTCCAGACACATCATCCAAAGCACCTTTTGTCTTTGAATCAGAAGCATTAGACAGTCCTGACAGAAAACATGTTTGTCATAAAACTATTTACCTATCAAATTTTCAAACTGCCCATCTCCCTCACAGTTGTTGTTAGCTGCGAAGTCGTGTCCGACCCATCACGACCCTATGGACAAGGTTCCTCCAGGCCTTCCTGTCCTCTACCATCTTCTGGAGTCCATTTAAGCTCACGCCTACTGCTTCAGTGACTCCATCCAGCCACCTCATTCCCTTCATGGATTACTGCCCCCTTCATGTATTACTGCCTTGTCATGGCGAAGGGGCCTGCGTAATTCAACGAAGCTATGAGCTATGCCGTGCAGGGCCACCCAAGATGGAAAGGTCATAGCAGAGAGTTCTGACAAAACGTGATCCACTGGAGAAGGAAATGGCAACCCACTCCAGTATCTTTGCCATGAAAACCCTATGGACAGTACCTCCCTCACAGAGGGACATTAAATAAGGCTTATAATGGCAGGTAGGTATCAAAACATAGATACTAATATTAGTTTTATTTGTAAATTGACCAAGTGGTAGCATATTACAGTACAATGAAGGAATGAACTGACTCATTTTAAGTTGCATCAGTGACAAAGTAGTATAAATAAACATACTTGAACATTCTTCTTGAATTTAGTGTAGCCAACCAGAAACTGTAGGAATTTGAGTAGTAATTGCATGTTCCTCGGCCATGACATTCAATGAATGGAAGGGCACGAAATTTTTCCAAGCATGACCCTGGAGATGCCAAAGCTTGTCCAGAAGCTTCTGAACCGGCACCCGTATACTGTAAAGATAAATTACTTTCATAAAAATCTGTTTTGGTTAGTAATCTGTGGATAAGGAATACCAGTTTTAGACTTCCAACAATAATTGCATCCCAGAATATTAAGACCTCAAAGAATCCATCCAGGTTACTTTTACATAGTAGTTTTTGCTAATATTAGTAGGATTTGTAGCATCATAGAACAACAGAAATTTCAGATACTTTTAGGAATGCATTTTTTTCCTTTGGGAACTTTTTACCCTTCTGGGCTGGAGTATAATCATACAAATGTAATATAGTTTTGTGAGGATTCTTGTGACTTTTAAATTAAATATAGCAAAGTTTATAAAACATTTTAGGATATAAAAATTATCCTAAAGCATTTTATGACACAATACAAAATGTCATGAAACATTTCCTGTGGTTAACTCCTGATGTTTGACTATGCTAGACTGTTCAGCATGGGCTACTTCAAGGCAGATAAATATCTGAATATTTCCTGAAGTTTTCAAATACATTAGAAGTTCTGCCATTGTTGACAGTATTGATGAATTGTAAGTAAATATTTATGATCCAATGGGTCACAGATTGGCTAGTGTACAACCAAAAGTCTTATTTCTGTGTGTTATTTTGTAACCTTCACTTGGATGAAATGCTGCATCATCGGACAAAACTTTCTCAACAGATGTGTATCAAGTGGACTAACTTACAGAATGCTGGGACCTGTTGCTCCTGTGGCACTGCCACAATCAGCTATAATCATGTGATCCTCATTTTCAACATTCCCCGATAGCTTCCCACAAGTCAGTGGGGAACCTGGAAGGAACTGATATGTACTGCTGATGTTTCTAGTCACCTTACCACTAGCAAAGTCTTTGCTTGTGAGAAGCTTGCAGAAAGAAAATCAATGGAGAAATAGGAAAGTTCCTCTGCTCTTACACTGCACAGGCTACTCACGCACTTCCGCCCTCCCTCCCCATCTGGCAGCAGCCACTTACCTGTTGGCTGGGAAGGAAGGGGAGAGGAGGAAAGGGAGGCAGGCAGGCAGGAATTTCTGACCTTCTGCCACCTTCACGCTAAAGAACTTGGGGGGGGGGAGCTGACAAGAAGCTGGAGGTCAGTCCTGCTCCCATGGGTCATAGGTTGGCTAGTAAGTACTAACACTACCTTTATTGTAAGATTAGAGTAACAGACTCTTGTCAAAGCACTTCTCTCCTCCCTTGTTTTTACTTTCCAAGGAATTAGGGAAGATTCTTTCTCAGATGTTTTCTCTATCCACATTCCTTCTATGGGCTAAGATAGCTTGTGTCTGACATTGCTTTAGTTGTGGCTCTTTGTTCAGTCTCCAAAAATTATTTTCTCAACCTATTATACGGTCCCTAATTTATCACAACTGCTGCCAGTAATACTTTAAATTGTGCAAGTGCATAAAGTTGGTTAGACGTTTCCCTTGTTTCTTCTGGTATTGGACAAGTTGCTGACTTTAATGTAGCACTGTGGCTCAGTGGTTAAGACACTGGACTTAGAAAACTGACAGCCTGAGTTCAAGACCTGAGCATTGCACTATGGGGTGAGCACCCATCTTCACCTAGCTCCTGCCCACCTAGCAGTTCAAAAGCACGCAAATGCAAGAAGATAAATAGGTACCACTTCAGTGGGGAGGAAACAGCGCTCTGCAACATCATGCTGGACACATGACCACGGAAACGTCTTCACACAACAATGACTCAACAGCCTTGAAACGGAGATGAGCGCCGCCTCCTATAGTTGGCAACGACTAGCGGAGTAAAATCCGCAGGGACTTCTCTCCTTATCAGTTTCTTATCAAGAAAAGAACAACAGATTCCTCAAGAATTTCTGGTCTCAAGTTTTGATGTTTTTGAGGCGGTGAGAGACAGATGGGCCTGGAGACTGCTGATCCATAGAGTGGCCGAGGGTTAGACACAATACTTAAAACCAGACATCCCTTGTAAAAACCATAATACTGCAATTGACAGCAAAGAACTAGCAAAGTACTGCTGTAGCTGCTTTGTTTTTTTGTAAAGCTGCCAGCCACTCAGTTAGGAATCTGGGGTACTTTTTCCAACTAACACATTTTATTAGAAGGCATGAGCTGCAACTCATTTCATAAGCGACATAGAGTGGCAAGACTGTCATTGGATTTAAATTGGAGGGAGTGGGGACAGGAAAGGAGGGGGAGATAAGTTGGTTGTGTAGATGCAGCTTATACGTGAGATAGATTTCAAGAATCTAATTAATTAGCACTGCACCTTTCCCCCCCCATAGCACTCCAATAATGAACCATAATAAAATGAAATATATCATTTTGATTAAGCACCTTCAGAACTTCTTTTTTTAATCTCTTGCCTAATGAATTATTTATTTCAAACAAAAAACAGTCCATCTATCTATCTATCTATCTATCTATCTATCTATCTATCTATCTATCTATCTATCTATCTATCTATCTATCTTACCATAACAAAAGAAAAGCCTTTCCAAAGGGATTGCCAGCCTTGAGGACAGGATGGAACTGAAGTTTTTTGACTATGGACTGCTATCATCATTGCTGGACCTTCACAGACAACGCATCTACAAAGTGAGAGACAAGTGTATCCTGAAGTAAAGGGAGAAACAAACTGCAACATACAAATGAATTTTTACCATAATAGTGCCTTCCATTTTCTTTCTCTGATATATTTGCTCTCAATGATAGTCGTGGAAAACTTAGTTTAGATATATCACTGCCACTCAAAAACTTTTGCACTCCAAGCCATGAGGTGAGAGTGAACGGCAGAATGTTATATCAGGGCTGGGGGGGAAAAAGTGCTGATAAACCAGGTAGCCAGCAGAACACACAGAAATGGAATATTTCATTGTTTATTCATCTTTTTACAAAATCACTTATGCATCTTGATTTTGTTTTTGGAAACCAATACTTTATCTGCTTAGTGTTTCTTATATAAAGGTATGTATCAAATAAATAACTGTATAGAAATTAGAAGGGGAATCAAGTAGGAAAAGTTACCTGCTAATATAGGACTCTAAAGCTCTTCCAGAAATTGGTGCCATATCTGCAGGCATTGGTTTTTCTGTTGACAGCCAATAGGAATAATCATTGCGAGAAGCAAATCTGCAGACAGTTTGGGTATTACATAATAAAAAGGGCATAGTAGTAAATCTTGAAAGACAGCTGCCAGATGTACCTGTATGATTCAGAAGAGAAGTTCTAATGAGTTCAATAAAGTATCCTATTTTGTTATAGATATACTATGATGTTTATAATTCTGAAAAAAATAATCTGAGAAAACAAAGGAGTAACAAAAGTTTTTAATAGGGAAGTATCAAAAGGTATGGGAAGAGAAAATATTTTGGGATTAATTCCTTTGGAATTATCCTTGCTCTGGGTAAGGCAATGTGGAATTTAAAATTGGAAGACACAGATTAAAATAAAATAGCTAGAAATATGTAAATTCATTAATGTTACAACATGT
This sequence comes from Vipera berus, assembly GCF_964194415.1. NCBI lineage: Eukaryota > Metazoa > Chordata > Lepidosauria > Squamata > Viperidae > Vipera > Vipera berus. The sequence continues at coordinate 31,856,748 of NC_138207.1, forward strand.
TTTTTTCTCATGGTGTTTTCTCAAGAATTTTGAAATAACCAGTTTATAGAGTTTTAAAACAGTACATAAAGCAATTAGACAGTAATCCTTATGCTGGCAGTTATTCTTAACCAAAACTCTCATTAAGAAATAAAGTTATTTGATCTGGACAATACATATATATGCTATCTTCTATACCATGAAAAGTGCTGCAGAGCAAAGATTCCTCCTTAAAAGGCAGATAATAGTCACAATTCTCTGGGAATTTATCAATTAAGACCTCTGTTTAGAACTGCACTGTTGGATATATTATTGTAACCAGGACGTGAAATGCTTGCTTTTGCACAGCAAACTTTATAGATATCTTGTTAAGGAAAAAATAAAGCATAAAATTACCAAGGTCTTGTCCATGTGCTTGTTCATTTCCTTGTACAAAAAGAAGAGAGTAACCACTGTAGATCTGTGTTGTCCCAGATGGACATGTAGGAATTTTTGTTGACTGGCTGTGCCGGGAAAAAATGAAGCCTCTTTTCACTGGACTAGTTATGCAGCTTCCTGGGAATCCAGGAAGTCCCTTTATACCAGGAGATCCAAGCAATCCAGGTAAACCTATCCATAAATTAATTGAGAAAATAACAATTAGAAATATTTGTGACTCTGTCCACTTACAAACTCTGTGTAAAGTATACACAATATTTCCATGATTATAGTAGCCAGGTACAAGACAAAACCCAAATACTTCATTGTGTCTTCTTGTAATAAGTTTACCGTTCCTTATTAAAGTACCTTTTTGCCCCTGAAATCCTTTTTCTCCTTTGGGTCCAAGTGGTCCAGTTCTACCTGGAATACCATGACGGCCTGACTGGCCCGTTATACCAGGAGGTCCTGGATTGATGAATAGAAGAAAAAAAATGTTAGCATATGTTTAAAACATACCTAAAAGGAAGGGATCTTTCTGGAGGAGACTTGATGCAAACTCATTGTAAGACAAGCTCCAAATAACTGCCAGTAGTAACTAGCTCTCTGTATTTCATCTAGAAACACCTTCAAATGTGGGTGTTCTGTCTCTGAGTTCTTCCAGCATCGATCCTGAATTCCCCATCAAGCAAAATGACGGAAAGGCAGCCCAGGCAGAGCTCTAAGTAATACTGCAGCAATAATCACCACAGTAGACTAGATCAAATAGAGCAGTGATTCTCAGCCTTGGCATCTTGAAGATTTTGAACTTAACTCCCAGAATTCCCTGGCCAGCATGTTGAGGTCCTCACATCCTCAAGTTGATAAGGTTGAAAAACATTGAAATGGAGAAAAGGAAGTATGTACCTGGAAGCCCAGGTGACCCTCGGGGACCAGGATCTCCTGAGCTTCCTGGGTTTCCTGGAGGTCCAGCAGGTCCTGGGTTTCCTGGGAAAGAAGCTGCTTTCAGAAATGGTCCAGGCTGGCCTAGTAATGAAGATACAAGCAAATAAAACGGTTCTTTGTTTATTTATATACTATTACCGTTATAGATTAATTGCTACTCTTTACAATTACAATTATTTATCAGCAAATAATATTACAAATCCAAGACAATTAAGTAAAATAGATCAAGTATATTTGCTACCAGGTAGTCCTGTTGGCCCTCGAGGCCCTGCTATTCCGGTTGGTCCAGGTGGTCCTTGATTGCCCTTTTCTCCTGAAAGGAAGAGTCTACTATTAGACAGCTATTATATGATTATGAAGGGATGCGGTGGCTCAGTGGGTTAGGATGCTGAGCTTGTCAATCACGTCGGCAGTTTGGCGGGTTGAATCCCGAGTGCCGCATAATAGAGTGAGCACCTGTTACTCGTCCCAGCTTCTGCCAACCTAGCAGTTCGAAAGCACGTAAAAATGCAAGTAGAAAAATAGGGACCACTATGGTGGGAAGGTAACAGCGTTCCATGCACCTTTGGCGTCCAGTCTTGCCAGCCACATGACCACGGAGACGTCCTGGGAGAAGCGCTGGCTCTTCGGCTTTGAAACGGAGATGGGCACCGGCCCCTAGAGTTGGAAACGACTAGCACGCATGTGCGGGGGAACCTTTACCTTTACCTTTTTATATGATTATGATGTCAAAGAATACTTGTGAATTCTATAAAGCTCACATAACTTTGGGAATGCAAGACACAATTTATTATTCTATTTCATTTTACTAGGGCAGAGTTTTGGGGAAAGAGGTTGATGTTAATTGGTTTTGGTAGTCCAGTAGGGTCCATTATCAAAGAAATATGCATAAAGATGCACATTCGTACAAATATTGGCCAGTTATTGCATGCTTTTGCCTAGTATGTCTTGAACATATGAACATTCTACAGAAATCTCTTAGATTTTAGTAAAGCTAACTTTTTTATAGTGCCAGCAATATTGTTTTGAATTTTCATATTTAACGGCCAGCCCTGTCAAGGAAGAGGACAAGAACGAGACACAGAGGAAGAATCTTTGGATCTCATCCAAGAGAGAAACAGGTTGATTTTATACTGAAATTTTCCTAATTTGATCCAATCCCATATAGTCAAATGGACTCCTTGAGATCACTGGCTGAGAATCTCCATGGCAACTAGCAAGAATGTACAACCTGTTTTTTTATTTCCAAGTCAAATACATTATGATTATTTTTTTGTAATTAGTGTGGATCTCTTTCTATGTTTAGAATCCAAGTTTAAATTTAAGACTTTTTGCCTGTAGTTCCTACTTTATAAGTTGTGCAAAACACAATCCAACTTGATTTCAGAGACAACAAGAACAATACCTATTCAAACCATCTCTTGTAGCACATAAGCAGTGACAATAATGAGGAGCTGGAATGGCAATTTCTGTTTATCTTGCTTTCTTGTTCATTTTTGAGACTTGGGCTCATGGAAAAAACTAGCAAGGAAACAGACAAGCTGCTCTCTATATCTAATTTGTAAAATCTTTGCATGAAATCATAGCTCCATTGAATTAATCCAAGCCCCTATAGATCATCCTGGAAAAATCTTTGTGGTTACTGAGAGCTAAAAATAAAGGGACAACACTCAAACAATTAGTCCAGAAAAAGTTCTCTACCTGCAGTATCCAATTTATATTTCATTCATGATGTGTGATATATACAGTAAGTGACATAATGTGGCATTCTAGAATTAGACAACATAGGAAAATACCTTTTATTCCTGGTAATCCCGGAAAGCCAAGTTCACCATCAGGGCCCTGATAACCAGGGATACCCTCAATTCCCTACAAATCAGGGTAAAAATATTCTTTATCAGTTTAAACCTGCTTTCAATAGATTTTGTAAGTAGGGCAAATAGAGAATGAACATCAGTTTAAAAAACTGAGCAACCAAAAGCATTGCCAATGGAAAACTGGAGAATTTAAATTCAGTCCTTATAATTGCTGGCCTTATATTTCTATTTTCTCACTAAAAGCAAAGGAGCACTGAAACCAATCCTTTGCATTATTTATTTAATCCATCTCTAATTTTAAAATAGGCATATTTCTGTATAGATACCCCCATGTATTCTTAACAATTTTATTTTGGAACCTGTTATCTTTCCTAACAATTAAATACAACAAAATACAAGCACAACTAAGTTCCTTAGTATTGGACATGTTATTCTGAGAAGAATGAGGGCCTCAATAGAAGAAAAATTACCCATATCCTAAACACTCATAGGTCAATGAACGTGGGATGAAAATTCTTTTTGTATTTGCTCTGATCTTCCGTGTCCCCATGCCTTAACAACAGCTAGGTCTTAATTATAACTTACTCCATCTATGAGTGAAATAGCAAATAATAAAAATAAAAATCTTAGGACATTTCACCAGCCTAATGACACCCACTAATACACCCACTAATTCTGCGTTGATAGCTAAAAAAAATGAGACTTAGTAAAATTCCTTGTTTTTTAATCAATGCTAAAAACTGATTGTTTAAGTTAAATTATTTTTGCAAAATGTAAAAGCTTTCCTCATCCACAATTATGCATTGTTGCAAGGCTCATATATAAAATCAATGACTGACTAATAAAAGTTATTTATTTAACTTACTGGCATACCAGGAAGGCCATCATCACCTTTCATTCCTGGTGGGCCTGGAATTCCATCAGTTCCTCGGACACCTTTGTTTCCTTTTATGCTGTAGCCTGGGACTCCAGCAGGTCCTGGGCTTCCAGGAACACCTATGTTTCGGGGGGGGTTTCAAAGTACATGCTTTTGGGAATACGATATTAACCAAGAATTGTGTAAATTTATATGCAAACATATTTTTAATCTCTTGTATCTCTTTAATAAATTGCAATGTGTGTATGACACTTTTCACTTTAAATCTGCAAAGTTGGTAGCAAGTTCCACTTCTACAGGAGCTGCCAGGAAGAATATACCCGCCCACCCCACTGAACGCACAACAGCCCAAATGCTTTTGGTCTAATACAATCTTGTGGAATATTGTACGTACCTCAGGGGAGAGGGTTCCTTAGAATGCCATACAAAACCTGTCATTGAAACAATAGCCCACAACTCTCATAAATTACTATCTCTAATTTGGAAGGCTTTAACAGGGGGTTGGATAAGTTAATGGAGGACAAGCCTATGAAGCACTAGTAGTCTTGAAAACAGGTTGGATGCATTTTGTCTCTAAATACGTTTGCAGGAAAGAAAATGGGAAAAAAATATACATTTCTGCCAATATGCAGAAAAAAATGGTGAACGTGAAGTGCTTTGGTCTGATCCCTCAAGGCTATTCTTATGTTTCTATGTTAAATGCAGAGATGATTGGACAGTTGGTACATATGCTCCCAAACGTCTTCCCTACAGAAGACAGCTGCTTAGCTTCTTAACTGTAAAGCAGAACAGCTAAATGAAGAGGGGAAAAACAGCTAAAGTGAAAGTAGGAAAAAATTCATGATGAATCTGATCAGGGATGAGAAATGGAGAAATGAATAACTGCATCTATTTTGTAGTAATGATAAGTTGCTGCAAAACAAATGCTAAAGTTCTTGTATAATTAATGGCTTCTTACCTGGATTTCCATCTGGGCCAGGAGGACCTCTATTTCCTTTGAGGCTAATTATTGTCCCTGGCTTTCCTGGGATTCCTGGTGGTCCAGGTAAACCAGGAGATCCACTAGGTCCTTGGTCTCCCATAACACCTTTAATGCCTTGTAGTCCTGGAGAACCAGCTACTCCCATATCTCCTTTGATACCTTGGGAATGAATATTTTAATCAAAGTTAAGAACATATTGGTCATTATATTTTTAAGGGTACTATGATGTGTTCCAAAAATTCTAAAAATGCCAAGCTAGTGATGTCAAGAAATATAAACTATATCCATCATTACTCCACAGTTGAGTTCCTTTCTACGTATGCAGTTTATTTTCCATGAATAGACTTTCTGGTAATACAATCTACTTTCCACATACAGGAATTATAATATTGGATATATAACCTAGTTTGGGTCAGATGTTATGAGTTAGAAGTTACTTTCTTTGTAACAACCACCATTAATGCTACTACATTTCTGATCAGATGATGTGATGATCTATCAGCCAGGAGTAGACAACCCAGGAATCCTGAAGCATTTATATTAAGCTTTTCTATCCTGTCTCTTCCAGTTAGGATAACCTGCAGCATATATTCAACTCTAGAATAGACAAAATAAAACTACTAACTCTATTAAAAGAAAACATAGGCACTATCTTAAGGAATTCAGGAAAACCTTAATTGTAGTTATGTGGTACCAAAAAGGCTATTTATAGCAATTCTCCCTCATAAGAATAATTATTCCTTTTAGAAGAATGGAAGGAATAGTTCTGAAAAAGCCCTTTTTTTCTTTTTGTAGCATCCACCCAATTATTGGCTACAATATATCAAACGTGTTTTATAAAATATATGCAAATAATAAACTATTGTCTAGCTTTCTCATCTGGATTTTCTTATTACAGAACCTGAAGAAATTTTATTATGCAAATAGATTTCAGTTAATCTTAGTGGGGCTGGAAATCCAGGTGATGAAAAAGAAAAGCATGCTCTTGTCTCAAAAAATATATATAGTACATTTTTAATAATATAGTAATAGCAATAGCACTTAGACTTATATACCGTTCCATAGTGCTTTACAGCCCTCTCTAAGCAGTTTACAAATGTCAGCATATTGCTCCCAACAATTTGGGTCCTCGTTTTACTAACCTTGGAAGGACAGAAGGCTGAGTCAACCTTGAGCCCCATCAGAATCAAACTCCTGGCTGTGGACAGAGTTTGCCTGCAATACTGCACTTCAACCACTGCACCTCCAGGGCTATTATATATAGTGTGGAAGATTTTTCAGATTCTATATTATGAATTTATTCTATTTTGTGAGGAAAATAGAACAAAAAGGTGTCTTGACTATGTTCACCATCTTGACTTGTAAAAATAATAAACGTGGGTTAAAAATAAATAAATAAAATAAATAAGATATGCAGTATAATTTTACCTTTAGGGCCAGGAAGTCCTTTAGGGCCAGGAATTTGTTGCCCTGGGGAACCTACATGATAATAATGTATTTTATATTTCAAAAGTAAAATAAAATTTAAAAGGCACTATATTATAATGGTATTAATAATAAATATGGCTAAATGTTATTCTGAAAATTATATGACAAAGATTCATAAACAAAACCTATTTTTAATGAACTCATTCAATAATGCTCTTTATTTCTTGATAAATTTATTTAGCAAAGGAGTTACTTGCTTAAATAGTTTCAACATGGCTGATACATATTGTGATTTCCACATTGCTACAAAGTACTTCCAAGTTGCTATTAATAAATATATAACTGATTCAAATTCTTGTTCCAAGAAGTATTTGAAATACTGTACATTTTAAAAGTACAGCATTAAGAATAAATGAAATCTCATTTTTATGTCCCTTATCATCTTTGCAATATGCTAAATAATGAGAAATAGCCAAAATACTTGAAACAGTTTTGCATCCAGTATCTGACAACAATAACGATCAATTCAAATAATGTACAATATAAAAATTATGTGGTTAAAAATGAGCAAAGGTGCAACTGGTAGCCATTCTTTTTAAATAGTCTTCCTAAAGTTTAAGCGACTAAGTTAAATATGAGCATCTGTCAGCAATGAAAATAATTTTGGCATGATATCACAATCCCAAATTAACAAATTTTGTCAAAATATGAAAAAGATTGCAAAACAATAAAAACCTTGTGCTCCTGTTTCTCCAGGTGGACCATAAGTACCACCATGTCCTTGATTACCCTTTTCACCAACTAATCCATTTTCACCAGGCAATCCAACTGGACCTGAGGAAAATAAATTTTAAAGTCATATTTTGTATGCATTTCTAAAAATGAAAAAGCCACATTGCTTAATATCATGGTACAAAAATAGTATAATGGGGGAGTGGTTTGCTAAACCACTAAAATTAAATATATTTTTAGAGATGTCAAAACACTGATACTTGCAAATCAAATTTTGTTTGTTCTTGAAACACTGTAGAAAAAGGTATACTGTATTGTGCTTCCTTCTAGAATATAGGTTGATAATGTCTCTGAATTATAAGACAGGATAAGTATACAAATAGTAGACTATCTTCCAGGTGTTCTTCATCACAGATAGGTGAATACCTAGACTGCAAGCTCTATAATATCAATATCATGTTTGGCTTTCAGGACAATTCCTAGTAAACATTTAGGACAGCTCTTCTGCAAACAATAAACTATGGTGCTCTTATTGTTGAACTATATTATTTCCTTCTATCAAATCACTCTAATCTGGAGTGGGAAACATGTGGCCTACTGGTGTTTTACAGCCCTCAGTGTAATATCAAAAGGAACTGAAGGAAACCTTTCATTTAGATTAATATTCTATTTCTTCTGTGTACAGTATTCTGTTAAATGTAGAAGAAGTGAAAGAGGTGACATAAAACTAAAGAGAAAAAAATAGGAGAAAAGAGACAGCATTAGCTCCACCTAATGTTTTAGATTCCTCTACTATTGGGTTTTTCCTAGATACTATTCTCTCAAGTTGACCACTATTGTAGTCTTTGCTAACTAATAATGCTTATACTGCTCACATCTTTTATGTTCACTGATAAAACTTGAAGAAGAAACAGCTTGAGCAAGCTGACAACAACAAGGAGCAACCATCACTATTTGTTCCATATACTTTTCTCTGGTAGTATCTAGATATTATTTAAAAGGTTAAAAAAAGAAGAGCAGTACATAGATTTTATCAGCAGTTACATACAGAAACAACTCCAGCAGTGGCCAGTTCAGCTATACCATATTCTACCAATAAGAAATTCATTCCCACTAATAGCCATGATATCAAACTAGAAAAGACAGTACGGAAATCCATCAGGTAAAAAGCAGTATGCCCAGTGGTAGGATTCAGCTGGTTTGCACCACTTCGGCAGAACCGGTAGCTAATTTTTTGTTGCCCAGGCCCAGAATGGACTTACAGAAGCAGCATCCACACAGAGAACCGGTTGTTCACATATTTGAATCCCACCACTGAGTATGCCATATGTTCAATTAATTTGGTTTCACTGCTTCTATAGATTGCAAAGCTCTGCATCTGTGCATCTATGCGACATGATATATAGCAGATGGATTTCATTTTGCATTATGGGTCATAAGCCACCTGTGCTTCTCAACTGTATTATACAGGAGAAATATTTTCATTTTGGATAAGAGATAAAAGAACCTGGAAGAGATAAAATAGGTTCTTAGACTTTCATGCTCTCTATTTAGATAGATAAAAAGGTAAAGGTAAAGGTTCCCCCGCACATGCATGCTAGTCGTTTCCGACTCTAGGGGCCGGTGCTCATCTCCGTTTCAAAGCCGAAGAGCCAGCGCTTGTCCGAGGACGTCTCCGTGGTCATGTGGCCGGCATGACTAGACGCCAAAGGCGCACGGAACGCTGTTACCTTCCCACCGCAGTGGTCCCTATTTTTCTACTTGCATTTTTACGTGCTTTCGAACTGCTAGGTTGGCAGAAGCTGGGACGAGTAACAGGCGCTCACTCTGCTACGCGGCACTCGGGATTCAACCCGCCAAACTGCCGACCTTCCGATCGACAAGCTCAGCGTCCTAACACACTGAGCCACCGCGTCCCTTATTTAGATAGATAAAACTAGTTAAAAAATAAATGGTTGTGTGTTTCAACAGTGAAAAATGGGGAATGTTCAGAAACAAAAGAGTCTAACAATTTACAAACCTGGAGGTCCTCTCACACCATTTTGTCCTGGTAGTCCTTTGTTACCTTTGTTACCTTTACTGCCCACAGGTCCTGGTTGTCCTATAAATAGAATATAACACATTGACAAAAATTTTAAAGGGTATTGTAAAGGAGCAAGCGAAGTGGATCCATCTTTTTCCTTCATTGAATATAAGTACTTATGTGTTCCCATATTGCTTAAGTAGCATAGACAATTAAATGCCCTACTTTATGGCCTCAACCAAACACTCTTCTTGCTCTGATCCTGAGACCAGAGACTGGTAATAATTTTTGAGGTCCCTTCCTCACGATGGAGGCTTCCTCTTGGTACTATCTTTCCAATGAAACGAGCAGAATCAAAGTGATCTGGCAAGAAAGTGGTTGTTTCCATCAGAAAACAAAATGCAAATTCCTACACAGATATTCTAATTTGTAGGAGCAGTCTAAGAGAAGCTGGTGATCTGCAGATTCAGCCCACTGCAGGACCATCTTGTCCATCCTGATGTGAGGCTGTGTACTTTCATGGTCATTTCTGCTTTATCTGTCAGAAAGAACAAGACCTCCCTAGCCTAACATAATCAAGATTGCAAAAACTGATATAGTATAGCTACCTGACATTTTGAGGAAAAAACATGAAACTTATAGGATGAGTTCCAGAACAATATGTCTTAATTAAAAAGCAAAGTGGGAAAAAAGATAATCTACAAATCTAATCTCTCAGGTCTGTGAATTGGCCTCTTACGACTCTCAACCCACCAAACTTGGCCAACAAAAGACTGAGGTGACCTTTCTATTTTACCTGTAATTCCTGGTAAACCAGTATCCCCTCTGTTTCCAGGTAGTCCAGGTACTCCAATAAGACCTGGGTGGCCTGGTGATCCACTTGCCCCCTTTCTTCCCCTCTCTCCAAGAAGACCTGGATTACCCTAGCATGTAGGGACAAAATAAAATAGTAAATAAAAGACCAACAAGGAAACACCACCTGATACAAGGAAACTAACATCAGTTTTCTATACCTTAGGTCCTGGGTTTCCTGGAGGCCCAGTACCAGGTTTGGGTTCTCCTTTATCTCCTGGAATACCAGGAAAGCCAGGTGGGCCTGCTACACCTGGGGATCCAGGCCAACCTGAAGAACCTTCCTGCCCTTTAGGACCTGAAATGACATAACAATGAAATTTTTGTGTTTTGTTTTTTTTTACTTTTTCACTTTGATCTATTTGAAATTTCAGTGAAGGTCCGTCCCAATGATCCAAAATCATTTAATACAAATATTAAATGAGATATGTGTTCTGATCTGATCTGATCCTTGAATATAAATTCTTTTATCTCTCAAGCCCCATGTGAAGCTACTGCCACTCTTTTTGTTGTTGTTGTTGTTACAGAATATAGCATCAACATCTTGGAAGCATGTCAGGGCTTTCATCTGAAGTTATTCTGAATTTCCTTTCTTCTTCTTTCCCGTGACTAGTTTGATATTTATATACCTGAGTTTCTTCAAGTTTACCTCTATATACCTCTACAACGTGTTAATGAAAATAAAGTTGTACCCAATTGCTATTAATATAGAGAACTCTTGCTCTTACAGTATCAGTCATTCCAATCATTATTCTACACTAAATCACAAGTGCAATGGACCAATAGAAGGAGAATGTTCATTAAGGCAAATTGTCTGTTAAATCCAAATATGATTTTATGCATCAGTATTTTACATTTGTTATGTGTTTTATTTAATTGTAAAACTGGAGTAGAATTACACATGTGTGCATTATACATTTTTTCTGTATTTTGCACATGCATAAAATGTGAGTGGGATTTGTACATATATGGAGCATATAGTCTATGGATAATCTTGCACCCAAGGCCTCCTAAACTAAATTTTACTGCATTAGTATTACTATAATGATAATTTAGATACTTTAACAAGATTACCTTGCATTCCCATGTTTCCTCTGTCTCCCGGAATTCCTGGCAATCCATATATTCCAGGAATTCCTGAAAGTCCCTTAGCTCCTTTAGCTCCTGAAAAAGATAATTAATGTTGAAATTAATGGTATAGAATTAAAATGTGATTGACAAGTCTTTATCATAGTCATTACGGTGTCTTTCAGAATATTCAGAACCTGTACCCCTCAATCTTTTTTTCTTCTATTGCTTCTGTGTCTTCCAGTTTCTCTTCGCTGACTTTATTATTCTAAGAACAATTGCTACCTCTGGAAAATAATAATAATGAGATATTGGGAGAAGTCTGATATTTCAGACATTTGAATTCATATTTGTTTCAAGTTAATCTGAGATGTATTCATAAGCAGATTTCTCCTTTTTATTAATTTCCCCGTTTATCCTCAGGCACATATGCATTCATTGATGACTATCTGTACATTATACCAAACCATTGCACAAGCGCACATAGAGTCCCAGAGACACAGTGTTGATTAGATCTTGGTTTAACATGATTGTCTGAATAACAGAAATATCTAGCTAGTATAATCTGAGATCAAAGCAAACCTACATACCTGGTGGCCGTAGAGTACCCGGTGGTCCAACAGGACCCACACATCCTTGCACACCTTGCTGACCTTTTTCTCCCTTGAGTCCTGTTCTTCCAGGAGGTCCTACAGTGGCAATGAATAGAATTAAATAAAAAAAAGTATCTTCTTGTTTTAGAATAGTAAGAAACGAAAAGGTTGACATGAAATGGTAAATTTGTAGTATAATCTGCTACATTTGTGTAACTATTTTCATTTTAATAATGATTGCATCCATATATTATAATATCCCATAATTTGCTTATTTTGTCCTAGTACATTGAATGAACTTAGTTACTGAGGTTCATAAACTATTATTTACAATGTCGGCTTACTCAATAAACTGTGGTGAAATAAGTATAGGTAAACCAAGCTATATCTACTCAAAACTCAAATAATAATCTTCACTTGTAATAAACTTCATATTATGTGAAAATGTTGTTCAGATTAGTATTCTAAGATGGGAGCCATAGAAACTTTTGAATTAAAAAAATAAATAAACAGAACTATACAATCCATCTCTGTCACATAGATTCAAAGCGTGTCCTTTTCTTTGGAAAGTGGATCCATAACGATGAAATTTCCAGTGCAAAAGTGGTAGGATGACATTTAGCCTTTCCTGCTCCACTACTCTCCTCTCCTCAATCTACTTTGTAGATCTGAAGGGGGGAAAGTGTAGCTGCAAGCCTTGGGAAATGAAGATAAGGGATTAAATACCTTTTTGGACAATGCTGGTTCTATTTTGTAAGCAACAACTAGCCACTTGTAGAACATAGTGAAGGCAGAATTTCATCGTGAAAACCTGCAGAATACGTATCATAGTGATAGTATTGCTTTATACCTTTACTTCCTCTCTCTCCTTTATCTCCGTAGATCTCTTTAGATTCTGATAGCCCAGGAGGACCTTTATCACCTGGTTCACCTTTTTCTCCTAAAGTTCCTTTCATTCCCTTTGGTCCCGGAAAGCCCGGAGAACCTAGAAATAACAAATAAAATAGGATGGAAAAAACAATTGCCATCAGATTCAAATGCTAAATGAGACCGAGAGATTCTCAGGAAGCATAGAATACAGTGTTAGGTATTTAAACATTGAGTCCAATCTCCTGGACAGTTCAAAAATCTGTACTTGAATATATTTATGTACGTTTCAGAACACAGGTTGACAGATGAAAAACCCTGATAGTGGTATATTCTTATTCTCTATATTTTAAACTTCATACATCATTCATTCCTCCATTCATCTTCCAGTTGAAGTTTTTCCATTACGTCTAAAACTGGAAAAAAATTAGACCATCAGGTTTGCGTTTTCAGTTTTGGGAGCAGTATTGGTTTCACTCCTGAATATTTAATGACAAAAACAGTCTTGTTTCTTTTGCTTGTTTCCAGAGATTTCCTAGGTGCCATTTATTGATTTAACTTTCAAACAATTATACTAGAGGAAATAGAAAGGAAATTTGGAATATTCATAATGGCCTTGTTATCTTATATTGAAAGCATTCTCTATTTTTACCTCTTTGTGCTATATTTTTAATTTCATTGGTTATTTTATGCCCCATGCTTCTACATACAGAAATAGATATACAAATAAAAACAATAGGACCATTATTAAAATAATAATAATAATAATAATAATAATAATAATAATAATAATAATAATAATAATAATAATAATAAATAATTATACAAAAAGCTTGACTGAAGATAATAATCTTGTCGTTCTATCCCCCCCCTCCGTAGGGGAGCAAATAGGAAGGAGAGTAAATTCCCAAGAGTGCCTCATCCATTCTCCTTCTCTGTTTCCTAGGGGTGACGTAAATGCTCTCAAAAACCTGGAAAGCTTCTAAGGATAACAGAGAAATGAAAAGCTACTTGCAACCAATTATTTACTTTTTAGGCCCAGTTTTCATGCAAAAAACCCAAACCATTCCACATTTCAATGCACAGGGGCTACTTGAGAAATGACATGACAATTAAGCTGAAATGAAACTAGTTAATTAAACTACTATGGTGATGGAAAACAAGTACGATTCTACTGATGGATCTTAGAATGACTCCTCTCTGCCTTTTGTCAGTTCACATAGGATGGACTATGGAGTAATATTTTAGAACCAGAGCCCCAGGTAAGGCAAACACTGCACAACCTACCTCTGCCTCCAGGGATTCCTGGATTTCCAGAGGTACCAGGCAATCCAGGGCTACCCACGTGTCCCATCAAACCTCTTTCTCCTCTGAAACCTGCCAGAAGTGAACCAAACACATCCATAAATATAAGAGGCATTACATAGACACTCAAAGGCATTGCATGACCTTTGAAAGAAACTTCAAAAAGAACCCCATCATTTGCATACATGGCAATAATATAACATGACCTTTATTAAATGGCAATGAATACATTAATTATATCAAGATTCTTCTTGTTTAAGGAACATTTACCTGGTGTGCCTGGCATTCCTGGCCTACCACGTTGTCCTTTGATGCCAGGCAATCCTTTATTTCCTTCAGGGCCCTGTAATCCGGGAAGTCCAAATTGTCCTGGAAATCCTGGGATATCTAATCCCGGAATTCCTGGATCTCCTTTGGCTCCTACTGTTCCTCTGATCCCTAAAATAACATATATTACCAGATTCAAATTTTCAGAAAAGAATAGGCTCCCTTTTACCAAAATGAAGGATTGCATCAGCATTTCTATAAACAAAATAGAGGTCAACACAGAGCCTATTAATACATTTAAAAAAGTTTCTTGTAGTATTTTGTAATAGGAAATATCTTATAGTCATGACAAGAAAATACAACCAATCCAAAATTCACTGGATCATTAATAATAATAATAATAATAATAATAATAATAATAATAATAATAATAATAATAATAATAATAATAATAATAATAATAATAATAATAATAATAATAATAATAATAATTTAATTTCTATACTGCCCTTCTCCCGAAGGACTCAGGGTGGTGTACAGGGCAATACAATAAAATACAACATACAAAAATTAAAAAAAATATTAAATATTACAGCCCAATTCAATACATTAATACAATAACATTAAAATACCCCTAAACCCATCAGACCAGGCCGGCTTGTTCAAATAAATATGTTTTTAGGTCATGTCGGAAGGAGCGAAGGTCAGGAGCCATCCGGAGCTCCACCGGTAAACGGTTCCACAGGTCTGGCACGCCCACAGAGAACGCCCTCCCCCTGGGGGCTGCCAGTCGACACTCTTTGACCGACGGCACCCTAAGGAGGCCCTCTCTGTGGGAGCGCACTGGACAAAGGGAAGTTGATGCCGGCCGCAGGTGCTCCCGTAAGTAACCCGGACCCATGCCATTTAGGGCTTTATAGGTCATAACCAGCACCTTGAATCTTACCCGGAGGACAACCGGAAGCCAATGCAGCTCGCGGAGTAGAGGTGTTACGTTGGAGTATCGGGACACCCCCACCACAACTCGCGTGGCCGCATTCTGCACCAGTTGGAGCCTCTGAGTAGTCTTCAAGGGCCGCCCCATGTAGAGAGCGTTGCAGTAGTCCAAACGGGAGGTCACGGGTGCATGAGTGACTGTGCGCAAGGCATCCCGGTCCAGATAGGGCCGCAACTGGTGCACCAGGCGAACCTGGGCGAAGGCCCCCCTAGTCACAGCTCCTATATGATCTTCCAAAGAGAGCTGATTCATGTTAAAACAAGCAGATCATCCCAACACTGACTTTTATCTTTGTATTATTTCTATAAAATGCTAGTAGAAATCAGGGGCAGAATAATTTAGCACATCACCAACATTACATTGATAAAGTATGAATATTTTGCCTTAACAGCATATTAATTATTGTTCTCTCTTGCAGGACAAAACCAAATCCAAACTAAAGCAGTTATTTTAATCACTCCAAACATCAAAACTATAAAAATCAATAATATATCACTTAAAATTTCCCTGTCAGTGAATCACCATTTTCTTTAGGTACTACAATTGTCTACTTTTGCCCCAACATATTTTCTGCAAGTATATAAAACAAACTGCCAGAAAATGTCTATGGTTTGAACCTTTCATACAGATAGTCCCCGACTTATACCAGTTTGTTTAGTGACTGTAGAAAGTTACAAAGTCACTGAAAAAAGTGACTTAGGACTATTTTTCACACTTATGACCGTTGCAGCATCCCCAGGGTCATGTGATCAAAATTTGGATGATTGGCAACTGGTTCGTATTTATGGCAGTTACAGTGTCCTGCGGCCATGTGATCACCTTTTGTGACATGCAGCAAACATGACATGCAGCAAACAAAGTCAACGGGGAAGCCAGATCCACTTAACAACCATGTTACTAACTTAACAACTGCAATGATTCACTTAACAACTGTGGCTAGAAAGATCATAAAATGTGGCAAACCCACTTAACAAATGTCTCGCTTAACAACATACATTTTGGGCTCAGTTGTGGTCGTGAGATGAGGACTACCTGTATAACTGATTTAGAGAATCCCTAGGTGATAGATACATCACGGTGCTCACTGCATGATCTTGGTGAGCAATAATGTTGCCATTTGTTTGCCAGGCCATGCTTTAAGGAAACTATTGTATTTTGTTAAAATTGGCATGTATATACTAGAACTAATTATTTTATTTATTTATTTTATTTTAATTCCATTTATATCCCGCCCTTCTCTGAAGACTCAGGGCGGCTTACAAGCTTAGCAGTAGCCTTCATTCTATGTATATGCCTGCTTATTAGGGCTTAATTAAGTCAGCTTAATTGCCCCCAACAATCTGGGTCCTCATTTTACCTACCTCAGAAGGATGGAAGGCTGAGTCAACCTTGAGCCTGGTGGGATGCGAACCTGCACTAATTGAAGGCAGCTGGTGTTACTTAAGGAGGCATTAGCCCACTGCTCCACCAAGGCTCCTGCAATTATGTTGCAGCTAACTGTTTGTGCTAGTGAAAATAATGACTATTATGATCACTTTCATTTAATTTTTCCCCAATTTATTGTGGGTTAGATTTTTATATTCAAAACACTATAATAAAAATGGTAAATATTTCATTAATTTGACTTACACTGATGCAGTGCCCTCCACATTTGAAATATAACCATTATGTACCTTGCACAACAGATGTTAAGAACAGGTTAAGCTATCAGAGGACTGTGTTTATTATATACCATACTATTAAATTTTTAATACATTTTCGTGACACTTTTGTATATTGTTACCTTGTGGTCCCATTACTCCACATTGACCTGGTTTTCCTGGTAAACCAATGAGACAGTGACCAATTTTTCCTGGAAGACCTTTTTCTCCTGGAGCTCCAGGAGCTCCAAGCTCCCCTGAAAGATATTCATCATATTCAGTTTATTTAAAATTAGTACCCTCCAACCTTTATTTTTTCTCTCTTATATTCCAGAACACAAATCTCACTCAAACAGTGGGGAGACAGAGAGGGGAGGGAGGGAGGGAGGGAGGGAGGGAGGGAGGAGAGAGAGAGAGAGAGAGAGAGAGAGAGAGAGAGAGAGAGAGAGAGAGAGAGAGAGAGAGAGAGAGAGAGAGAATGTAAAAATGAATGTAAGACTTTATTGATCAAGGCAATAGGAGAAGAAATACTTTAGAAAACCCTTCTAGGCTAAGATTGGACTCAGAGGCTTATGTAGTTCAATATTATAAGAGGACAAGGTGTTATTTAACTACAACCAGGATATCAGCAATTAGCAGTCATTCATCTATCTTCTCACTAGCAATTAGAAGTTAGAGCAGTTTCTTCTACATAGGAACACATCTTAAGATACTTTGTGACTGTTATTAGAATATGTTCCATGGCAGGTGTGTACATGTTTTAGAAAAACCTCCCTTTTAAAAATTAAAACAGGTTGTTTCAAGCCAAAGCAATAGTTTTGCATTCTATGAATATTTTCACCATTCTGGTGTGTCACAATTTCCAGAATAATAAATTTGTTACTCTTGATAGGAAAAAGAAATAGAAATATTTCAATTTCAAAATACTAAAATAGCTACTCATGTAAGACTGACTTAACTTGAAATAGGTGGTTCCAAATAGAGGATAATCAAAACTAATAGGCTGTCACAGTGGCATGGCTCAATTAGAGATTAGTTTGATTAATTAATTGATCAATTAATTCCTGCTCAGTTTTTGTGAGTTGCCAAACAGATGGCTTTGCCTCTGAAAATGTCAGCCATAGTTTGCTAATGAAATGTCAGAATATCAGATAATTAAATCATGGCCTATTAGCTTATCACCACTGAATCCAAACTCACTTTCTGCACATCACTTGTTCTGAGACCATGGCGGCCATCACCATATGATATAATAGTAAATTCTACTGCTGAACATGTCAAGATAATTTTGTGACTGTTTCCAGAATAGCAGCTCTGTGGTAGAAAGGCTAACTAATTATTGTATATCTAGATATGGTCCATCATATCATCCGATTTGGGAGAATGTACCTTTTGGGCCATCAGCACCTTGAAACCCTTTTTGACCTGGAGGTCCAGGTAAACCTGATGATCCTCTTTCACCCTTTTCACCCAACTTCCCTTCTTCTCCTGGTAAGCCAAGACTTCCATGCTGTCCAGGAATAAATGGACCTGGTTCACCCTGAAGCACAAAAGAAAAAAAATGTAATATTACATCTAAGCATTAAGAGAAACAGGATAATGTCATTGCTAGTTTTCCTTATATCTCTTTAGCCTTTTTCATCACAAAAAGCTATGGGACTGGAGTTAACGATTTTACTTACCTGTCTTTTCTCATTACAAATGGTTTCTTTTAATATTACACATACTGTGGATTTAACAGATTGATTTAATTAAATTGTGTTTAGAATTAAACACAAATATACTTTCTTGCTCTTTCACTTTTCTATAGCTATATAGTAACACTTTATAAATCCTGTCTTCCTTTCTGTCTCTCTCTGTCTCTCCCACTCTCTCTATATACAATATATATTCATGTCTTGTTTATATGTTATGTTGATAATGCAGCATCACTAGTTATAATAATTAAATTAATAAAGGAAATATATTAATGGAATGAAGGTGTTCTTACATTAACTTTATTGTGGGAAAATAAAAACATTTATGACATCTTAAAGTCTAACATGCTTATTACAGCACAGCTTTGCAGTTATTGATAACTACAATATCTACAAGCAAGAAATTGTTAAAATATATTAAGAATTATGTTGCATATCTAATGTACTGAAATATTTTTTAAAGTTCATAACATCAAGATTGTTGAAGAAATTCTGAACACTGAGAATATTACTTAAATGAAGCCAACTTTCAAGCATTATCTTAACACTTCCCACACTATACAAATGTGGCTTTTTCGCTAACTCTGCAATTAGACATTGAAGTTTCCAACAAGCTTCATCATAGGATTGAATATGGACTCAGCTGGGCAAAAGTAATTTACACTAACGTTTTTGAAACTTTGGTTCATGATTGCAGGAGCAAGCCTTTCATTATCTGTTGTGGTTGGACATGCTAGAGCAGGAGCTCCCGACCTTTTCTATTCCCCATACCCATAGAACGCTTCTGATATATTCTTGCACCCCTTACAAAAATTCAAAATAACAGATTATGCATATGCACTATAATTTTGAAGCTTCTAAACCCAAGTTTCACACCCCCTGGAATATCGTCTCGCACCCCCGGTTGGAACACCTGGGCTAGAGGATACTGTCATTGTCCTATTGAGACACAGGAGGCAGGAAGCCACAACTTGTGTTCGTTCCCATCTCAATTTATATAGCCACCCATCTCACAAACAAACAACTAAGCGTAATACAACAGAGCTAAAATCAGTTAAATAGCTATCCCTTTCTAATTGCCAGGACATGGAAACAGGGAAACAATTTATTCAAAAGGTAACAAAGTTTTTTTTTTCTAGTGAAAAGAAGAACTAGGGATGACATGCTAGCAATGTTCCAATATTTAAAGAAGAAAAGGTCAACCTATTCTCCAAAGGACATGAGCGCATAATAAGAAATAACAGATGGACACTCATTAAAGACAGATCCAGCCTTGAACTAAGAAGGAATTTCCTGATAATGAAAACAATTAACCAGTGGAACAGCTTGCCTTCAGAAGTTGTAGGTGCTCCATCAATAGAAGACCTCTAAAGTCCCTTCCAACTCTGTTATTCTATTATCTCTGTTACCTGTTATTCATGCCTATTTTAAAATGCACATGGATAACTTGTTTTCCCATTCCCCATTTATCTCCATCTCTCTTTCTCTAAAATAATATATTGTCAAACAAACCTTTTCTCCCGGCACTCCAGATTTTCCAGGTAAGCCAGGATTCCCTGCTTTTCCTGGACAACCAGGTACTCCTTTAGGTCCTTGAGTTCCTTTATCTCCTATAAAGAAAATATTATCAAGTGGCCAGTATTTACTAACTTTTACAAACATTCAAATGCAGACATTAATCTGTGTAGAATTTGCTAAGTATACATTATAAAATAATATGCAAACTCTTTCTTGCAAATTTAAGAAATATCAGTTTTATTATTATAGCAGAGAAAACAAGTATATCAGAATCTCAAAAGTCATGTAAGACAAGGAAAACTGTTTTCCATTTTTATAACAAACCTGCAGAACAAATCATAGAGAATTGGACCTTTTAATGTCAAACTGCTATCAATCTGCTTATTGAAAAGGATGTAGATGTAGTATCCTAATGTAGATTATTATAATACAGACCAAATCCTGTCTTTTTTTTACATAGAATATGTTACCTTTCTGACCAGAACAACCAGGAAATCCATTCTCTGCTAAGCCTGGATCCCCATCTTGTCCAGGAAGACCTGGATCACCCCTTTCTCCTCTGGATCCCATGTTACCTGTCAAAATAGTAACTATCAGTCATCAAAAGGATTCTATAGCTTTAAAATAACTTACAATACTTAAAATTATAATGCTGCTAGATTTTACTGGTGAAGACACCCAATTCTTGATAACAGGGAAACTACATCCCAAATACATCATATCATACAAGATGGTTCTAAAAAAACCTATATATGAGAAATTGCACCTCAGAAAAAGCTGGGCAGAGGGGTCTCAGACTTAGTCATACTTAATAACTACATAATAGTGGTTTACACTATTAGGATAAAAATGTTCAGTATAGACTGTTGTCTGGTTTTCCTTTAGAAATATTTCACTCTGTGGATTTGGCTCAGGACTGAATTACATGTTGTTGATAAGCAAGGCAGGCAATATTTTGGCAGTTGAGGCTATGCTTTCTTTAAAATTTCATCTCTGTAATCTACAAGGGATATAAAAATAATGCAGTGACATCAGACGTCACAACTGAGAAGTTTAAATGATATAGCAAAAATTATGCTACTGAAAATCAGTGGTTTGCCACTGAATACAATTTGGAAATGCAGAATGCAAAAATATGCTCTGGGCTAGAATAGCATAAAAATCTTGGTTGTTTTTTTTAAAAAAAATCTAATGGCTAAACCGTATATGCCTAATGCTTAATTTCAGAGATTACTATCATTAGAGCAAGGTGATTGCCTTAATTCATAGATATTGGAAAGGCAATTATGGAAGCCTTTTGCCTGTTCCTCTTGAATTTTCTTCTTTTCCTTTCTATTTATTTTATTTTATTTTATTTTAATTCCATTTATATCCCGCCCTTCTCTGAAGACTCAGGGCGGCTTACAAGCTTCGCAGTTATATTCTATGAGAATATAACACCATATGATCAAGTATACCTCCTTGATTATTTAAGGTAGCTTGCTGCCTTAAATGTAATGGAAATAATTACCATTCCCAGTGTTAGAGCTGTGATTCAATGCTAGTCCAGACAGTGTTGGCTTGATGATGGAGTGCACAGCCTTTTATTTTGATGCTGAATGTGAGATATGCTGAAATTTGGCACTGTTTGAATAATTCTTACCTCTTCTTCCTTGTAGTCCTTGTCTACCTTCTGGCCCTGGAAGCCCTGGTGGTCCAGGAATTGCCTTTACTATGGCAGGGTCCCCTTTAGAACCTTCAGTACGTGTAAGAAAATGGATGATATTTTCCAATTTCAGTAAGAACAACAAAGCATACAACTTGCACTATATATCTTGAATTTATTCAAGCATTTATTCAAGCCTGGTTCTCTTGTGCTTGAACATTGGAAGAAAATCCTGTTAATTAATGCCATTCTCAAGTCAAAGTAGATGGGTTTTCCATCAGGTCTTGGCCATGTTTACCCCTATATGATCTGGTAGGATGGGCAGACTTTGTCTAAATGTATTCTACATAAATACATCACAAGCAAACCCACACTTTTCAGTAAAGACAACGGGAATGAAATGAGAAATTACACACCGGGTACACCTGGTAACCCAGGCAATCCAGGATTTCCTTGAGAGCCTTTTGAACCATTCTTTCCTTGAAGTCCATATCCTGGTGGTCCTGTTAGCCCTATCTTACCAGGAAGACCTGGGCTGCCAACTGATCCTGGTAATCCTCTGTCACCTTTTGAACCATCAGATCCCTACAAATAATTTATAAATCATTGTTTAGTATGCATTAACTGATTTCTGAGTTGAAGCTTATGTTGACTTCTTTCAGCAATGGACACACTAGTTCTCTAAGTCTCACTGGGGATCTCAAGTGATCATAAGGACAGCATGATTATCTGCAATTATATTTATTGTATCTTTACTTAAATATGACAAAACATCCTTTTCTGTTTGAGAACCCTGTAAGGGCTTCATTAAAAAAATATTGGCAAGGAGCCAAGAAGCAAGGTAGGTTGGGGCATAGAAAATTCCAAAGCACCAAATCATCTTGGTATTAAAAGTACCAAGGAAGCACATCACATTTTAAAATCCTTCTTCCCCAAAATACAATAGTTAAAATGGTAGCTGAAAAGCAAATTTAAAAAGGGGTTCTAAGGTCTACGTTAGTGGGTTTGTAGGTGGTCAAAAGGTTGTTCATCTATGAGGTCATGTATTGTTGTATGAGATTCAAATAGCATTCACAGGTTCGAAAGGAAGTAAAGGTATTAAATCTTTTACAATTACATAAGTTATGCATTTGTGCAACTATGACCAGTACAGAAATAACTGACATTACAATGTTATTTTATAAATGTATTTATCTACTTGCAGAGGCTGCCCAACTCCTCAGCAATTATGGATCACTTGCAAACAAAAAAGAGCAACATATAGAAACAGAAGTAAAAAACTGGGGAAAAAACTGGGAAAAAAATATATCACAAGTGTGGAAGGTATGTGAATCTCTGAGGGTTTGTCATTTCAGACAGCAGGTGATGCTAAAAAGAAGACATGCTTCCTGGGTCTGTAAGATGATATTATTCAATCAATAGGACCTGGAGGGCACCCACCCTGCCTGATCAGACTGGGAGGGACAGAAAGAATTGGAGATAAAAAGTCTCTCAGACAGACAGGCCCCATGACATGAAGAGTTTTAAAAGTGATAACCAACATCTTGAACTGTACACAGAAATAGACTAGTAACTTGTTGAGCTTGCAAAGCAGTAGAATCACGTTAGCATAAAGCAGTGCTCACTATCTGTGCTGCCATATCCCGGCTGTGCTGTAGCTTCTAGATGGCCTTTACAGATGGTCCCATGTAGCCCTCATTACAGTAATCTAATCATGAGGCGATCAGGGAATGAGTATTTGAACATCAAAAGTTAGTAAGAGAAACTTTAGAACACATTTTTCTTCAGTAATATAAAAATTGTAATATAAAAGTGTATATAAATGTTTATAAAAGGAAAAACATTACTATTGATCATCACTATTGTTTATAAATTTCATATTCTTCAAATCCCATAATAAGATTAAAGGGAAGAATACATCCACATAGATAACATCAACATATCTAAAAATACTAATAACCTTTGCAAGAGGTTCAAAGTAATACACCAAAGAATGATCATCAGGGAGAAAATCTATGTGATCGCTAACAGTCTACACAATGACCTGATGGCACCTAATCCATCAATCCATCAAATAAAAGAATAGAACAAATGGTAAGACTGAAAAAGGCACAACCAAGAAAGTGGCATGTTACCAACCTGTGTTCCAGCAGAACCTTTTTTGCCTTTCTGTCCAGGTTTCCCAGGTAATCCATCCAAGCCCTTTTCTCCGGTGTTTCCTCTGATTCCTGGTTCTCCATTATCTCCTTTGGGACCTTCCAGATGCATCAAGTTTGGGTCTCCTTTTGATCCTTTAAGACCTTTGTTTCCTGGAAGGCCTGTAAATCCCTAGACCACATACAATTAATGTGATTTATCAACAAAAAGCATATGATGCATCTGAGTTGCTGGAATTGGGTATGTGTAGTTTAACGAAGAGAAGGGTGAGGGGTGACATGATAGCAGTGTTCCAGTATCTCAGGGGCTGCCACAAAGAAGAGGGAGCCAAGCTATTCTCCAAAGCACCTGAAAGCAGGACAAGAAGCAATGGATGGAAACTAGTCAAGGAGAGAAGCAACCTAGAACTAAGGAGAAACTTCCTGACAGTTAGAACAATTAACCAGTGGAACAACCTGCCTCCAGAAGTTGTGAATGGTCCAACACTGGAAGTTTTTAAGAAGAGACTGGAAAGCCATTTGTCTGAAATGGTATAGGGTTTCCTGCCTGAGCAGGGGGTTGGACTAGATGACCTCCAAGGTCCCTTCCAACTTCTTCTTCTCTTCTTCTTCTTCTTCTTCTTCTTCTTCTTCTTCTTCTTCTTCTTCTTCTTCTTCTTCTTCTTCTTCTTCTTCTTCTTCTTCTTCTTCTTATTATTATTATTATTATTATTATTATTATTATTATTATTATTATTATTATTATTATTCTTATTATTCTTATTCTTATTATTCTTATTATTCTTATTATTCTTATTATTATTATTATTATTATTATTATTATTATTATTAGTTTTGCTAACAGAATATTGTCCTGTAAACCAGTTATTTCTGTTAGCGATGACAGGGAAAGTATCGTTAACTATGCTTTGCTTGGTTAATATATTAATATATTAATCAGTAGAACAACCTGCCTCCAGAAGCAGTGAATGCTCCAACACTGGAAGTTTTAAAGAAGAGACTGGACAGCCATTTGTCTGAAATCGTATAGGGTTTCCTGCCTGAGCAGGGGGTTGGACTAGATGACCTTCAAGGTCCATCATCATCATCATCATCATCATCATCATTATTCTTAAATGACTGAAATATGTTATATTGAGGCTAACTTTAAAATTATTCTGAAATTGCATTTGATCCAGAACAGCACTTGAACATAATTGGACAAAATACTTTGACCATATTAAATATGGTTTTTGTCAGTTGCAGTGGTTCTTAGTTAATTTGCAGGCCCATGTTTTATTTCTTTAAATATTTGAAGACTTAAATTATTTGGAATAAGTTGAGCTAAATTTTATCCTGCCTTGTAGATCTTACAGATTTCAGAATTTCAACTGCAAGTGCTAGTATAAATGAAATAAACAAAACTGACTGTAATTTGCATGGTGGATAGGTGGGGAGCAGTCTTTACTGTTTACAAAAACTTTCTGGGGAGCATTGCTTAACAGGTCTTTAGAATAATATGCATTTTGTACTAGATATTTTCAGTTTAATATGTGTCTGTAGAGTTCCATCTATCAATACATTGATGCATTTGGCTCAGAAAGCCTCCACTGGTTAAATCTGCAGTTACATTCAAAGTATTATAAAAGAGATTCAATAAGATACTTACTTGATCTCCAGGAGGCCCTGTCTGCCCAGGATTTCCTGGGGATCCTTTAGGACCAAATATTCCTTCCACACCTAGAATAATGAAAATACTAAGATTTAAAAATAATTTAAATTTAATCATAAATCAGCATAAAGCACCTGAACAAATGCTACCACTGTTTATACTGTTTAAGCAGATAATAACAGAGTAGGCAATAAACAAAAAAAATAAAGTTGATCATAAAAATATTAATATATTTCATCCTTTCTGAGAATAGAAGGTCTTGGTATTAAGACAACAACAACAACAACAACAAAAAGTTGGAAGGGACCTTGGAGGTCATCTAGTCCAACCCCCTGCTCACTGATTAATTGTTCTGTCAGGAAGTTCCTCTTTAGTTCTAGGTTGCTTCTCTCCTTGATTAGTTTCCATCCGTTGCTTCTTGTCCTGCCTTCGGGCGCTTTGGAGATTAGCTTGACTCCCTCTTCTTTGTGGCAGCCCCTGAGATATTGGAACACTGCTATCATGTCACCCCTCACCCTTCTCTTCATTAAACTACACATACCCAATTCCAGCAACCGTTCCCTATATGTTTTAGCCTCCTGTCCCCTGATCATCCTTAGAAAATATCATGTTTACTTTGAAAATTCTATAATTGCTCTTTAAGTGTATTACATTCTGGCAGCATGTTAATTTATTACACGTGGCAGAATTTTAATTATTTTTTTCAGGACTATTTAATGTAGATGAGCCAAAGCAGGAGGCACTCCTTCTGCTTGAAATGTGAAATCAATCTGAAGGTTTTGCACACCCGTATCCAGGGCTGCCCTGTTGTTCCCTGAATTATTCAGAACCAGACTGCAAGATTCCAGGTGACACCTGAATAGCAGTAAAAGATTAGAGATTTCAGCCTCTTTGCAGCCATCTAGTAGAAATCTAATAATAATAATAATAATAATAATAATAATAATAATAATAATAATAATAAGAATAATAATAAGAATAAGAAGAAGAAGAAGAAGAAGAAGAAGAAGAAGAAGAAGAAGAAGAAGAAGAAGAAGAAGAAGAAGAAGAAGAAGAAGAAGAAGAAGAAGAAGTTGGAAGGGACATTGGAGGTAATCTAGTCCAACCCCCTGCTCGGGCAGGAAACCTATACCATTTCAGACCATTCACCACTTCTGGAGGCAGGTTGTTCCATTGATTAATTGTTCTAACTGTCAGGAAGTTCCTCTTTAGTTCTAGGTTGCTTCTCTCCTTGATTAGTTTCCATCCATTGCTTCTTGTCCTGCCTTTAGGCACTTTGGAGAATAGCTTGACTCCCTCTTCCTTGTGGCAACCCCTGAGATATTGGAACACTGCTATCATGTCCCCCCTCATCCTTCTCGTCTATTAAACTAGACCAGGGGTAGGCAACCTTGGCTCTTTTATGACTCATGGACTTCAACTCCCAGAATTCCTGAGCCAGCATGGCTCAGCTTGGAAACCTCTCCCTTTGCTCTCAGCATGGCTGGCTCAGGACTTCTGGGAGTTGAAGTCCATGAGTCATAAAAAAGCCAACGTTGTCTACCCCTAAACTAGACATACCCAATTCCAGCAACCGTTCCTCATATGTTTTAGCCTCCAGACCTCAAATCATCTTTGTTGCTCTTCTCTGCACTCTTTCTAGAGTCTCAACATCTTTTTTACATCATGGTGACCAAAACTGGATGCAGTATTCCAAGTGTGGCCTTACCAAGGAATTGTAAAGTGGTATTAATACTTCACGTGATCTCGATTCTATCCCTCTGTTAATGCACCGTAACACTGTGTTGGCTTTTTTGGCAGCTGCAGCACACTGCTGGCTCATATTGAAGTGATTGTCCACTAGGACTCTGAGATCCCTCTCACAGTTACTACTATTAAGCAAGGTACCACCTATACTATACCTGTACATTTGGTTTTTATTGCCTAAATGTAGAACCTTACTTTTTTTCACCATTGAATTTCATTTTGTTAGATAGCGCCCAGTGTTCAAGTCTGTCCAAATCCTCCTGTATCTTAAACCTATCTTCTGGAGTGTTGGCTATTCCTGCCAGCTTGGTGTCGTCTGCAAATTTGATGAGTTTCCCATCTATCCCCTCATCTGAATCGTTGATGAAGATGTTGAAGAGCACTGGGCCTAGAACAAAGTCCTGGGGCACCCCACTACACACTTCCCTCCATGTTTCATATGAGTCTACTAGAGGCATCCTTTTTACACTATACTCCTATTAGTGCCCAGAAGCTTTCTGATTCTTGTTTGTTTGATTATGTCATTCCCTTTATCAAACAATGCAATGAGTACATGCTTTAAATAATAATCAAATCGATAGATAATAAAATATTTTGTAATTGCATTTTCAGGTCTCCCACTTCCAAACCTGCCGACTGATATATTTCAGTCGTTAGTACTATTTAAGTATCATCTTCATTTTTTACCTTTTCTACCCTGCTGACCCTCTTCTCCAGTAACACCGTGATGGCCAGGGCGTCCCATAATATAAGTACATTTGGTACATGGGCCTGATTCTTCACCTGCAATAACATTTTGTCACATGTGAAATGGGTATGGGTAAATCATCACTGTATCAAAAGTATAAGGGCCTTAGAGAAACCTACATACTCATCTGCAGTGAAGATGAAGTAAAATAATGTCATATTTTGGCTATTAATCTTTTTTTGTGTTCAACAATGTAGCAGTTTCTGTGAGCAGATGTCAAAATAATTTTGTACAATAATTGTAACAGCAAGCAACTTATTAAAAGATAATACTGCTTCAAACTGCAACAAGAGACATCTTTTTCGAACAAATGAAGGCAAATGTTTTTTGTCTCCCAGGGTAATGCTGCAGGATCCAATCTGGGTCGGTCACCAGAACCAGAGGTTTAGTCTTTCGAGCTTTTGGAGTCGTGCTGGAGCCCCCATCCTCTGGGAACCTCTCTCTAGTTCAAAAGATGAAACTTCTGGTCCCGGTGGCCAATCCAGATTGGATCGTGCAGACACCTTTTAATCAGATGTTTGGTCTTCTGTTTTTCAAGTGGTCATTGTAGCACAAATGAAACTTTGCTCTTGATCTTCATAGCAAACCTGCAAGACAGGTTATTCTGAGAAACAATTACCATGCTTATGTACCACACAGAACTGCCTGTGAGTTTTCACAACATGTTGCATTATTACAAATTACCCTAGTATGTTATATGTCCTCAGAATCCTAGTTTTATTTATTTATAGTCTGCCTTTCCTTTAAGAGCTGCAAGCAGCATACACAGCATTCTTTCCAGTTTTTTCCACAACAAAAACTTGTGAGTTAATTTGGGTTTAGAGATAGTGATTGACCCAAGTCACTCACTGTGCTGCCATAGCTAGGAAGAAACCTGGTTCTTAACATTACCACTAAATTGGATTAATTCAGTCAACTATATATTCATTTAAACTGTGCCTAAGTGTCTTGTGTGAATAAATCCATTCAGTGTAACGTCTACCAGCAAAATATACCTTGCACCTTCTCCTCTCCTCTCCTCTCCTCTCCCCTCTCCTCCTCTTCCTCCATTAGTTTTGTGGAAGAAACTAAAACTTTTACTTTTGCTTTCCCCAAGTTTTAACTGGGGGCTGAGAATGGGATTCAATAACTTCCTTATCATGGATGGATACTTATCTGTGACATTTGGACTGGCGATGACATAGAATGTGCATGCAGGGATCAGGAATCAATTAAAGTAATCTATCCTGTTTTTCACAAGACTAAGGGAAATTGAGGCAATCCTAAATGTACTTTTAGACTTCTTGGTTGGTAGGATTGATGATTCTGCTAAAGCTCTGTACAATTGCTCCTACATTCTCTCTAATGGCTAAGGACCAGAAATACTCCCTAATTTAAGATTATAGGCATGAAAGAGATCCGAAGATGGCTAATGTGAAAAGTAGCAGACATCACAAATCTGTATCTTCCCAATTAAATTTCAACACTCTGATTGCAACATATGGTACATCTTGTTTGGTCAGTAAATAAAATAAATAAAATAAAAATAATACCAACAACTAAGCTACTATAAGCAATTTGGTCATTTAGACATAACTCTGTTTGCCTTGACAGAAAAAAAACTGATCTAATCCCATTACTATGTATGTTTAAATTCTCAAACTAATAAAATTTAGAAATATATTCATAACAAAAGATCTGACCTTTTTCTCCATCATCTCCTAATAGGCCTGGAGGACCTATACATCCTGGGCTTCCTGGAGTTCCTTGTGGACCTTTTTCAAAAGTTATTGTACCTGTTTGTGGTGAAATAGATAAAATGTAAGTTTTTATCTTGTTCATAACAGCAATGGCAGGCAATTGATATTACTTTCTGTGGTTAAAGATGAATTCATTTAATAGCATTAACAATATAGAAGATGGAAACCATTCCAAGTTACTCTTGTTGGTTTAGCTTTTTGTCGGCAGGTCTGAAAATAGGGGAAAATATTTGATATGTCCACTTCATTATTCTAAGGTAATTACTGAATATCTGCTTCCCCTGAAATAGTAAGGTGAATATTGTTTTGAGTTGTTTTGTATGTTAAGATGGCTGAAGTAGAGCAGCATATAAAGAATAAAATTACTCTTGTCTGCCCTGAGCTGGGTGCTAATGGGACAGGCTTACCTGAGGTGACAAAGCCTTCATCTCGCAAGGACATTTGCTTGATTATTCTCTTTTCCCCCCATCTTTCCCAACATTAAAACCTTCTCCAGAGATCTTTGCATAAAGTGTCCAAGATAGAATAATGTGAACCTGATCATTTTTATCTTCATGGATTGATTTGTTTGATGATCCATTTGTTTGTTTTCTTGGCTGTCCGTGGTATTCTTAGGAGTCTTCCAACACCAAAGTTCAAAAGTGTCAATACTCTTCCTATCTCGCTTCTCCAAAGTTCAACTTTCATTTCCATAGAATGTCACCAGGAATACGCTTACGCTATTTTGATCTTTGTATGCATAGAGCAGACATGTCAAACACAAGCCCCGGGGCCCGGATCTGGCCTGCGAAATGGTTTCATGTGGCCCGCGAAGCCATCCTGGAAACAGTGAGGGAATGGCCCCCACTGCCTTGGCCCTGGCCCAGAGACCCTCCTTCTGTGAGAGAACCTCAGATCTGTCCCACTCCTGCCCAGGCCCCCATAGACAACCTTGATGTGAATGATGTAGAGCTGGCAATGCCCACCCAGTAGGCCATATGCACTCTAGCCATGCCCACCCACTAGGCCACACCCACCCTGGCCATACCCACCTGGCCCCCTGAGGGCAACCGCAATGCTGATGCGGCCCTCAATGAAATTGAGTTTGACACCCCTGGCATAGAGACATGGCTTTTGAATATCTGTTCCATGTCTTTCATGGCTGCTGTATCAATTGCTAATCTGTGGTGAATTTCTGGATTGCTTGTAAGACTGATCTAAATTCTCAAAGGGATGCATATGTTAAAAATGACTATGCATTTTAAATAAATTGGAAGGATATTGAGAAAACCTTTATGGGATGGCCTGGCTGCCAGAATGCTTTATCTAAATTATAACCTTTATATGGGGATTTTGACTCTCCTGCACTCTATTACTGATCTTATATGCTAACTTCCTTTTCTGTTTGGAATCAAATAGAAATTTGGTTCTTACCTTAAAAATCACTATGGGCAAAATTAAAACATCTATTAGTATTTATTAATATTAATATTAATATTAGACTTGTATGCCACCTGACCCCCAATCACCCTGTGCAGTTTGGCAGAAATTCTGCTCATATTTTAGAAAATCCCTTTTCCAGTGCTGATGCCTGAAAAACATTTATAGACAAAACTGGGAAAGACATTTAAATTAAAATCTAATTTGCATGGGAAACTGACACTGGAATAATCCAGCCTGAAAATTACTAGTAAACTTTTTAAAAGAATTCCTTGGCAAACAGATACACATATACGAAATAAAAGTGTTGAAGATTAATTGAACTAGAATAGAGCTAACACTAATTTGCTTCCTGCATGACACTCTACAATTTAATCCCCCATTACTTTCTCTACATTTTGTCAAAGAAACAAAAAAATCTTTAGGAAGATCTCTTTAGAGTGGTGTGCCACCATCTCTTCCAAGACAGCTTTTATAACCTTCTACCTCAAGAACGCTTGACTGTCTCCTGGATCCACACCCCCATTCACTTCACAAAAAAGCTAAGAAAAGCATAGATCAGACAGTATAAGGGTTTATAGTTTATTCTGCAAATAACTTATCAACTTCCTTCAAACTGATAGGGCCAGATGAGTCCCGTGTAACATTGCAAAACACTGCTCCAATCATCCCATTAAATCCTGCCCATAAGGATCCAGACCTAAGCAAACTTGAGTGATTTGATCAGCGAGATGATATCAACCCAAATAATTGACAGTAGCCAAAGGGAAGCTTTTGCTGCCTACTGGTGCCCAAAGGGAGAAGTTCATCCTAAACAATTTTGCTGGGGCACAATCTATCCATATGGTCAGGCAGAAATAGGAAAACTATGCTGCCCATATGGTCATGTTGTAGGCTCTTATATGTTGCTGCTCTTCTGCTCCAACCATCCTTTCTACTATTTCATTGCATTTCCCAGAGCTCTTTGGTAAACCAAAGATGCCTTGGGATCTGCAAGATAGCCAGAGAGTCAGTTGTCCAACACTTTGGCAGCTTTTATACTTTAGAGTTTGACAACACACTTGGCACTACAATAAAAATATAATAATATTTTTATACCTGGTTGTCCTAAAGGGCCTACTGTTCCTGCTGGGCCAGGTGGGCCTGGAAATCCAGGATGTCCTGGTGGTCCAATAGCATCAGTTCCTGGTTGTCCTCTCTCTCCTTTCTTTCCTTTGAGGCCTGGAGAACCTGGCACACCCCTTAGACCAGGTCTTGAAATACCTATTGAACCACGGTAATTGGTTAAAATGCACTTTATGTCTGTTTTTGTAATGTGCTTGTCAGTGAAGATTTATTTATAACTTAAGAAAAATAATACTTAATTTCTATTGCTATTTAATAATAATAGTCATTTTACTGAAATAATTTTATCTTTGAGTAACATACATACCTGGACTTCCAATGGCACCAGAGGGACCCTGTGAACCTGCAAAAGTAATATTATTTCACATCAATGAAATATTGATATTGTTTTTCAATTGTCCCATGATAGCAATGCAAACTGGTACATATCTAAGATACTTTTCTGATACACACACACACACACACACACACACACACACACACACACACAAACCATGTATATGAACAAAATCAATGTGCACCAAAACTGCATGAGGATTCCTGAGACTGGGAAAGAATATTTAAAGAATATTGTTTTTTGTTCCCTTCTACTTACTTCGTAACACTATAGTGTTGACAATAATTTACTATGCAAGATGCTTTTTTCTGAGCAGCATGGTTAGTTCCTCCTAAAACTGATAGTCTCTTACCTATTGGTCCACGCTGACCTTTAGGTCCTGGAGATCCTAAGAAACCCTTATTTCCTTTTATTCCAGGTAATCCATCATAATACTCAGTCTTAAAAAGAGGGACAGACAAAAATTTGGAGAGAAAAAGAAAGGGAAAGAAGTTCAACAGTGAAGTGAAGATGACGTTCATTAGCAATAATAGCTGGTATAATAAATGGTGTGATATTCTAAGATGAATGTTCTATAATAATATTCTAGGATGAATTTCAGATACTTCTGAAAAGACTTCTTTCTTTTGTGGCCCCCAAACATTTCATCATTAAGTTTATGTTTAGGTTAATATGTTTAATATAGATTATGGTGTAATAATCTATAATTTGTTGTTGAACTCAAGTTGCTGCCTGTTTTTTTTTTTTTTTTTTGAGTAGTTAAGGGAATAGAGCACAGAGGCAAAACTCAGACATGGAAATAACCAAGCACTGATAAAAAAATCAGGTTCAACTCATCTAAAGACAAAAAGAATAATGGTACACAAGAGTCCTGGTTGTTACTCTTGATGGATTGTATTTCCTCTAAAAGTGTTGGTTCATGGCTCGGGAGTTCAAACAAATAGGGAGAACTTCATCTGATGCACTATTTACCATTTAAAGGTAAAGGTAAAGGTTCCCCCACACATGCGTGCTAGTAGTTTCCGACTCTAGGGGCCGGTGCTCATCTCCGTTTCAAAGCCGAAGAGCCAGCGTTTGTCCAAGGACGTCTTCCGTGGTCATGTAGCCGGCATGACTAGATGCCAAAGGCGCACGGAACGCTGTTACCTTCCCACCGCAGTGGTCCCTATTTTTCTACTTGCATTTTTATGTGCTTTTGAACTGCTAGGTTGGCAGAAGCTGGGACAAGTAACAGGCACTCACTCTGTTACGCAGCACTCGGGATTTGACCCGCCAAACTGCCGACCTTCTGATCGACAAGCTCAGCGTCTTAACCCACTGAGCCACCGCGTCCCTTATTTACCATTTAGGAAGCCAAAATGGAATCTGCCTGTTCAGATCAGACATTGAAGGAGCCTGTATTCAAGGTTTTCCCTTCTTGAGAGGATCATGGATATGGACTAGATGGCAGGACTTCTCATTGGTGGTCTACACTTTATAATATGCAAGACCTTACCCTCAGAAGTTCTAATTCTCCATTCTTTTACAAAGTTCTTAGTTTTGTTTGACAACCATCTGAATTAGTTGTCTATTATTATTGTTATTATTATTATTTATTTATTTATTTATTTATTTATTAAATTTTTATACCGCCCTTCTCCCGAAGGACTCAGGGCGGTGTACAGGGCAATAAATTATTATTGTTGTTGTTGTTATTATTATTGTTGTTGTTGTTGTTATTATTATTGTTGTTGTTGTTGTTATTATTATTATTATTATTATTATTATTATTATTATTATTATTATTATTATTAATCATTGCACAGTCAGCCAGATGTTCAGACTGGGTTTGGC
Source organism: Vipera berus (assembly GCF_964194415.1). NCBI lineage: Eukaryota > Metazoa > Chordata > Lepidosauria > Squamata > Viperidae > Vipera > Vipera berus. The sequence goes on from NC_138207.1 coordinate 31,891,151, forward strand.
ATTTTTGTCTACCTATCGAGTCCTTACTAAGGACCTGGGATAGGCAGATCTGGATGTTTGGTGGTGTTACAGATATTGTCGCAGGATGAAAACTGTTCCCAGTAAAGCCGCCTTTTGCAATTGAGTGATGGCAAATTTGTCAACACCAATGTTGTTCAAGTGGTCACTCCAGTTGTTTTGGGATTGGACTCAAGGCGCCTATTACTTTTGGTACTACCCTTGCCTGCCTTTGCCACAGTCTTTCTATTTCTATTTGTAGGTCTTTGCCTTTTGTTATCTTCTCCAATTCTTTCTCTTCTATTCTGCTATCTCCAGGCACTGCCACTATCCAGACTTTTTTTGTCTTTCTTATCAACATTTGTTAAGTCCAGGGTGTTATGTGAAAGATGCCTGTCTGTTTGAATTGTAAAGTCCTAGAGCAATTTAACTTCTTCATTTTCTATGACTTTCTCTATTTTATGGTCCCACCAGTTCTCCCTTGCAGGCAAATGATATTTCTTGCAGGTCTTCCAATGCACCATTACTGCTACTTTGTCATGCCGCTACTTGTAGTCAGTCTGTGCTGATTATTGTTATTGTTATTATTATTGTTGTTGTTGTTTTGTTTTGGTTTTGGTTGCATTTTCTTACATCATCCAGAGTCTGTATTGATTGGGGCAGTTTATAAATATTATAAATAAATGATTTAAACGTATTGTAACAAAATGTTACAGTGCATATATTTAGTACTTACTGGACCTTCATTTCCCATAGGACCAACTTCACCTTTTATCCCCTGCATAAAAAACATAAAAACCACTTAGGTTGAAATAATTATTAAAAATACTGCCATTTCTTGTAATGGATTTATGTAAGTGACAGAATTTGAAGCTATTTGAAAATCATGTTTAAAAGAATGGATGTTTAACAATTAGAATCAATTTTAACTTAAATTTTTCTAAATGCCTGCCTTTTTCTGTGATTAGTTATTATAATCATGGCTTGTTTTACTTATAGACATCCATTTGTTTCTCAGGTTTTCTTGCAGTTTTATTTCTGCAAAGGCTTTTTGTACTATTGTGGTAAAAATCAATAACATTACAGAATAGTTAGTAGTAAAGTATATTACTGTAATGGAGAAAGCATACAAGAGTAAAAACAAGAGATTTATTATATCCAGTCCTTTGCAAACCATTTCCGACTATTATTCTAGAATTACATTTAGTACTGTATTTCCTTCTTTATGACATATAAATGGAAATAGGCTAATTGGATGATATTGTACATGGAATGAACAATTAAATCCAAATTAATGAATAGTGCTTGATCAGGGAAACCAAATATTGGAAAAATCTCCCTCTCTCTTTCTTACCTTAGTTCCAACTTTTCCAGGCAATCCTAGCAAACCATTCTGACCTTTTTCTCCCTGCAGAAATATAACAGGTATTAAATGAATTTAACATTCTTATACTGTAAATTCTAAATGCCATTTTCCTGTTCATAATATTATTTTGAAAAACAATCCTTACTGGGCAAACCAATTCTCCTTTAATTATTTACTTTGAACTCCATTCTTTACCTATTTTTTTTGTTTTCCATTTTATTTTCTCTTCTATTATTAATCTAATATTTCAAACATTCTACTGTTTAACATTTCCATCTAGATTTTAGATTTTGTTTTTTATTTATTTTCTATTTGACTCTCCCAGAGCAGTTTAGTTTGGATTTCCTAGTTTGGCTTCCTTTACCTACTGAAGTCAGGAATCCATGGTGTTATTTGAAGAAGCTGCAAGGAATACACTCAATCTTTGTGAAGGAGCAGCTTTTTGCAACCTTACTCAACCATAGTCACACTTCTACTTGACCCTTTTCTGCAACTGATCTTAGAATTTAATAAATCGCCTCTCTGTAATTTGAACATTGTTATGTAAGTTATTTTTTTTGCCAATAATACACTGCTTTTCCAAGACTGAGATATTGCTACTATACTCATGAGAGTAGGGCAGTGTCTCTCTCTCTCTCTCTCTCTCTCTCTCTCTCTCTCTCTCTCTCTCTCTCTCTCTCTCTCTCTCTCTGTGTGTGTGTGTGTGTGTGTGTGTGTGTGTCTGAATGTAATAACTAATAATAAATTTATGACATAAAATAATTTCAATATCTTCTTGTTACCCGCAGACCAGGTGAGCCAGGAGCACCATTCTTGCCTGGCCTGCCCTAATAAAAGAAACAGTAAAAGGAACAGTAAGTAGTATACAGTATGATATAGAACAGCATATGATAACTATTATTGCTGCACAAATAAATTAATAATATTTGTTAAACTTGTACTGAAGCACACTATTTAAATCTAATAAAGCATAATTTAATGAACGGAATACACAGAAATGAAGGTCCAATATTCTCCATTTTTATAAAAAGGTGAACATCCAAAATTGGCAACTAACACCCATAAATTTAAATGTGGGATTGAAAATAGTTTCCACAACAACAGACGGTTTTCATGAAGGTTTGTCATTAAAAAGAAAAAAGAAGAAGAGTTATGTGTACCTGATGACCAGGTTGTCCTGGGTCTCCTTTTATAGTATGGGAATCACCAGGTAAGCCCTAAAGAGATTTTCCCCAAACAATAGATTTTAATTCATGTTAATACACTGAACATACAAGTTGCAAAACTGAATTAATACTGTAACATTTGGAAAATACAAATGCTGCTATTAATAAATCTTAATTGTTTCTAGCAACAGAAAATTTGTAATGCGATATTTAATGTCACAGAATTCCGGATATTTTTTCTTCTTGGAGGAAGTGACTAAGGTACAGTAGAAGATGCCTCCACAGAAATATTCAGAAAGTATATTAACATTTATCACTCAACATTTTTTTTAAACAAACAACGTGCTGGTATCTGCTGCACTGACATGAGCAAGCACTATTCCCTCTGCTTTGTCTCCAGTCCCCCCCCCACTTTGTTTCCATTACTGCTTGTTCTTTGTTTTGGTAATTGTAGTTTTAATGTTTGCTTTTTCATTTTGCAGGATGTAGGTAAATAAAGTCAGGTGGACATTCTTTATTCTGTGTATCCAAGGTCCTTTCCTTGGTATGCATGATCCTCCTTGACTTGATCAAAGTCATGAAAATGGAAATATCATCATAACTGATAGCTCACAAAAGAAAAGATAGATTTATTATAATGGAGAGTTTAGGTGGCAACTGAAATAATGATTAAGAACAACCTACTGGTTCTCCTGGGAGTCCGGGATGTCCTGGAGAACCTTGGTCTCCTTTATCTCCTTTCAATTCCTGTAACAAAGGCCTTAAAGTTACTCTTTGTTCTCTGTACATTTTCTCACCATTCTCTTATCAAGCAGCGGCACTGGTATCTTCTCTCCCTCTTCCCTTTCTCTGTAGATCAAAGCTTAAGCCAAGCTAGTATTTTCATTCTTTTAAAGGACTTTTATTCTTTATTTCATTCTTTTAAAGGACAGGGAGGAGGAAGAAGTGGCAGGGGAGAACCTGTGAAGATTTTTTTTTCCTTTAAAGATATGAATTCAGAATTTCTGTCCTACAGAGAGGGATCTGCTTTCCGATAATCTACTCTAGCAGCACCATTTCCATCCCTCCAATGAATATTAAACAACAGAAGAATAGCTCCTAGTTTGTTCCCAGAAACCAATCAATTACATACACCTGGGGCATTAAGTTATTTGCACTAGTTCATCAATTGTTCATTTAAATGCAATCTTTGAATATAATCCTTTTTCTCTAAATGCAATATGCATTCATGTTATTTTCCCCAGTGGTGCATTTTTAAAGAGTGATACTTCAAAATATGGTCTGATGCCAATTGCTTCTTGTCCCCTTCAAACTCTTTAGTCCACCGTAGATGAAACACCATTTGCTAAGTTGAAGTTGCTTTTCATCTTCTTCCATTCAGCAAGAAGTCCATGGAGATTCTCAGTCATCCAGGTCATAGTTATCCCAAAGATGCCATTTCATGAGGCAACTGGACTTTCTTGTTTTTCTTTGAAGATGTTTCGCTTTTCATCCAAGGAGCTTCTTCAGCCCAGAGCTGAAGAAGCTTCTTGAATGAGAAGCGAAACATCTTCAAAGAAAAACAAGAAAGTCCAGTTGCCTCGTGAAAAAGCATCTTTGGGACATTCAGCAAGAAGAGGAAAGTATATTCCTTTTTAAGCCTGTTTTTGATACTGTTAAGAAGGAACGAAAAGAGGGTGGTGGTTATAACGTTGCTGAAAGCAGTCCTATTGCATCTCCCATAGCTATTTTGGTTAGGTGGGGCAGCCTGATATGATGATGGAGATCCTTTCTTTCCCTAAAGGGCGACAAACAGCATGCCTAAGCAACCTAATTCTGAATCTAATTCCAGATTCCATTTATTAAAATATCTGTGTGGAATATAAAGGGGCATTATCTGAATAATGATAATGTACCATTTCTATGATAATGCACCATTTCTTACTCTGTATTGGAAATATCTTGGAAGCCTTTCTTCTAGGATATGCAGGGATATTGGCAGCTGTGAAAAATTAAGAAATTGCTATTTGATATTGATTCCCATGCTGGGAAAGGTTGAGGGCAGGAGAAGAAGGGGACGACAGAGAATGAGGTAGCTGGATGGAGTCACTGAAGCAGTAGGCATGAGCTTAAATGGACTCCAGAAGATGGTAGAGGACAGGAAGGCCTGGAGGAACGTTGTCCATGGGGCTGTGATGGGTCGGATATGACTTTGAAACTAACAACAACATTGATTCCCAACAATTAGACTAAGGTTTAGTTGGGTTTTAGCTATCTCTGGCTTTGTGTTCACTGAACTTTCTAACATAGAATATATCTAGAATTCTGTACTTTGAAGATAATTAAACAGTTACAGATTACACTGAAAATGGGACTTATGGCAAATACACAATCTAATGACATGAGCTAGAAATCATCTCTTTATACATAGAATTTCCCAAAGAGCCATATAAATACAGCACTGCATATTGCACTGAATGTTAACAATATTATATTGTTACCGTTGTATTTTCTGCTCCAGTTAATGTTATAATAACCGTTCCACTTGGTCCAGGAGGACCTATTAGTCCACAATCACCCTGAAATAATAATAATAATAAAATGTTGTTAAAATGGATTTGATAAATTAATATAAGATAAATTAATAACATCATTGGTTAACAGTCTGCATGCCTACCAACTAATTCTTAACACAAACAGGGATTAATGGCCTCATGATCTGCGAGCTTCCTAGATGCAAATTCTTAGCCATTATGAGGCACAGAATGCTCAAATATTGCTTTGACCCAACAGGCTCTTCTTCTACTTTTCATCATTTCCATGTATGATTAGGGGATGTAGCATGATGCATGCTAAAGAATAGCATTTGAGAAACATACTTACAGAATAGCAGTAGGGTAGACAAATGTTTTTATCATCAAATTAATAAAGTTATTGGTTCCTGTAATTCATAGATTCAGTTTAAACTGATTTTTATGTTTATTGGATAAAAAAGAGCAACATCGTTAAAATATGTCCTTTGTATTTAATTTACTGGAAATAGTAATGGACTGCATTAAATAAATCCAACTAATCTTATCCTGCATTTGTAGTGATTAAAATATATATTTCAAACAAAGTTAATTTACACAAACCCAGTTTAATTAGATAATTGCTCCAAGGTTCTTCAAAATTTATTCTCCACACAATAGCTTACTGACTATGAATTTATTTCAGGATAACTCTACATTAATTTTGTAGAAAAAGTTTATTTTACTATAGCTGGTGTTCAAATCAAAAGTGATTTATATGTAATCTTAAATGATGTCTACCCAACATTCCTCTACTATAGGAGTACAATACCATAAGAATGTAATTTCTCCCTCATTTCTAAAGCTCCCTTTGCCCCTTTACTAGGCTGTGGTATCTTCTGGAACTGATTGCAAGCTGGCTGCAGACTGATGGATTTCATTAAAAATAACTGCCCAGCCCTTGTCTGTCCTCCTCTGCCCCCCCTTTTTGATAAATGCTTTCTAATAATGGGATACAGGTGGTCCTTGACTTATAAGTATTTGTTTAGTGACTGTTTGAAGTTACAACAGCAATGAAAAAAGTAAATTCCGACTGTTTTCACACCATTGAAACATCTCCACAGTCATGTGATCAAAATTTGGTGCTTGGCAACTAGTTCATATTTATGATAATTGCAGTACCCTGAGGTCATGTGGCCACTTCTTGCGACCTTCTGACAAGCAAAGTCAACGGGGTAGCCAAATTCACTTAACAACTGTGTTACTATCTTAAGAAATGCAGTGCTTCACTTAACAAATTTGGCAAGGAAGGTCTTTCATAAAATGGGCAAAACTCATTTAATAACTGTCTTGCTTAGCAACAGAAAATTTGGGCTCAATTGTGGTCGCAGTAGGTTTATAATGTTGCAGAAGAAACTAAACTGATTGCAAAAAGAAGACTTAATCCATCATATTGATGAATGTTCAATTAGTGGGAAAGCTGAAACAATTGAAATATGTTAGTTTAATAATAGTAAGAGTGAGAAAATTATGTACACTTACTTTTATTCCTTTGGATCCAATAACATCAATACCCATGATACCCTAGAAAGCAAAGCCTTCATTTAAAATGCATTCAAAAGTCTAAAACAATGATGACACCATGAGTAAATGATGCTAGGATAATTATTTGTATTGTTCATTTATAATAAATCTAACAATACCTTGGGCCCTGGAGGTCCTGCTCTTCCTACTGTGCCCTAAAATGTACAAAACAAAAATAAAAGTGGATTTTTAATTTTGTTTTGCTATAAATGCATTCTAAGAATACAGAAGAATGGCAAATGTTAATGTTTTCTGTACAATAGTTTACTGGAAGTATGAGAATATGGCTGCTATCTAATACCACATTAATTGAAGAACTTGTATCACTCTATAAATAAATAGGCTTCCTGGACCGACAGGGCACTGCTGGGAGAATAGGCGGAGTCAAAAGACAGGAAGCTGGCCAGCTGTGGGTCTACTTGGAGCTACTTTCTTCAACAATTCATGCATTCCTCCCTATGGATCTAGGCTATAGATGGAGTGCACTCTATAAGCAATTCATATTTTGTCAGACATCTGATGCTATCACCATGCAGCACCAATTGTGAAGCCTGTTCTGGTATCAGAAGGAGTCAAGATTCTGCTTTTAATCTATAAAGCTCTATATAGATTGGCATTTGATTCCTTCTCCAAGAAGAGTTACAAATATTCCAGAAGTGAAGAGGGCTGAGGCCCAAAGGCAAGTTTCTCCTTTATAGCCCTAGTTCTCTGGAATGGTGTCTTTTTGGAGATGAGATTGGCTTCGTTCTTCATAGCTTTCCAGAAAACTAGTGAAAAGGGAATTATTCTGATAGACCTTGAAATGATTTTTGATGTAGACCAGGTTATGTTCAGTGTTTTAATTTAATTTAAATTTACCTTGAATGGAAAAATGTTTAAATATTTTTAATTATTGTGAACTTGCTAGAACTGTAAGATGTAGCAGTATATGCATTTAATTTACAATATGTGACAGTATATAAATTTAATAAACAAAAATGCTAATAAACAATTAATTAGTATAAAATGCAATGTTTAAATAATGTCACAAATAATATAGAACATTATCTGCTTATGTGAATAGACATACTGTATATAAATGATGAAATTTGCAAGAACCACTCAAAGGTAAAACAATTTGCTTAGGAAGATTTTGCTTATGCAGTTTGTAGTCAGATAGTATGAAAACACTTTGAAGAAGACAAAATAAAAAATAGTTTCCCCAAACAAGAGAAATTTCCCAGGCAAACTGAATGGGACAACAGCACTCTGATAAGAAAGGAAGAAGGTATGAGAAAAACTGGCTAAGCTTTAACATATTAATGAAGCTTTGTATAAAAGCTATATAAATGTATATAAATAAATGCATAAAATGTTTCTTTGGGATAACAAAATATTACATTCAGCTTCCAAGTAGAATAAAAACTTACATTCTATTTCTACAAAACAATTAAAATTTCTTACTGGAAAACCTGGAGGGCCTTGTGGTCCAATTGTCCCAGGTAATCCTTGAAGTCCTGGCTCACCCTTTAAGAGATAAATCATTATTTAACATTTATATCAATCATTAATATTCTTGTTTTTTCTTCCCCATTAACATTTATTCAAGTTAATTAATACATGTAGTGATTTTATTTCCACTAAGTAATACTTTGTTTATTGCATAGAATAACATTTTAAATTATAATATATAAAGTAGTGACATTGATATTGACCCTAAAGTTCCTAGGGACCACACCTCCTCTTCCTTCCTTCCTTCCTTCCTTCCTTCCTTCCTTCCTTCCTTCCTTCCTTCCTTCCTTCCTTCCTTCCTTCCTTCCTTCCTTCCTTCCTTCCTTCCTTCCTTCCTTCCTTCCTTGGGGCCTACAAAATGTATACCTGGTGATCCTCTTTTTTTGGATACATAATGAATAAACCCATTAGCTCCTGACTTCAAAAATCTTGATTTGCATGATATAATATTATTCTAATTTAAATAAAGATTCTGTGATTTACAATTCTAATTAAACCGAATATACAGTACATCTTCATTTTTTATGCAATTATTTCTCAGAACGTTTCAAGCTTACCTGAAATCCAGGCATTCCTGGTAATCCAGGATTACCTTTAGAAGAACTGTAACCTTGATTGAACCCTTTTGCAGAAGCTCCCTTAAGAATTAAATGAAAAGAAAAGACATTCCATTGATCAGAATGGCAGAATTAAAAGTATCAGATAAATGTAGCAAACATATTTTGATTAACTGTTTAATGGTAATTAGACGGTGTGAAAGAATAGCTGGTAACAGACAACTAGAGATCTAATCTTCCCTTCTTCATGCTTATTCCTTTCATTCACAACATGCCTGAAATTTCCATGGGATTAATTAATGTTTTGGTCATGAGCAGATAGCATAACAAGGAAATAATATTCTATAGTTGTTCTAAATGTAATGCAATCTTGTAAATATTGTGATTACTCTCCCCTCTCCATATTTTATCAGTGGACAAAAATACACAAGCACATCAACATAATTTTGGACAATCAATGTATTGTCCTCATATTGAAATTGGTACTCAAGGTCAAATTCCCAGCCAGCCATGGAGCAAAGCAGTTCAATTATTCTATTTCAGTCCAAGCTACTCAAAACGGTTTCTTTGCTAATGGGGATAAATTAGGACTGATTCCTATGAATATTGGTTTCAGCTCCCAGGGAAAGAGTGGCATATACATATAATATTGATAAAATGATAGCAAGATTGATAAAACATTGAGCAGAATGCAATAAAATAAGAGGCAAAGAAATGATTTAATGAAAGGAAATGAAAACAAGTGTGTAGGGAGAACAAGGGTGTGGGGGGGGAAGTGGCAAACTGTGTATTGTGAATGTCCCAACAAAACTACATCTTCCATGCAACTTCAATCCCAAATAAGGAAGGGTAGGGCTTATGTCATTATTTTGGTCTCATTCTTGTTAAGAATGGATACCCATGTTCCTAGGCTACTGTAGATCATTATTTCTCTTTTTGTAGGTTCACTGTTTTACCTTTTCTCCTTTGATGCCCTTAGAACCCTAGATAGAGAGAAACACATTATAAAAAAGAAGAAATGCACGTTTCTAAAATAGGGACCCAGATATCCAATGAAATATTCAAAATTACCAAATCTCTCCAACTGCTAAGAAAGACCACTGAAAATGACAAAATTACAGGAAATCAGGAAAAATAAGTCATTGTCTAATTGATTCTATATTTATGATTGGTCAGAAGTAAGCACCTTGCAATTATCCCTGACAGTGGTATTATGAACAACATAATTTTATTATTTATGTATTCTTGATAATGTATTGCACTGTTGTACAATATTCAGTATGATAGGATTAGATGATTAACAAATACAGTAAGAAAATAAAGACACAGCCTTGGTGGCGCAGTGGGCTAATGGCTCCTTAAGTAACACCAGCTGCCTGCAATTAGTGCAGGTTCGAGTCCCACCAGGCTCAAGGTTGACTCAGCCTTCCATCCTTCCGAGGTAGGTAAAATGAGGACCCAGATTGTTGGGGGCAATTAAGCTGACTTTGTAATAATGCCGCTTGGGGGGCCGAAAGCCCTAATAAGCAGGCATATACATAGAATGAAGGCTACTGCTAAGCTTGTAAGCCGCCCTGAGTCTTCAGAGAAGGGCGGGATATAAATGGAATTAAAATAAAATAAAATAAAAATTTTGGGGGGAAAAAAACACAAAATGAATTTCTTAAATGGCATATTTGACCAAAACTTACTGGTAATCCTGGAGGTCCTCCCTGTCCTAAGAGTCCTGGAAAACCTTGCTCACCCTGGTTGAAAGAGAAAGAGAAGCTGGCAAGAAAAGAATTCTCAAAGGTCTCTAGATAGCATGCTTTGTTACTCCATGTGCACATCCTACTCCAAATACACCACAGCTAATATTTTGCTTATTTTACAACTGGCATCTTAATGTAATGCCATTCATACCTTTGTTCCATTGCATCCTGGTATACCTGGAGGTCCAGGAGGGCCAACATTTCCAGGCTCACCCTGAAAATATTTACAAGATTGTCAAGATAAACAACATTACCATTTCATAGAACTCAGAATATACTTTTGAGCAATTGGCCAGCAATTGGTTTATGAAAATTGGATGTGTTATAACTGAGCATTGAAACATTCATGTCAATAAAATCATTAAGAGAGAGTAGTTAGATAAATAGATAGATGGATAGATAGATAGATAGATGATATTGATAGATAGACAGATAGATATAGATAGATAGATAGATAGATAGATAGATAGATAGATAGATAGATAGATAGATAGATAGAAATTCATACTTCTGAAAAGTTATAATTTAATTTAATTTAATTTATTGAATTTATATACCGCCCTTTCCCGAAGGACTCAGGGCGGTTTACAGGGTATAATTTTTAAAACATTAATACAAAAATTAAGACCAATTTTAAAAAGATTAAACTAAGTCCCTGCAACATGTAAAACCCCAGTTAAAACCCCAATTAAAACTCAGCCTGAGCCGGAAAGCTTGAAGAGCCAGGTCTCGGCGGAATGATCGAAGGTCAGGGGCAGTCCTAAGCTCCGCAGGCAGCTGGTTCCAGAGGGCAGGCGCCCCCACAGAGAAGGCCCTCCCCCTGGGTGTCATCTGCCGGCATTCTTTGACCGGCGGCACCCTGAGAAGACCCTCCCTGTGGGAGCGCACAGGACGAAGGGAGCTTGATGCCGGCAGCAGGTGTTCCCTCAAATATCCTGGACCCAAGCCATATAGGGCTTTATAGGTCATCACCAGCACCTTGAATCTCACCCGGTGGGCAACTGGAAGCCAATGCAGCTCGCGGAGCAGAGGTGTTACATGGGAGTAACGGGAAACTCCCATCACAACTCGCGCGGCTGCATTTTGCACCAGTTGAAGCCTCCGAGTGGTCCTCAAGGGCAGCCCCATGTAGAGAAATAGAAATAATACAATGCTTAACTAAATATAAATTTCCAAATTGGTTTAGTAAATATTATTATACTTACTGGAAGACCTGGAGGACCAGAGTAACCAGGAACTCCTGGCTTACCCTAAGGATAAAAGAATGAAAGAGGAGAAAAATTAAATTGCATTAAGAATGAATTTAAAACTGAATTATTGGATGTGATTTTAAAATACAGGGAGTCCTCAACTTACAACAGTTCATTTAGCAACCATTTGAAGTTACAACGACATTGAAAAAAGTGACTTATGACTGTTTTTCGCACTTACAACCATTACAGCATCCCCCTGGTCACATCAAAATTCAGATGTTTGGCATCTGACTCATTTATGGCAGCTGCAGTGACTTGAGATCATGTGATTACCTTTTGTGACCTTTTGACAAGCAAACTTAATGAGGAAGCCAGATTCACTTAGCAACCAGGTTACTAGCTTAACAGCTACAGTGATTCATTAAGAACTGTGGCAAGAAAAATGGTAAAATGGGGAAATTCCACTTAAAATGTCTCACTTAGCAACAGAGATTTGGGGCTCAATTGTGGTCATAAGTTGAGAAGTCCCTGTATATTAAACAGATAGTTCATTCATTCCAATTATTATTAAAATTTCTTAGAGTCTTTTAAAAGATGCCAACTAAGGTTGCAAGCAAAATGGCTGTCATCTCCCAGGGCTCAAACCCTCCAGCGACAGCTGTCTTGCAGTCACTTGATAAGGAGCCACTGTTTGGTGTGCCTGTGGATTATCTCCCATCTTCTTATCCAGGAAGATTTTGAAAAGGAGATCTATTCTTTGCCATAGTCATTGGCTTTGCTTTTGCAGAGCCATCTGTAACTCCATCATTACTTTCTTTGGAAGCATTTTATAGCATTTAGGATTTAGTTTGCTATACTTTAATTGCAAGTACCATTACATAGGATGGAATGTGAACAACGTTAGATATTGTGCCAATAATTTTCAAATTCTGATTATTCTTAATATAGTATAATAAAATACCAACCCTTGAACCTTTAGCTCCAGCAGGGCCTACTGCTCCTGAAAAACCCTAGAAAGCAAAGGAAAGTAGAATTAATTAGATTAAAATATTATCTTTATGCAGAAAGCTCAAATATGCAATTTATCTGCTTTTTTAAATGCCCCATTCTACTCTCATTTGCCAGCTAAGGATTGTAAGAACATTACCAATCAGAATGAACAAAGTTATTTAACATTTAAATATTAAAAATCCATTTCTGTTCTCTAAATCCCTTAAGATGCTATCTATCAGCTCAACTTACTTTTATGTTTTTTTTCTCAGCAGGTAGAGAACATTAGATTCACCAGTTTGATTATTTAAGATTACTTGTAGGACTTATGTGAAACTTGGAGACATTCATTTATTTTTTGGATTTAAGAAATCAGAAAAGTCAAACAGGTATCAAGGACCATGCCTGCCAGACTATTAATATGTCTGGCTATCATTTGGCCTGCCACCAGTGCAAATGATTGGCAGTGTAAAGCAGTAGCAATGCAAAATTGTTCTGTAATAAAATGAAATGTTCACAGCCAGAAGTAGCACCTCCTGTGTTTTACAACTATGCAGCAACTTTTAACTGATACCAGATCTGCTCTCTGATGTTGAATGGTCCATGTGGTCCATTCATAAGCTAGCTACTTAAAATTCAGTCTTTAATATATTCATTTATAAAGTGAGCAAATACTCAATTACTAGGACCAATGCATGCAAAATTCCTTGCCGATGTTATTCTAGTTGGGTAAGAAAAGACCTACAAAAATCAACCAAGACCAGAGGGCATCAAGGATTCCACAGTTCAACTCTGAGCTCCAAATATTCTCTTCTAGAAGTGTTTGTGGATGGGAGATAAATAACCCCTCCCCCAAACACACATATGTTCCCTTAATCCAAATACACGTATTTTCTTGGAAGGGAAAGCAGTAAAGAGTCACATCAAGGATATAAGATTAAAAACATGAAAAATGAGTGATCCAGTAGTTGGTATGGTAATTTCTCTATGGACTAATGCATCAAATGAGAGAAAGCAGTAAAAATTAAGCAGGTTTTGTTGATGTTATTCTAATATTGTAATCAGTAAGATATTAGAATGCTTGTCTTCTATAGAATTAGTCTAATTTCTGGATCACAGTTAAATAAGGTTACTACTTATTTTTGCTAAACACTGTTGACAGATCTGGATTAAATAAAGTGGCTAAAACATACCCATTTTTTCATTATTTGTTCAGTTAGCCATAGAATCAAAATTCATTTATTTACAGAGTATTTAAGAGTTGATACCACATTTGCTGAGGCACATTTTTGAAAACATACCATAGAAGTGTGATGTATTTTAAATGCTAAGAAGATACACTTTACAGAGTGGGTAGAACAATTCAAGATGGGCATTGTCTTTCCTTATACACTCTCTTTGCTGTATCCAGCCTGGAAATGAAATGTTAGACTTCAGGTCCATTGTCAAGCTCATATATAAATAGAAATGGAAATCCTAAGCCCTAGCAGGATGGAAAGTTTCTTGTACATATAACCTCCTCTGATATCAACAATGTTAGGAACAAACAATCAGATCCACAAGTGAAGAGTTCAATTAGTTGTTTTATTATGGGGTTCTTGGTGCTCTCTGAGCTTTCTGGCTTTCTTGCATGTTCCATTACCAAGCTAGATAACATCATCAGTGGTAGCCCACAGTTCAACCTTAAGTTACAAATATTCTCTTCTATTAGCAATTTATTGGTCAAGTTTATAACACAGGAATCTTCTCAGATTATCAGTTTGCACCTGGGCCAGACTAAATAAGGCATTCAAGGTGGGGGGGGGGGTGTAGGATTTTGTCCTCTTATGCCCAAATAGGGATTCCCTGATTGACTCCTTCCTGTGCTATGAGTTATGAGCTATGAGTACAGAAACATTTACTTTTCAGCATTATCTAAATCAACAGTCGTTCATTCACTGATATGCAATCATAGTAGATTATAAATACCTTAGGTCCTTGTGGTCCAGTAGGGCCCTCTGGGCCTTCGAAGCCCATCTGACCAGGTAGACCAGGGTAACCAGGAAAGCCCTTTTCTCCCTGTAAACATAATTTATTTAATATTTTATTTTTAGTTATTCTAGAAACTCAGAATAGTGCTATCCATTGTGTAAATTTCTAGAAATTAGTTTTCTTTATTAAATATATACTCATGTAGATAATAAAAATACATCCAGGCAGAAGATGTCTATATCATCAAATAAACTGGAAGCATTCTTCTATGCATAATCTGTCACATAAATATACGAATATGTATATGTGAAAGCCCATGTCAAAGAAAGATGCAGTACTGAAAACAGACATATTGGAATAAGAAGAGTTTCATTAACTTTCATGACTAAGTAGATAAAAATCATGTAAGCCATTCAGTACCCATTCTAAGAAGAAGCCTATTAAAAAATAAATTCAGGACTAGAGCACCAAGCAGAATTCAACCAAGATAGATCTACAATATTCCAAAGAGTCAAGAGAACATCTGACCATAATCAGAAAAGTAACACCTCTGTTGTTCAGTAGACTGAGTTGTGACACCTTATAGAGGTTCTTAATGGATCTTAATACATTTTCCAATGAAAGAAAAGTCTAACCCAGGGGTAGGCAACCTCGGCTCTTTTATGACTCATAGCTGGCTCAGGAATTCTGGGAGTTGAAGTCCATGAGTCATAAAAGAGCCGAGGTTGCCTGGTCTAACCATACAGTGAAGAAAATACCAGCATCCGTTGAGAATTTCTGGTGGGACCAGAGGAACTGGATGGTGAAGAGCTGGTTCTGATATAAAATAATAAAAGTCACTGTTCCATGATGTGTATGCTTCCATGCTCCCTGTTGCTCTCTCTACCTGGGGCCTCAGAAAAACATAGCACTCCCTTCCCCCCTAAGTGTCATGGCTGGCCTTGAAGGTATCGATTAATTTGAACTATTATGTACCAGCAAATCAGTCTCAACTCAAACACCACATAGACAGAACTTCTCCGGAATACCCTGCCCGCAATGTGGTCCTTCAGTCCTCCAGTTGATCATTGTCTTCTCCTGCACTGCATGAAATAAAGTATTTGCCATTGAAACTAAAGAGATTATCCACCTCCAACATCTTCATATATCACTGCTACTTTACATAGTGCCTGGTTGCTTTAACTGGGCAACTGGAATGACCCCACTGGGAATTTATAATCCCAGAATTCTTTCATTATTATTCCTAGTATCTCCCTCCCTGCAATACCTTTATGAGGCAGCATCAAAGGACTTGGGGGGGGTGTCTTTTTTTTCCATTGGAGCCTAATTTTGTTTTGGGGATTTTTAATTGGATTTTGTTTTGTGTTTTGCATCATTGTAAAGTAGAGGTAGTTTCAATCCCTTTTCCCCCATCCCAATTTTATAAATTTAATGTTTTCTAATTGACTAACGGCCCTTCTTTGAATCATGCTTGCATGCTTAGCTAATTTTGCTTCATCTTTCTGAAATGCTTTCCTATTTAATTGCCAACAGAATGTCAGTTCAATTATCTTGCTCTGCTTCCTTGATATGCCTATAAGTCAATATTGAAAATTAGATTTCCATGATTTTGAAATGCCCACTTTGGGGAGCTATATGTACTCATTCTTTGGTTGAATGTCTGCAGTATACTGAAGCTGTCTCAGCAACATAGTAATGTTCCATATTGTTCCAACAATGTGACTTCAGAATTGCTAAGGTATTTTGCTAAATTAATGTGGTTGCTCAACATTATTATAACATTATTATTTTCTGTATTTATTTTTGTATATTGTACTATCCCAAAATCCACCATTAGGGGGGTGTTATGTCCACAGCAGACAAAAAACATTCTGCAATAAAGGTTCATAAAAATATAGTTATTTGAGAAACTATATTTATTTAAATCTACTTTTAAATTTTTGAGGATTAACCCCATCATCATGCTTTAAACTCTACTGCAAAACCTTTTTTTCCTGTTAGGAACACCTTTGGTGACTGAGAATGATAGTTAGATTTACCATGTAATTATCTTTCTGGTCACTTAAAAATTCCCCTATTGAAAGAGGAATTTAAAGAGAGTTCAACCAACCAATTACTTTAGTGTGCTTGCTAACTAATATACCTTATTTTTTGTAATTCATTTTATTGCTGGAGGCAAAGTTTTTCATTGTTACAATAATAATATCCCAGAAAATTGGAAAAATTCCAGTCAAATCCTTCCTTCAAAGATGGTTTCAGCCCCATAAGGTAGACAAGACCAAGAAACCAATGCCATGTAGGTGTAAAACTACTCTAAGACAACTATAGTATATTCTCCTTATTCTTTGCAGTTTGAAATGTAAGCTTTCTTTGTTGAAGATAGCCTTTTCCTGTTGGGTCTGTCCTTTCATAACCAGAAAGGTACTTCACCATAAGGCTATCTATTATTGTGCACGCTGCTGATTCTGCAAATGTTAAATACTGCTTTAAAAGTACTTGGATTTAATTGTATAGCTTAAAGTACAATTTAGCCATAATACTGTTATATTTAATTAATACTTCTTATACATCCAGTTAAAGTTTCCCTCAATCTTTTGGCCAGTAATCAATTTTTCTAATTTCCCAGGAAAAGGACATTGCTGGTTATGTGTAAGATATCCAATTCTTTATACATATAGCTCTTACCTTATTGCCTTTTATTCCATCACAAAAGCACTGGTTTTTGCTGTTGCAGATACAGTTCTAAAAAAGAAAACACAATAGTTGCCACTCACATTCTCATTAAATATTTACAAACTAAACCAATTTTTCCTCATATCATATGGTTTGTTACCTTCCTTATAGGATGGCTTCCTATATCACTAAACCATGTTTTGCGCAACCCTTCTTTAATATGTGTCTGGATTTGCACACCATTTGTAATCATAAAATTGATATACCATAGTACAGGAAGGAAAAATGGGTACAGGTAAAGTTCATTTACAGGTAAACATTAATTATGTTCTTTAAAGATTTGTGAAAGTGGGGTGCTAGATTGGTGAAGACAACTAACCAGTTGAGATTTAGGAAAGAAAGTATTAACAAAAATCAAACTGCCATCATGCCTTTGTTTCTTGCTGGCTGATAAAAGTGAAAAATGGATAAGGGAACATAGCTATAAAATATAAGTTTTTCTTGTTTCATTTTTTATATCTATTTTCTCCACTTTTCCTCTTTTTTCTATTAAAGAAATAAAAAATGAAAAATTGCATCATATCAGAGTTACACATTTAGGACAACCCTGTATAGCAGCAAGGACACACATAAAACTTTAATGCTTTGCTGGAAACTAACTATCATTAAGATGTTGCAGCCCAGATAAGTCCCTCTCTGATGGTCTGCAGTTGAGCCTTGAATGGCTTAGAGTTTAACGCCTTCAACAACAGGTTATTAGAACATCTGATGGCCAATCTTTTGTTTGCTTGTTCATCTTGCTTAGCCATGATCATGGACTTCATCTTTACTTTGTTCTGCTAACCCAGGAGAGTTTTTGTTAAGCAAACAGAAGAAAACAGGTAAAGATGATCTGTTGCTTTCATGGAAACATCTACACCAGGGTATCAAACTCGCAACATCAGGTGACGTGTTGTGACATATCACGACTTTTTTTCCATTTCCGGCAATGGGGTGGGCACGGTTTCAGCATGATACATCTGGCCCGCAGGCCAGCTGTTTGACACACCTGACACAATTTTCTTAGCAGCAGCAGGTAATTGGTTTACCAACTGTATTTTTTCTAGAATTGTTTTTTATTACTCTTTAATGAAGTCTATAAGGGACGTGGTGGCTCAGTGGGTTAGGACGCTGAGCTTGTTGATCAGAAGGTTGGCAGTTTGGCGGGTCGAATCCCGAGTGCCGCGTAGCAGAGTGAGCGCCTGTTACTCGTCCCAGCTTCTGCCAACCTAGCAGTTCGAAACCACATAAAAATGCAAGTATAAAAATAGGGACCACTGCGGTGGGAAGGTAACAGCGTTCTGTGCGCCTTTGGCATCTAGTCATGCCGGCCACATGACCACGGAGACGTCCTCGGACAAGCGCTGGCTCTTCGGCTTTGAAACGGAGATGAGCACCGGCCCCTAGAGTCGGAAACGACTAGCATGCATGTGCGGGGGAACCTTTACCTTTACCTTTACCTTAATGAAGTCTAAAATCCTGGTATTCCCTGGAAATCTCCCAGCCAGGCCTGCCCTTGTTTAGCTTTCAGATCGAGTCAGGCAGCTGCTATCCACTGAGACAAGCAGAATGCAACAGAATTCTTCAATTCTGGTGCTTTCCAGTTATATTAAGCTAGGTTTAGCCAGCATGCTCCAACACATCAAAAGGGCAACAATCTAGAGAAGGCTGGCACCTTAGCAATATTGACAATACAGAAATAATTTATGCAAACAAAATGACTATAGTATTAGGAACATAGTCATTTGTTGAACTACTGAAGCTTCATGTTATTGGGCTAGCTAGGAGACATGTTTATAAACCTGCAAAATGTAATCAGTTGTCCAGTTCTCATCTTCAGTACTCTTTCTTTTCCCTCCCCACTTTTCATTTTAACAGACAACAGCAAAGATTGCTAACAACAGTTAGCCACCTAGTCAGACACAAACAGACAGGTCTGCTTTCCTGCCTTTCTGAAGATAGTTTGGACATGCTGAGAGAGAAATTGCAATTGCACATGACATAGTTTCCTAATACATTGATGATGAATTCCTCAAAAAGCATCTTGCATAGGGCTCACTCAACCTGCTTATTTAACTGATTTATTTCGAAAAAATTTTTGCAATGTTTTTGCCTAATATTGTCCAAGGTTGCTAACTAAAATAAAATACAAGGAAAATATAAATCAGATAATTGAATCAGTAAAACAAAATTCAGTCTGTGAAACAAAATTCACATTCAGATTTAAGTGCTTTTCATTCTTTGGCAAAATAAATTTGTTCTTGGCTTAGTCTAATATTTAGAGCTTGAAAGATAAAGGGCAGGTGTGCTGGACATGCTGACCCTGATTTCCTTGGAGGAAGAATGGGGGAGGGGAATGATAATAATTAAAATTATATCCCTCATATATTGCAGTTGTAATGAACCTTTTCAATGGCCCTTGGCTGTTAAAGGAGGGATAGGTATCCTATGGCCTTCCAGATTTTACTGTATTATAATTCCCAGCATCATTCTCCATTCGTTATGCTTCTGGGACATCTGTGACCTGAAATTTTGCACCTCCTAGACGCCACAACTTGCCCATCCCTGTGAGTCTAAAGAATTTGTGTCTGTGAGAAACAAATATTTTCTAAAGTACTTTTCATACTTCTTTTGATAAATTTGCCTTGAACGCCACTCAAGATAAGGTGTCACTTAACCCAACTGGCAGACAAAACAATCCTCTCAGCTAGGCATGTCTATACAAGTGATTTTCAGGCAGGCTGACTAATTAAACTTATTTTCACAAATTAAAAATTATAAAATTGATGCATTTCTAAAAAGATCTAGACATGGCTCAAAAGTGGTAATTGTAAATCAGTAGCTAGAATCATTCCAATGCTTTGTATTGAGCAGAGTAATCAGAGCAAAGGCATAGAGCCCGAGACGGTTCTTTTTCCTTCAGCCTGTTTAATAAGAATAGAAATGTTCCATAAGTTTCTTTAGCACTGATACTCTTTAAGGTCAGAGGTTCTTTTTCAGCATTTTACTATAGGCATGTATCAATCTGAATTTATATAGGACTATGCAAAGCATTTGAAAGTGGTGCTTCACAAAGCCTATTAGTGGAAGCAAAGCAGCCCTACTGAAAATGATTTAAATGTTCTCTGAAAGTTTCAAAGGCTGCCTTGAACCGTCAGCTCCTGGTTGTGCATACAAAGACAATTCTGAAGCTACTAATATAAAAGTCCTAATAACATTACCTTGAGATTCCTAGGGAACAGGGTAGGAGCTAAACATCTAATAAGTGTTTGCTTATTACAAAAGTAAGTTTGTCTTCTGCAGTTTGGAGAATGTTTGTGTTCCAGCAGAAACTACAGCTATGCAGGGGTAGTCAATTGACTTTGCAGCCAGAGTCTTGGTTCTGAGCATACCCTCAATCTGGCTAAGTTGTAAAAGGTAGCAACCCCATCACATTCACTTTTAGCAAGAGTAGGATTACAAATGAGGACAATTTCCCCTCATATTATCCATAATGGGGGGAAACATGCATTTCTTGTCTTTTTATTACAACCCAACAAAATTGGCTGAAAGGTTAAAACACATGGAGAAAGTGTGTCAAACCTGCAGGACTTCCAAGTCTTTAAAGTATGTGTGCCATCAAGTTCATTTTTTTACACCTGGCAAACTGCCTGGACTGGTTGCTGCAGTTTTCTTGGCAAGGTTTTTCAGAAGTAGATTGCCATTAATTGCTTCTGAGACTAAGAGACAGTAACTGGCTAAGATCATTCAGCTAGCTTCATGCCTAAGGTAGGACTAGAACTCAGTCACCCAGTTTCTAGGTTGGTGCCTTAAACACTACCATACTGGCTCTTTGTTCTTTAAAGTGCGCATAACGTTTTCTTTGCTTTTTATTAGAATAAAATTAGGTTTACAGGAAAACTAGATAACTATTAAGAGATGCATGCAAAATTTAATAGATTTAGTGCAGGCATTATGTACCACCCTCTAATTTCCAATGTTTAATAGATTTAGTGCAGGGATTATCTACCACTCTCTAATTGCCAATGTTATAAAAATGTCATAATGTTTTGCTTTGAGACAGAAGCAGTTAAATTTGGCATGAAAATGGACTCCATAGGTGAAAGGAATTTGTGCCAGATTTTAGGTAGATACATCAGTGGATTTTTGTGCAACAGAAGGGGTGATATAAAGTCAAAATTATGGACACAATGCTATTTTATTTTAATTCTATAGATAGGTGATGGAAACAATAAGAATAAAAAAAATAATTCTCTACCACTCAAAGACCAAAAAATGTTAGTGTAATCACAAGGATCATTTTGAATTGTGGATGGATCAGTATTTTATATTCATCCAAGATGTTCAATCATGCACACACAGACACTTTTCATCTATGGCATATTGTAGTTGAGTCTTGTGAATTTGGAAACAGGGTGTTCACTGATTGGGTTATTTCTCCTGTAATTAAGATCCACCATGGAACTTCTCAAGGACTTGTCATATTTAATATTTAATTGAGGTTGAAATCTTTGGCACATTTCAGAAGAAAATCCAGTGATATTAACAATATTCAAGTGGCAGATAATGAATATACTTTTAAATACTTTTTATTAAAGTATTAGGCCTTCAACTGTAGGAAAAGTAGAATATTTTTTCTTTATTTTTAATAATAATAATAATAATAATAATAATAATAATAATAATAATAATAATAATAATATTTATTTATTAATTTAATTTGTATACCGCCCTTCTCCCGAAGGACTCAGGGCGGTGAACAGGGCTGCTGCTGCTGATGATGATGATGATATGATGATGATGATGATGATGATGGAAGGTACCTTGGAGGTCATCTAGTCCAACCCCCTGCTCAGGCAGGAAACCCTATACCATTTCAGACAAATGGCTGTCCAGTCTCTTCTTAAAAACCTCCAGTGTTGGAGCATTCACAGCTTCTGGAGGCAGGTTGTTCCACTGATTAATTGTTCTGTCTGAATTAATTGTTTTGTCTGAACTATGTTGAGAAGTTTATTTATTTTATCACTTTAGATTTTAAAAATATTATTTTAAGGGATTTTGAAATAAGGATAGGCAAGAGTCACCACTGTGCTTTGTATGAATTAAACATTTCCACAAATGGTCCCTTTTTGCTTTGGGCTCAGGATTTGTGCTGCAGTGGCTTATGGCTTACTAAAGTCTTCAGTAAATATAATCTAGCAAAAAATGAGAAGAGGCTACTGAATTTTTCACAGTTCAACTTTCCATTTTACATGTGGTTTGATTTTTTTCCTCATCTCCTTGTTTCGAAGGTAAACTTCATGAACCAGTTTTGGCAGCTAGAAATACACATATTCTGTAATCAGATCACTTTGAACTACATACCTGCCAAAAACCTGTAGTTCCCAGGTTTTTTCCTTAATCAGCAGGATATCTTGGACTATTTGAATAAGGTAGATTCTCGGTTTCAAGGAACTGTCTTAATACTTTCTGTGTCCTCATGAATAAAAGATTCAGTAAGGCATAATCACGATCTTATAACTCATTAAAAAAACTGGATGGGTGGAGGGGGGATAATAAAGCAGGAATTATTTGGCTCTCTACTTTGATAGTATATTTTGTTGAAAACATAGATAACTTGGGATATACATTTAGTCATCAGTTAAATCAGTGTACATCTGCATATGAATGGAGCAATAATTTTGAAAGATTTTAATAAGACACTGCTCCAAAAACAGTTGTTGCACACATCAATTCATTCAGTTTTTTTTAATAGTTACATTACCCTTCTTTCTATTTAGCATTACAATATTATCTAGACTGCAAAATCTAGTTATTGGCTACATGGTCAGCAAAGACTTTGAATCCTCTGTATCTCTTTGTAAGCATTTAGTGGGCTTCTAAATTTTTTGAAGCATAGATACAGTCTTAAACAATGTTGTCTTCTATAGTCAGTAAAATGATATCCAAATAAGGCTTCAATCCAGAAACCAATTCAACTGCTTCAAAGAAATGTACTTTCAAAGAAGATTTTGCCATGGATAACTCCAGTTTTTTTTTTTGGAAAAAAAAACACATTTGCATGAAATTACATTCCACTGAAATCAGTACATAATGGTATTTTAACCGCAGGTTCCAGTGTGCTTCAAGACTCAATAGCCCACAAGATGGAACAAAAGAGCCTTCAGACAATACAATGAATAATAGCAATATATTTAAAGAATCAGCTCTGCAGATCATTGAATGAGGATATAAAGGAATCAAATGTTTAGGATATAAACATTTCCAATTAAAGTGTCATCTGAACCATAGTATGAAAATTTGTAGTGTTGAATACCAGAATTAGCAGATTTCAAGGCCTGATCACCACCTTTAAAGTCCCATATGTCTTGGAGCTTGATTATCTGCAAAACTGCTTATTCCAAGCAGAATCTGCTACCCAAGAACTACCTGCCTCCTTTTGATGTCTGACAGGAGGATATCCAGAGGTGATCATTTTTGACAACAGCTCCCCTATAGCTGAACACACTACTCTGGTTATAAGATCATATCCTCATTTCTGACATTTAGAAAACTGCAGAAAATTTGGCTATTCCAAAGACCATCTGTGATGCAGGAATGAGAGGCTGCACTTGTAACTAGTGCTATTAATACATTTATAAAACATATTTGTGGATTAGAATATTGATTTTGTATTTTGATGTTGTTTTGTAGTATTTATTGTCTTAAGACATATTCTGCATTGCTTTGACACAGCAGAAAAATACCTAAAAGACATATAAATCTACAAAATGATAGAGAATGATTTCCAAGCTATAAAAACTTTGTTCATACAACTTGCTAATCTGAAATCAAACAAATCTTATAAAACACAGCTGTTCATTAAGAAGAATTTCTATTATGACCCTTAAAGTGGACAAGAGTGAAAACTTTTCTCTCTGTTCCCAAAGCCTTGTGGCCAGCTAAATTCAAGCAATTGGCCTAGGAATGGTCTCAGCTGTGAGCATGGATATAAGACTTTGAGGCTAGGAGTCACCATTTAGGAAAAATAATACACACACACAGCAAGTTACAAACAGTCCATAGTGATTTTGGACAGGAATAAGCTGAACAAGTTTGCTAGAAGCATTTCAATGCCATGATTTAATGGCATTGAAATTATGTAATTATGTAATTTATTTGATTACATTAGCATTAGCAATGTCATCAGGAAATGAAACAAAGCCACAAAATTTGCTTTATTGAAAGAGAGAGAAATTATAAATTAATGACATTAACAGAAATGTTAGTCAACTAGACAACCTGTGTCCTGTGGAGTCATCCTTTGAGACAAAGATAGTGCAGTCTGATGTGACCAGATTGAACATTACATTTACTGAATTGTTTTGAGCAGGATTGACTTCTGATTTTTTGGTTGCTTCCCCATTAATTTTGCTTGTGAGAAGCTTGTAGGGAGCATTGGAAAGCACAATCATGTGACTATGGGGATGCTGCAGTGTCTATTGTTTTGCAAATAAAACTGGTCTGAAGTTCATGGAAATTTCAATTCCAGTCTGGTTTAATGAGTCCAGATTTTTTATGCATTCTTTAAGTTAGTGGATTTGAAAAATTGTATTAAAAAATTAGTATGCTATAGTATTTGGAGTAATTGGAGGCTTACAAACAAATACTTTCCTTTATCAGATAATTAGCAAATAGATAAACACAAGAGATTTGGTAATATATACATAAAGTTCTGTGAAAATATCTATTAATAAATGTTCAATTTCTTTTTGTTCCTGGTTTGTGGATGAATATGAAAAATGGACAGAGGATGCTATCTATTTAATACCCTTGCTTAATTTCCCCAATCTAATTGTTATTAATGTGTATTTCAAAAGCCCATTATCTCTTTTTTTTTTCAAGAATGGAAAGGCACCAGCTGGTGCTAGAAAAGGTCAGAACATAAAATTAACAAATGAGACTGTTTGTATGAGTTGATCACACTATAAAATATAATTAGCGGGCAGGCGTCTACTGACTGGGGCGTGTTGTCTAACCATATCAGTTAATTTCATAATGGCCTGTATTACTACCAGAGCATCCTTAGGGCCAAAGTGACAGCCATGATGGTGAAATCAAAATTCCATCTATTTTGTGTGACATGGATACCCAATTACTACTTTATTCCAAATTCAGATTCTAGTGTAGAGAAAGACCCAAAAGTACAGGGGGAGAATAGATAAAAATCTCTAGCTTATTGCTAAGCCTGCATTATCAAATGTTTGGGAAAAAGGAGAAGAACAAAAGGTAGAAACAACAGGTACTGCATAAAATGGAGGATGCCTACTCAACTTTGCCGCATAGAATAGACTGTAAAGAAATGATGTATAGAAAAGCTATATATCTAGAATATCTTAAACTTTCAAATGTTTAGATCTATTTTTACCTACAGTACATTATGAGAATGGAAAGTAATGGATTTCTCTTGTGCAATTTACAAGCACATAATTGGGAAACAGTAATATAAGGAGCACAATTTTAAATGTTCTGAAAACAAGCCTGATATTCAATCATTATCTTTTCAGATAATGCAGAATCATTTACAGTATTTCAAGAAGCTGAATATTGTTTGCAAGAAGAGTAATAGAAACCTTTTTGTAACTGTTCAATTTTCATGCCAGGTGAATTTAATCTTAAACCCAGGAACCTCAGATTTCCCTTGTGGGGATTATCAGTCCCTTAAAAAGAAGCTATGGACAATACTGGCCCTAAAGTATAAATGGTGGATATAGTTATTCTCCAAAAATGACTGGTGTAATTTTCTCCCATATTATAAGGGCTCTAAAGAATAAGGTGTGATAAGCCTTTACACAAGCTCACACTACTTAAAAGAGAAGAAAGAACCACTTCTAGAAAACTTTAAAAGAAAGAAGGAAAAAGGAGAGGGCAGAAGAGGAGGCAGCTAGCCAGAGTCACCCATCTGCACAATGTCATAATGTCACATATTATTTAGATATCTGACAACAAAAGAATAATCTCTCCACTGCATGCCTCCTAGTTGCAAGTTGGTTACTGTACATCACATTCTAATTAGCTCCATAGAACAAGAACGCAAAGCCTACACAGACAGACAGACAGACAGACACACAGAGAGAGGGGTGGGAGAGGGAGAGGGAGGGAGAAAGAAAAAGAGAAAGAGGAAGAGAAATATGTGCAGGCTTATAGTCCATAATTTATGAACATGCGTAATTCTTTACCAAAAAAGTAAAGACACTTAGACACTTTAAGGGGAGACTAACACATAGAAGATGGCATTGCCAATAAGAAAAGACTGCTACTATATATTTCTTGCAGATGAGCAGAACAATCATTTAATGCAGGAAACAGTATAATCCTACAAACACTTTGCAATTCCATAATATCACTTATAATTACTACATTTGGGGGGCTCACTATTGAATAGATGTGTTTAGATATTGCCTAGGAACAAGCTACTGTTGAAAACAGGATGTTGGAGGCTATGATAAGGCCCTGAAGATACTTTTCTCTTCATACTTTCTTTCATGCATTACCACTAAATTCTAAGGTTGTAAATACTGTCATGATAAATTTCAGGACAAATAGCCTTATTTCTATGACAAATAACATCTGCTGCTTCCTTGGGGCTGTAGTGCCCGTGAACATTGGCTGAATATGTTAGATAAATGAAAGCTGAAGACCATTTTGAGTAAAAAGTTTGACTAGGCAGCAAATAATCTAAAATATTTAAACATCCGTGTTCAGGATGCAACAGCTGCCAAACTCCCTCAGTTTGGGAGGATGTTATTGCTTAGAGAAGAGAAACTGTGCTAAGATAATTGGTAAAAATGCAAATCATAGTTGTAAAATTCAAAACTGTTAGGGACCACCTATATTCCAGCATGGGAATGCTTTTGGTTTGGTTTGTTTATCAGATAATTATGTGGACTTATTACTAAACTGAAACAACATCACTGAAATTGAGATATTTAGAGATATGTGATTTCAGAACAATTTGCTATGAAAAATTGTACTTCACCAAACTTACATGATATTCTCTAGAGCAATTTGAGATTGGATCCACATACTATTCTAAATCATGATATCTTGTCTTATTTTAATTTAGTATACTTGCAAGAACTTTGCTAATTGTGCTTTGGTTGATAAAATATAGCTAAGATAAGCCTTGGCAATGTGATGGATGAATACACATTTTGGTACAGTGGTAAAGGTGCTGGCCTAGAAACCAGGAGAGTATGAGTTCTAGACTTCCCTTAGGTATGAAAATTAGCTGAGTGAGTTTGATATAGTCACTTTTCTCAACCCAATCCATCTCATAAGGTTGGGAAAAATAAGAGACAAAAATATTAGTCTGTCTGCTACCTTGAGATATCTAGATAAATGGAAAAGAGAGTGAGTGAGTGAAAGAGACAGAGAGAGAGAGAGAGAGAGAGAGAGAGAGAGAGAGAGAGAGAGAGAAAGAGAGAGAGAGAGAGAGAGAGAGAAGGAGAATAATAATAATAATATGATCTCAAGAAAAATGACCTTTGTCATCCAAGTACTTATTACCTCTGGGAAAAGATAAAGTTACAGATATCTTTCTATAAAATAATTGATCTCTTCTTTTATTAAATATTTTTTCCTAAAAGGCTTTTTTCCCCCTATAAAATTTGTTCATCAATTCTAAAGAGTCACCAAACATATTCACATGTGTCTTTGGATGTTTTTAATCTCTTTATCACTGGTAGTCACAGAACAACTCTTCTAGAACTCTGTATTCTGTTCTGTCCAGAGAAGGTTGTGCAAATGAGAGTATCAGGGATCATTGTTCTGTCTATAATTTTTTGGGGCAAATAGGTAATACTTTCCAAGAGGAAGAAAATAAAAATGATGCTTTGGGCTTCTCGTCTGGCTTTTTGAAAACTATCTACTATATTGTAGGTTGCCCTTCGGTTTTTCCCAGGTTTGCCTGCACAATGCGATTCATATGACAGCAAAAGACAGGTGCGCCAAAGCAAGACACCTCCAGAAAAGACAGTTCTTATTGAACGAAGCAGGTCACATATTATCAAAAGGCAAAAAAGGAAACGGCAACTGACCTGAGAGGATAAGAATTTTAGGAAGTCATCAATGCAGAAAGCAAAAAAGTCTCTCTCGACCTAGTGTGATCTCCTCAAAAGAAGTCTTTCCTGCCTCTGAGACTTGGGACAAAAGGTTTTTCAGGCAAAGCCAGGAAGTGCCATCTCTTTCTTTTCTCCCTACTTTCAGGTAAAATGTTTCAAACTCACGGTTAATAGTGTCTAATGAATTGTACCCACTGTTATCTAATGGAAAAGCAGGGTAGAAACGCTCCAAATAAGCGGGGTGGGGGGTGGGGTGGGGGGGTCGGCAAAGCCGCTCTGACATTTCTTTTAGCTAAAGCCACTGGAGTCCTGCTGAAAGAAGCAGTGTCCAGGCGGGGATGGCGGTGGGGGCGGGGGCTGCGGGGTGGGCTATGGGCTACCCCAGCGTTTCCCAACCTTAGGAACTTGAAGATGCGTGGACTTCAACTCCCAGAATTCCCCAGCCAGCTATGCTGGCTGGGGAATTCTGGGAGTTGAAGTCCACGCATCTTCAAGTTCCTAAGGTTGGGAAACGCTGGGCTACCCTCCCTCGGGTTACTCCACAGGCAGAAAGCCGCCTTAGCCCCGTCAGCATCGGACTACACTCACCTTCGCGGCAACAGCAGTAGGAAAGCCGTCCTGCTCCCGGCCACCCAAAGCCAGCATGCAAAGGAAGGCCAGCCCCAAGTGCCAAGTTTGGCGGCGCACGAGCCTCTTCATGTCTCGCGGCGCGCCTGCCTGCCCTTCCTCTCCAGTGTCACAGGTCTGCGGTCCCCAACTTCGCCTCTGTCCGGATGTCACTCACCCCGCCACCACCACCCCCCCGGCACATCCACGGACCGTCCAGGGAAAGCTCCACCTCTCCCCGGGGTGGCGGGAGGAGGGCAGACAAGCGTGGAAACGGCAGAACTTTGCCCTAGAGGAGGAAACACGGACGGAGGAGCAGCCGGGCGGGAGCCGAGGGCAGGAGCTTCAGGGGCTGGTCTGTCTCCTAGAAGTCAGGTACGCCTGTCGGAGGAGCGTGGCGGGGAAAGGAAGGTGGGGTGGGGGGTGGGTGGGCGGGAGAGAAAAGTTTCCCTCCCGAGCCAAGTATCCGATGTGTGGGGGCCCAAACTCTCAGAATACAATGCGGTGCAGGGGTCAACGCTCCACCACATCTGGATTGCCTGCTCGGAAAGGCTGCGCTCTGAGGAAGGGAGCGCGGGGTCTTTGCCTGCCGCTGCTAGGTTGAAGGGCTGTATCCCACCTGCCTTCGAGTTGGCAGAAAAGTCTGCAGGATGACATTTGCTCTTCCGTGGGGAATCCCTCTCCTGCCTCTCTAGGGCCTCTCTTCTCAATTACTCCGGGGTCGTTTGGCTCTTCCTTCAAGGTAATGAGTGACAAAGCCTAACAAACGATTCACCTCCTGATATTTGCCCTTGGAATAGGTTGGAATACAAGCGGAAATGCTTCTTTTAATGCTGGTGCAGCTAAGGGCAACTTAAGATGAGTCGGTATCTCATTGCATGATATGGCAACAATGCTATAGGGACTTGGCAGGGCAGGGCTGGGCATACTTGGGGAAAATCTTTCTAGTAGATACAAATTGAAATAGTGGCCAGATATCCTGAGAGAAGAGGGTGGTGCTCCGTAACTTTAACCTGTTTGGATCAAACCTGAAATATCTTGAGATTTATTCCCTCTGGATTGGGATGGGTAGCACAGCCCAAAGCTGCTAGCTAACCATTTAAACATGTGCCTTTCTTGCTGAACCCTGCGTATGCCTGGGAGAACAGCTACTAAGCTTGTTGGTGTGTGATTTGCCATCATTTTTCAACCATCTGGGTCAGGGGCAACTCTGAGAATAAAAAAAAGGGGACTTTTAGGCTTCATTTTGGCCATTTCTTTATACCAGGCCGTAGTACATCCCCAATTGGATTTTTGTTGTTATATCAATTAGAAGGTTCTGAATCTCTTTGCTACTGTTCAGTTTTTTGTAGTCCAGGTACCTTTGGTTTGGAATAAAGAAACTGTTGTTTAGCTATATCTTCAGGGGAAATTCCTGGGAACTTTGGATTTCAGAATTTTAGTTAATAGGAGGACTATGCAAATTTTAAAAATCAGCAGGAATCATTAGGAAACAGTGCTTTCAATTTAACATGAGTTTAGTTCTTCACTGCTATTTCTTCAAACAGCTTGTCTTTTTTACCCCCAGATTTTTGAAAAAATAAATAAAAAAAGACAGTGTGACTCTTGAAATAGCTGCAGCTTGTTGTGATAGCCAGAGAAGGAGCAGGGATGTGCTGTGGTTGCACAATTCTGAAGTACTCCTTCCAAATTATTTTAAAAGAATGCACAGCCCTGCTTAACAGTTTGTCTGCTTAACAAACAGATAAGTACAGTATCAAAGCCCTGAATTAGATAAGCTAACAATCTCATTAAATATAAGGGTTACCTTGTCTGGAATGCAAAAATCTGGATGACCACTAGATGAGGGCAAAATTTAGACTTTTCTGTTTCTTTCTTTCTCCTTTCTTTTTGTGAAAGTCCAGATTTTTGCACTTTAAGTCTGATCATGTGTAAAATTGCTATTTCATGGCAATTTAAAAAAATCACATTAGGGCTCACATCCAAAGCTGTGAGGACAGGATTTGTTACAGAAATATTTGGACATTATTTTTTTCCACCCATTAAGGCAAATTGGTTTTACTATAGACAGGATAGAAATGGCAGTTTATTTAATATATGTGGTGTACATAATTTATGTTAATACATGTAAAATAAAAGGTTTTGGCCTTGAGTTACCCTGTTATTTCCTCATAGCAGATTGATTTATAACAACAGGTGCAGTAAGATGATTCTGTTACCTTGTCTGTGAGACTTTCTACATTGACTGATCCAAGAAAAGATGGTGTTACTTCCGGAAAACCAGCCTTGAAAACGAATTTGGAATGTTACTTCCATGTTCCTTCCAACACTGTCCTTTATAAGGTTTTCAGGATTTCCCTTTCACCACCCCTCATTTTTTATTTATTATTAAGACTATAAAATAGTATTGACTGAGAAGGTATTTTTAATACTCAAAGATTGTCAAGGTAGCATAGAAGCTTAACCACACTGAAACTGAATAGGCTTAAAATGGATTTTTCAGGTATTATGTGACACACTGAACGGCATCAGAGTTAATTATTATAGATGCTGTCTATGCTTCATCAAGGTAATGCCCTTTCTGGAAAAAAGCAAATAATATTTTCAAGACACATTCAGTTTGTTTGGCAGACTTTGATATGGTTTAGATACTGTGTGAAACCATGGCTCTGAGATATTCTCACATTACCTGTGAGAAAATGAGTACTCATACTTTGCATAATGGCTAAACCAGGCTAACATGCTAAGTTACAGGTGATAAAAGCATGTTATGGTTTAATTCAATGTATGATATGAATGAAGACATGTCCTTATGCTAACTTGTTAAAGGTAATCATTTGGAATCATCCTAGAATCATTTTTGAATCTCGGCTATTCAGACTCTAAACAAAAATAAGACAATCTTTTTTTGGCCTTATTCTAAACCTTTTTTGCAACTATTTCTCCATGCTTGTTATGTTACCCTCAAATATCTCTTTGGAAAAGAATTGTGATATGAAAGGAATTTATTATTCAAAGGGAAATCAAAACTCTTACTAGGTGTGCCAGAGTTAGTATTTAGCTATTTTTAAGGTAACTATGTAATTAGAAAACAATGCCAAAACAAATTAGCTTTACATTTGCCTCAATATTTCTACTTGAATTAAAATGGTTTTCTAAGGACTGGGGTTCTAGAAAGAGATCTTCCAAGCACTTATAAGAATTCTCTTGGTTCTTTTTTAAAAAATAAAAATAAAGAGACATCTTGGGCACCAAAAACTTCTTAGTCATTTTCAAAATAAACATTTTGGTACTAAATTGCTCATTCTCATAAATAAAGTTATTTGAATTGCACTGCTCTGGAATAAACAACTGAATGAGGCCTAGGGTCAGATTCTTTGAGGGTTTCTTCAATAGAGCATAGCTAAACCCCAAGCAGAATAACTGAAATAAAGACACATTTGCAGAGGCCTGTAAATAATTCTGCCATGGATAATAGGAGCATTTCCAGCTGTCTGAAGTGTCTAATATTTACAATGATTTTTTGGCATGCATGTTTAAAAATAACTTGAGAATTATTGTGTATGTTGTTATGTTTTTTGATTTTGAAAACAAAGTTACATGAGGGAATCTTGGTGTGAGTGTGTGTTTGTGTGTGTGTAAATGAAAGCAATTATTTACAGACTTTTGTTCTGTGACACTAGAAAAGTAAGTCAATGGATATTTACATTTACATATTTCACTCCAGAAGAGTGCTAATATTTCCAAAATATCTCAACTTAAATGTAAAGTTAAAAATATTTGTGCATAAAATTAAGGCTTGTCATATTTTCTTTCCTAGCAGATCACAAAGCCAAGAAGAATGTTGAATGTGGTTTTCATACCTGCAGTGGAATCAAGTCCTTGTTATTAAAAATTAAAATATTGAAGGCCTGGATTCAAATATATTAATATAAATTACATCCATAATGAATTGCTTATATTGGATTAAATTTATTACAGGTGCATGGTAAGTTTTTTCTTCTAGTTAAAGTAATAACTTTCACATTGGAAAGCAGAAGCAGACTTACTGTGCTGGTTTTTAATCTTATTGGTGCTACCTGAAATGTACTGTCTCTGGTATTTACCCATATATTTGCTAAATACTGGCAAAATTCAAATATAAGCACAAATATACACATTAATTTTGTTAGTTAAAGAAACAGAATTCTCTAATTTACCCATCTTTCCACTGAAGCTATAGCTCTTTCTATTCCTTAATTTCCTATATCCTTGTAAGTGAGAAAGGCTATCCATAAAAATTTTAAAGTGCCATGAACAGTGTGTTTGTGTTGAATGGTATGCTACAATGCAAAGGTAGGGAATCTGGTGCTCTCTGGTTCTCTCGAGAAGTGTTGGAGTTCATTTCCCATAATCTGTGGCCATTTGTATCCATCACTTGGTAGCGAAAAGCCCTATAAAAATGAAGAAAAGTAAAGTAAAGATAACACAGAGCGAAGGCTTTGCAGCATGCACAAAGAGAGGCATCCCTGTTTCAGGGAGAAGCATGAGGTGGGAAATTTCTATTCCATGACCAGAATGCTTGGTTTTCTTTTTCAGAGCCAAGTCTATAGTAACTGTAATTCAGTTAGTTATAGGAATTACCTGACAAAATAGTAAATAAGAGAAATAAAAAATTATATGATATTCCATTTTCTGCTCGCAAAACAGGATGGCAATTTTTTTTTAAAAAAAGACACTAGCCCCTTGTTTTCTTTTAGCTCCAACAGTCATGTAGGCTGGGTTCACTAACCTTAGTGAAACACTAACCGGCTAGCCATGATTTAAACTAGGACAATGTACAAAACGGTTCTGTATGGACAATGTGTTACAGAAATCTCAAACTGGGTCAACAATGGGATAACATAATGTACACAGTAAAGGCGAGCTCTCAATAACAGTGTGCCTATAAACTCCTTCATTATATAAAGCATGTGAAATAATCTATGGATTAGGGCAAAGATTGTCATTATGGCTACTGCACTGCATGATAATTATCTCACACTTGGACTTTATTAAAGGAAGGTAGTACAGGTAGTCCTCTACTTACAATCATTTGTTTAGTGACTGTTCAAAGTTATATTAGTGTTGGAAAAAGTGACCTATGACCATTGCAGCATCCCTATGATCATGGGACGAAAATTTGGATGCTTGGCAACTGGCTGATATTTATGACCGTTGCAGTGTCCCAAGGTCATCTGATCACCTTTTGCAAACTTCTGACAAGCAAAGTCAATGGAGAAGCCAGATTCACCCAACAACTATGTTACTAACTTAACAACTGCAGTGATTCACTTAATAACTGTGGCAACAAAGGTTGTAAAATGGGGTACTAGCAATTGCGCTTAGACTTATATACTGCTTCATAGTGCTTTACAGCCCTCTCTAAGCGGTTTACAGAGACAGCATATTGTCCCCAACAATCTGGGTCCTCACTTTACCGACTAAGAAGGATAGAAGGCTGAGTAACCTTGAGACAGCCAAGATCAAACTACAGATTGTGGGCAGAGTTAGCCCACAATACTGCATTTTAACTACTGTGCCATGACGGCAAAATTCACTTAGCAACTAACTTGCTTAGCATCAGATATTTTGGGCTCAGTTGTGGTCATAAATTGAAGACTACCTGTATTAACTGTGCAAATATGTGACTGTGTTCATAAAGAACTATGAAGAATTAATACATAGATACAAAATCCACAATTTTCTAGTCTTCCCACTTTATATTATTAGAGGAAGGTGGTATGTTTGCCCAATATTCTACCCCATACTTAATGATTTTTTTTAAATTTTCTCAATTTTTAAGACCCACAAGATATAAAGTAATCACCATGGTTGAGTATGTTTAACAAAAAGAATCACTCTTTAATCATCATATCTTAAACTATGTATAATGCAAACTGAGCCACTGGGTTAGAAAAATAAAGAAAAAAAATCCCAACCATTTTTTAAATTTTTTAAAATCCTTGCAATAAGATTTTCTTATATTATCTCAATTGGAGATTGATTATCATAATTTAACCTGTATCTTCCTATGAATTAGGTGGCTAATAATTGTTGCTTCAGTCCAGCCATCTTATGGGGTAAGTGATACTAATAAAAAAATTTCTTCTTTTATTCACATGCATGTTACAAAATTATTTTTGAATCAATAAAATCTTTGAGATGCTGTATGAGTTATTTATGAAAAATGAATAATAACTTTAAGCAATAAATAATTTGGCATATCATCAATGTTATGATGCCCTGACCTATTGGGAAACATAAAGTTGCTTGGATAGATTCCTTAGTATAATTAATCAAATTAGCTAGCAAATTTACATTTACTTGTACTGAATATGGTGGGATTTTTAAGTAGTAACATTTGCTGTAAAGCTCAATATTAATGTTTGTCTTGAATATAATTAAAGTGAGAATGATTTCAATATCATGTTAGCAGATAATATCTGATGTTCTGCATAATTAAACATCTGGACAGATATAGCATTGAAGCTGAAGCTGAAGCATACTGAAGTTAGGATTAAAAAAAACTCTCATAGGCATTTTGTCTGAATCTGAAATTACTCTTACAAAGCAGGCTAATAATCTTCCTAGGCAATACTCCTATTATTGTTGTGGACAAACTATTCATCATCTTGTTTTTATAAAACATATACTAATTACACAGTTTGGATGGTTTCAGGCTTAAAATATCTCCAACTTGAAAACCTAAGAACTTCTATACCTTATACTCTTCCCAAAATTGATGCAAGTAATAAGGTAGCAAATAATAATTTTAAGCAAACTTTCTCTCTTCAGGAAGTCCTTCCCCACTTATTCATCAGTATAAGAAATCCTGTCTAATTGCCACAAAATCCCATCACATTTGAGAAACTTCTCACCCAAATTTTAGCTCTTGGTGACATCTTAAGAGAAATTAGAGTAGAACGTAGGCCAAACATTTCCTGAAGAGGAAGCTCAAAAATGTAATTAATTTATTATTACACACCTTCCACTAAGGAACCCAAGGTCAGCTTGCAAAGAATTTGATGGTTCCACAAAACACTGGCAGTTTTCTTTGGGAGAAGCTGTAAAACTGTTAAATGAAAAATAGTCAAAATTTTTGTGTTTAATCTATGTTTTGACTACTCTAACATTTTAATCTTCAGTGGAAGGTTAAACTGAAAAATAATTTTCCTAGAATGATAATAAAACATGTCTTAGTTAGAGGGGGAGGGGGGGAAACCCAGAAACCTTTTAACACTGCCACAGAAACATGCATCTAAAAAGCCAAAAACGCAAGGGATAGATTGATATTTCCCTTGGAATTTTGCCTCAAGATAAAATGACCCAGAAGCTCAGTCTTTTTTTTTTTTGCATAACTATGTATGCGTAAGAACATATATAGACTAAAGATCAAGAAAACAAAATGTTTTGGAAATATTATATATATATATATATATATATATATATATATATATATATATATATATATATATATATATATATATATATATATATATATATATATATATATATATATATATATATATATATATATATATATATATATATATATATATATATATATATATATATATATATATATATATATAATAAATGGATGAATAAATAAAAGAACACCATGGTAATAGGCATAGAGTGATAGTGAGACACAAAAGCCAGGTAATTCAAGAATGCAAGATGCATTATATCACCAATAAATGCACATATTTTTTGTTTACATAGGTGAAATATGTGAATATGAAATCATAGCCAATTCTGTAGATTAATTCACACATTTTATGAATTTTATATTTATTGTACATGTTCCTGCTATTGTCATTATTGATGGCAAATTATTTTGTCACTTAGGCAGCTGATACTGTGATTCCAACATGTTATATGATAATATTCCATTTTATCTCCTTGAAATTTTTATGGTTGCCTAAAAAGTCTTTTAAAAGATCATCTCTTCCCCAACGACATATAAGAATCAACTAATGTGCATACAAGTGCCAAGTAGCAACTTTCTATATTATATTTCTTCAATGCTTTAAAGGCACAAGATTCCTTTCAGAAATACTTTGGCAGCCCTGTTCTAGATTTGGTATATTCATTTTTGTTTCAAATCAGAAAAAAACCACTAACATCTTTCCAAAATGTCTCTCTTCCTATAAAACACTGAAGTAAACTTTGACTCAGAAAATTTCAAAGTTCAAAATAATATTTTGATACTTATTTTGTTTGCTTTTGGCTGGGGAATTGTGTTACCCAGTTTCCCAGCACTTCAAGGACAATTCCCAGAATCTTGATTGGTGTCTTTTATAGGTCTCAGCCTTATCCTCTTTTACTTAAAATTATGCAATTTCTTGAATTTCATGTTCTTCAGTGATTGGTTTCTATCTTTTTTGCCTCATTTAGGAGCAAATCTTTTTTGTGTGTTTCAGTTTTGACTTAACTTTTAAAAAACTCGATTACCATCCTTAGCTAATTTCCTGATTTTGTTTTTTTTTCCTTTTCCTTTTTAATAAAAAATCTGTAATAGCCCTTCATGACTTTAGCTATCTAAAGGTAGTCTTACTGGGATTAATTTTAGATGCTTTTTTTGTATATATGTGTATGAGTGTGTGTGGGCAGATACATACATAACATCTGTATGGTCAGTACAGAAATGTGAAAAATAAAATAATGTACACACATATATAGGGTTGCAGATTCTATAACCTTTTAACGTTCTTTCTTATCAGGCAGTATCTTACCCATTATTTCTTTTATATTTAGTTTTTGAACAAGTTTTTAATAGCCTTATTGATGATTAAGCTTTTCTAAGCTTCCAAACACATTTATATGAAGTTGGTCAGCAGATCTGAAATGGGATAACAATAATAACAGCAATATCTTCTATTTCTTCTTAGGGTTCATATATTGGACATTGTGGTGGAGAAGATTGTTCTGTTTGTCGATGCTTTCCTGAAAAAGGCTCAAGAGTAAATTTTAAATTTCCTTTGTTTTGTCCTGTTTTTCCTCTTAACATCTATTGAAACTAAATCATGATAATTGTGAATAAAATATAAAAGAAAGATACACTCAGAACTGTTAATCTAAGAATATTCACTAAAGCAGAATTGTTTCAGAATGTATCTAAAAATGAAAGAATGAAATTGTCTAAAAGTTGGGGGCCAGAATCTAAAATATTCACTTCTATGTATTTCTGCAAAAAACTGTACTTCATTTTTTTCATGTTAAAATCTGATAGGTGATTTAAATGTCTCATAGTTAATATTCAGGCTTCTTGACCTTCATACAAGCACAAATCCAGTTTCTGAATTCTCTGACATTAAGTTGTTTGGAGTTTTAAAATTTAAATTAAAGTTTAAAGTGTCTTAAGTTAATTCCAGGAAATTATCATTCAACCAGCAATCATGGTTAAAAATTGCTGCTAACACCAATTTATATTCAGTAATATTAAGTCCAAAGATACATCCGTAATCATAGGTAGCTGTCAAGAGTTCATTGTTCTAGTGAGCCTCATAGATAGACTTAGTAAAGGCTGGAGTCTGGATCAGTAGGATGACATCTTTGGGACTTCTGATAGTCAAGTACCTCTGTCCAGAATTATAACCATTAATCTACAATACCTGACATGCTAATTCTTTTGAGGAATGAAAAGTAGGCTAAATGTGGCTAAATATATATAAATCATTTTCAGTGAAAAATCAGTATAACAATAGGTATGTAGACCCAAGATTAACAATAATGAGAGTTATTTTCTAACAATGATATTGTTTAGTTCTCTGGTTTAGTCCTTGAATTCTGCCGATTTGGGGGAAATATAATATGTATAATATATAGTGGTAAACAAATTAGTATCTTAAGGGAAGGTGTGTACAATTCTCATGACATAAAGACTATATTCATTCTCAATGTAAGTTGTTTCTAATGAACTGCTGAATTAATTGTAGGATAGAAACAGTATATCGTATAAGAATGTGCTGCAGAAATTAAAGTTTTCCCTCAAATTGAAGTACTTGATTAGTTTCATTATAGCTTTGTAGACACTGTGGCAGGGGAGCCATGTTAGTTGATTTAGACAAAATTCAGAAAGAGTCTGTGTTCATCAGATTTGTGGAGCTGCAGATCTCAAATGCTCAGTCTTATAATAAAAAACATTAGCCTTCAGAGGTACTACAACAGTCTTTCTAATTCTTATATTTCTATAACCTGTTACCTGTTTCAAAAAGAATTCAGAGCCATTTGCTAACTAATTTCTTACAGAGATGTCCTTTCACCACAGTCTTGGGATAATGGCTTAAGAAGGTGGAAGCCATGGATATACATATTTTTAAAATAATGCAGATAATGCAGCATTTTAATTTTACTTTACAAGCTGCATATTTAAAATGCTTGGTATTATATCCACAGCTTTCTCCCTTCTTCAAGAGTAGAGTTTAATACATGAGTTTGTTAAATTTAGAAACACTTCTTTGCACTGCATTTATTTGTGGGATAATGAACCACATCATGGAAAATTAGAAAATGTTATACTTGAATGAACTGGAATTTTAATTGCTAAAAAATGTAGTCTTGAAAATGTTAAACCAAGATCAAATAAAAGAGGAACACATAAGGAAGCAAGAATTTGAAACTTAGTTCCACTGGCTGTTCACATAATTTATTAAATCACTATTATGCATAACTCTGTATTTTTGAACAAAAGTAAATTGGGATTGCTTGTTCCTCATGTCTGATGAGAAAATTCATATAATAAATAGTAAAAGAACTGTATTTGATTGAGATTTGCTACAGTCTTACATTTAATAACCATTTTTCAGTCTAATTGAATTCTAAGGGCAGGAACTTGCTTTAAAAAATCAAGTCCAAATTAAAAGATACAGAGCCTAAGTACTAAATAATGATGGGGAGATTATAGTTCTCCATCTATATTGATCTAAATTCACTTTCCCTTTTCATAATTAGTAATAACTATGATTTATTGATCAAACTTAGGTAGCTATCCAATGGTGGGATTCAAATGTGTGAACAACCAGTTCTCTGTGTGGATACCGCTTCAGGGAAAAAAAATAGCTACCGGTTCTGCCAAAGTGGTACAAACTGGCTGAATCCCACCACTGTAGCTATCACTTAATCTTTGTTTTGAAAGAAATGATAATACAAACTGTATTTATGCTAATTCAGACAAATAAGAATAGGAACATGTCAGTGGCAAAAAAGAGAAGGCAAAGGAGAGAAAGACTTGAGTTTGTAAAGTTATCAACTTATGTTTAGTCAATTGCTCCCATGGGAATATTGTATTTTAAGGAATCCAAAATCTAAAATAATTATACAGAAAAACATTGCTTTTTGCCTTTTATTCTAGAATAATTAGTTGTTTTCTCTAAAACTAGCTGTTTTTATTTCTGCTAAAATTCTGCACTTGTATTTTCTGGTTTTGAGATTTTTTAAAAAATTTAATGTACTTTAATAGTTGAAAGGGCCACTATATGACCTGATTTGATATTAGTCTTTTATCCCATTCACTACTGTAATTTTTGCTGATAGAGTTAAGTAGATCATGACAACAAGCTGTCATTGGTGATCTGACCTATTTTTTAGGGATCCTAACAAATGTATACCACATGTTTACTTAAGCAGCTCTCTTAAGGTATGATAAAGAACCCTGCCATTAGCAATTTCAGTATAGGATTCAATAGATGAATTAACCAGAACAAACAGTTCTATATGCTCCTTGGTTCTGTCCAAGGTACTGAAATATTTGCTTCCAAAGACTTAATTTTGGAATTCTGATGCTGTCTAATATTTGTTTGTTTTTTCTTCTTTTTCCCCTGGTCTTTTCTCTTTCTTCTCACAAAGAAATAGTGACATCTGCTGGTGACTAGTTATACACATATAAATATACAGATGCAGATACAGATACAAATACAGATATAGATATATAGAGAGAATATCAATGAACCAAAAAAAGGAGGGTGGCATTACAATAATGTAGAAAAAGAACATAAATGCTGTTTATAATATCAGGCAAAATAATCACATTCTGTTGCAAACTTGAAAATGTATTTCTATTAATATCTCTTTTTAGCAACTAAATAATCAATTATAAATAAACCAATAACCAATTGCCCACGGTTTTTTGCCAGTTTAAAAACCTAAGTTCTGAATTCATTCCTTTAAATTCAAATTGTATTATTTAAATCACTAGGGGATTGTTGAATTCCTAAAGATTCCTATAGGATATGATACCTTTGACAAACTGATTCATGTTTTCCTTAAATGACTGACATGGAAAACCCTTATGTAT
Source organism: Vipera berus (assembly GCF_964194415.1). Classification (NCBI taxonomy): domain Eukaryota; kingdom Metazoa; phylum Chordata; class Lepidosauria; order Squamata; family Viperidae; genus Vipera; species Vipera berus. The sequence goes on from NC_138207.1 coordinate 31,932,445, forward strand.
TCTGCCTAAATATTTGTACATCCCATTTAACTAGTAACAGCCCCACTATAAATTCAACTGCAGTGGGGAAGATTTCAATATTGTGTGTGTGAATATCTGTCTGTCTATCTATCTATCTATCTATCTATCTATCTATCTATCTATCTATCTATCTATCTATCTATCTATCTATCTATTTTTACAACACACACAAAATACATGTGTGTGTGTATGAAAATATATACATACACTTGCACACAGAAATAATGTATACACACACACATAACATTTGGAATATCTGTATATCTGTCTGTATATATCTACATTTGTAACATTTACATAACGTGCACATGCATATGTGTGTGTGTGTACATATACATGCATACAAATGCATATACATAGTTCCATCAAGAAAACTGCAAAATGTTCCAAAAACTACATTTTGCAATGCCTTCCTTCTCATTGCATCTAGTTTCCACAACCTATGAGCCAGCTATTCAGTCCATCTATACATTTCCACCAGAATCCTAATTAATACTCTGGTAATTGAATGAAAAAGAAAATCAGATAAACACTTTTGCTATCCTATAACTCTCTGAGAAAAAGTTTGTCCTTACTGACTTGTCAAAATGAACTCTGAGCTGAGCTCTACTATTCTGTGACAGAATAAATCACTTTAGGAACATTCCAGGTTTCTGTTTCAATCCTTTGCTATAAAATCAATCCTTTCCTATAAAAAAAGACTGTGTATTTTTAGGTACTGAAAAACATATACTTAACTATCGCATATTTTTTAAAAAGTAGACATGCCTTTAATTTGAAAAGTAGTTACATACAAAATCATTTATGTGCTCTTCCTGAAATAATATTCAATTTATGCTCTTTACCTGAAAGGAGGATGTCCTTGAATTTAACATGACCTCTAAAGAAGAAACAAACACATGTCTGTTTCTATCACAACTATCTAATTAAATCTACGAAGACACACTTCTTTTAAAAATATATCATATAAAAATAAATCATAGGTAAAACTAGTCTTCCTTTCCAGATAAAGAATATATATTACATATTGCTGTTCTTTTAGCAACTTTAGTTATTCCAAAGATTCATATTTATGACCAGCACCTACTAGAGTGGCAGCTGGCCAGATTTACCATATTGAGCTCTAGTGTACTATAATCCCTAATTAAAAAGCACTAAGGTATGTGTTCTAGCTGTGAGAAAAAAGGATGGGTCCAGCAAATATTATATTTAATACTGAATATATTCAACAGAAATATTACTAAATATATCAAATGCAAAGGTTATAGCTGAGATTTGAGAAAATCTCAATGTCATTGCTCATAAAAATAATTCCATTTTGTATTATTATGGGGCTTCTGTTCTTCTGATTTATATTACATATCCTATAGAAGAAAATACAATCACATAATTTGTCACAATTGCAGAGGCAGAAAATAAATAAAATAAACATTTTGCATATTTATATGATACATAGTATTGTTGCATCTTTTAAAAAGTTTAAGCAATAATTTCTTTAATGAAAGCCATCTCATTTTCAAACTAAGCAGCTTGGTTTGGCTGAATTTAACCATCTATATTAGTTCAAGTGCAGGAAGTGCTAAACTAAAATTGGCTGGTTTGGGCATTGGAAAAGTTCCTGACTTAGATGACTTAGATGATTAGTAAGTAGGTGGCTTTTTAAAGGATTCAAGATAATAGATTGACCCATAGAATAAAGAGCCCAAGAGTTTATTGAAATTATATAAATTGCAAGAGAAGATATAGCTAAACATCCTTTCAGCATACAGGAACTCCGAAACAGATTTCAGACAGATCCCTTTATAGCATCGTCGGAGTGAGGACTATGCTGAAGTTCACAATATTATCCTGACTTCTCTTGGGTTAAATACTTTTTATAAACGAGAGAGGGTGATCTAATTTAACACCAACAGATGCCTGCTATGAATATTCTTGGTATCTATCAACTCCTTCTCTCTTTTGAAGATTTATATATTCATTGTTTACTGCAATATATTTGAAATAAACAACGTAAACCTGGGACAGTATGTGCAATAAAGTCAATACATTATGAGGTTATTAGACAATAATCAAAATAAATTAGAGTGCAAAAGAAATCAAATAATACAATATGGGGTTTTACAAAATAATATGTAGTTTATATGATACGCCAAAGGAACAGTGGACGACACACTACACTTCATTGCCATTCTGCATGAACACTACTCTGCAAGCTACTGTAGTGGAATTTATTAACATTAGGAGGAGATGCCAGGCATAACATTCTGCCTACTTAATTGAACGGATTTGTTTTCACTTTAAGGGTAGCTTCCTTTACTCTCTCTATTTTTACAGCTGCCCTGAGAATGAAATACCATAATGGTCACATTAGATGGCCGCAAATAATGAATGTTATGGATGCCACCAACTTGTTCTTAGCAATGTTTCTACTAAGACCAGTAACACATGGTATGCTTATGTTGAATCAATCAACTATTAAGCTTACTGTGAATTTTGGACTGGCAGTTGGCAATTCCAACTAATTATGCTAAGCACTTTCCTTCCATATGATATGTAGCTTCTAATGTCTTCAGTTATTTTTAAATGTATGGGAGTATTTGCTGATTTTGAGTTCCACTCCTGTGTTCAACACAAACCCAGTTGGGTACTTTGAATCAGTTAGTCTTCCTCAGCCCTAGGAAGAAACAATTCACTTTCTTGCCAATAAAACTGCAGTGACTTGTCTAGAGAGTTGCCAGAAGTCAATACTGACTCAAAGGTGCATACACACACACACACACACACACACACACACACACAGACACACAGACACACACACACACACACAGAGAGAGAGAGAGAGAGAGAGAGAGAGAGAGAGAGAGAGAGAGAGAGACAGAGAGAGAGAGAGAGAGAAATATTAACAATAGGATTAACTCTGACTCTGATTCTTCTTTCTTTATCTGAACCATATTTTCAAATATTTTGAAATTAATTGAGCTATGTAACTAAAATAAGTTCCTGGGAGAGATAAAAATGTAGAAATTGGAATGGACTGATCTGATTTCTGAGAGATTCATTTTTTAAAAAAACTTAATAGGAAATAGTGGTCTGAATTGCTTCAGAATTGAGTTCTATACTAAACCTCTAATATCCTTTCTTTTAAATGAGGAGAAAATATATATTTAACATAAAATAGAATAAATGGCTACTTGTATTTCATAATAAGTAGACTTGAACTACTCTTCTTGGCTCTTGAGGTTTTCTTTTATTTCTGAGGCTTTCACAGCAAAAGAGAGGAGTCCAAGTGCATATATATGTTGAGACAGCTAAAACACTTTCCAAAACAGTTGTGTAAACCTAGAAAAAGACACGTATGAATATTTATAATAATTTAGTCTAAATGTGATTTGTGTGAATAGTTTTTTTATCTCATTTTTTGTGTGGCTTCTAGTGGCTATATTTAAGATATATTTTCTGTTTACTAGACTTCGGAAATATATTTATCTCAAGGCTGTGGTATTATATGTACATCTGTGCTACAATATAATAAATAAAAATATAATGTATTCAATATTATATTACACACTATGAGATATGAAATCATATATGAATATTTCGTTTGAATAAACTATTTTCCTCCTCTGAATTATTGTTCATATTGTAACTGCTGCTGTTTTTACATAGAAATTAATCTAAATTATTTATACTTTGCAGGGGCAATCTGGTCAGCCAGGAGTCCAGGGTCCAATTGGTGCTCTGGGTTCCATTGGACCTATTGGCTTGCCAGGAGAAAAAGGCCAAAGAGGTGATCCTGGTCTGCCTGGGCCACCTGGTGAAAGAGGAAATATGGTAAATATTAAAAATAATAATAATAATTCTAATGTTACTTAGCAGTATTCAAATTAAGGACATTAAATAGAATTGTACAACATTTCATATATGAAGGCAAAAAGCTTGCTTTGGACCATATTGAAGCAGAAATGTAACAATATTTGCAACTCCTTAACGTAGCTTTGCCTTTTCTTGGTATTTTGTGGCTATCTGCAGCTGCTGCATGGTCCTGGGAAAATATGCATTTGGTTTAAGGTCTTGCAAAATTGCATTTTCTTAATGCTTTCCAGAGTCTTAGAATTCAAAGTGTTGCACTGTCCTAATATTAAATACTGCAAAGACAGGATGGATTGGAAACGTGCAGAAGAGGCCTTCATCCTGCAGTGGATAGACAATGGCTAAAAATAATGATGAATTAATGTTCAAGAGAATAACAGGGCTTCATATAATTTGGAATAACTGCTTAGGAATTTACACAATTTGAGAAACTGTGATATTAGTTGGAACAGTAAGATTAATGTACCCACACTACTGTTTTAGCTTAGTCCAGATGTTTGATGGTGAATTTCTATGAAACTGTTTTATACCTAGTCACGCCATTTAACTTTCCAGCCTCTTTGATAATTGTACTTTTCTGAACTCTCAGACTGCTTTCCAGTCTTGTTTGGTATTACTATCCCTGGAAACCTATGTAGACATTTTACCATAACTATATGATCTAATCAGTTCTGGAAAACAAGAAGCGAAAAACAGGAGTGAAGTTATGTCTTCTAAGTAGGAGAAAGATCTGCTGCTTGAAAGTGATCAATGGTACTAGAGATATCACTTTGATTTTAGTAGCTGCTTCTTAATGATGCATATAGGACATCTGGCCAAGGTAACAAGCTGCTTCAAAAAGCTGCAGGCCTTAGGTGCAATGAATAGTTCATTAGCTGAGCAATGGATGGAGTTAGTAAAGTTACTTTTATTTATTTATTTATTTATTTATTTTATTAGATTTCTATACCGCCCTATTCCCGAAGGACTCAGGGCAGTTTACAGGGCAGCATAAAATACAATATAAAAGATAATATAAAATTAAAATAAATTAAATTAATTAAGCCCAATAATTAAAACAATATTTAAAAAGCTACAACCCCTTCAGTCCAGGCCTGATAGATAGTTTTCAGGTCCCGGCGAAATGAACGCAGATCGGGGGCAGTCCGGAGTTCCACAGGTAAATCATTCCAAAGGGCAGGCGCGCCCACAGAGAACGCTCTTCCCCTGGGAATAACCCGCCGGCATTCCTTAACCGGCGGTATCCTGAGAAGGCCCTCCCTGTGGGAGCGCACGGGACAAAGGGAGCTTGATGCCGGCAGCAGGTGTTCCCTCAGATAACCTGGACCCAAGCCATTAAGGGCTTTATAGGTAATCACCAGCACCTTGAATCTCACCCGAAGGGCAACCGGAAGCCAATGCAGCTCGCGGAGTAAAGGTGTTACATGGGAGTATCGGGAAGCCCCCATCACAACTCGCGCGGCTGCATTCTGCACCAGTTGAAGCCTCCGAGTGGTCCTCAAGGGCAGCCCCATGTAGAGAGCATTGCAGTAGTCTAAATGGGAGGTCACGAGCGCATGAGTGACTGTGTGTAGGGCATCTCAGTCCAGATAGGGTCGCAACTGGCGCACCAGGCGAACCTGGGCAAAAGCCCCCCTGGTCACGGCTCCTATGTGGTCTTCTAAACTGAGCCGTGAATCCAGGAGGACGCCCAAGTTGCGAGCCCTATCAACGGTGGGTAACACCTCACCCCCCATAGTTAACAATGGACAAAACTGGTTCTCCCGAGATGCCGGTATGCACAGCCACTCAGTCTTGGCAGGATTGAGTCAGAGCCTGTTTCTCCCCATCCAGACCCGAACCGCCTCCAGGCAACGGGACATCAGGTCGAGGGCATTACTGAGTTGGTTTGGGGTGGAAAGAAAAAGTTGGGTATCATCAGCGTACTGATGATACCCCACCCCGAAACCACGAATGATCTCACCCAGCGGCTTCATATAGATGTTGAACAGGAGGGGAGAGAGGACCGACCCCTGAGGAACTCCACAAACGAGAGGCCTCGGGGTGGACCTCTGCCCTCCCGTCAACACCGACTGCGAACGGCCCAGGAGGTAGGAGGAGAACCACCGTAAAACAGTGCCCCCCACTCCCAACCCCCTGAGACGTCGCAGCAGGATACCATGGTCGATGGTATCAAAAGCCGCTGAGAGATCTAAGAGGACTAGGACAGTTGAGTGAATTGATAATTTCATAGACACTTCCATGTAGGATTTTGGTGACACAGGAATGTGGTTTGCTTGCCATTGTATTTTTCCAGGACTTACTTGGCTTGATTTCAATCTAGCTCCAAATCCTGGTATTCTGTAGTAGTCTCCCACCTGAATATAAAGCAGACCTTCTTCACTTCACAATCCTAAGCAAGATTGACTAAGTGTTATCCCTGCTGAGGCAATTCGTGAGGGCCTGCCCTTTCTGATTTGTCACATAAAGTGACAATTTGCTTCAATCTAATGGTAGTTGATGACTGAGTATACTGCCTCTTAATTTTGTTGTGGTGAGAAAAACAAATCAAATTACATAAATTAATTCTATGTCATTTTTAAAGTCATGCATATTTTAATGCAAACATTTTTATTAGCTTATGATATAAAATACAAAAATACAAAAACAAATAATAGGAACAATAGGGGAGGGAAAGGGGAAGGGGAAAATGTAGAAAAGAAGGGGAAAAGAAAGAAAAGGGAAGTCAACGCCTATTTTAATATTGTTTAATGTTGAATTTCTTCAGGGTCCAACTGGAGTTCCAGGATTTTCAGGTCTAGATGGAATGCCGGTAAGTATGCTGCCAATGTCTGCATATCATATAAGACTGTAGAGCGTTGATATTTCAACAGGTCTGTACACTACGTTCATCTGATCTGACTATATTTAGAAAAAGGGCACTACCCTATGTAAATCATCAAAAATTTTTTTGCAATGGCACCTCAGTTATGTAGCATCTGTCCTAGACATGTTTGTTGATGCTGATAATATACACTTTTCTGGGCTTAATAAAATATTCTATCTGATGGTATTTTAATGTGTGAGACACATCTCCAGGACAGTTACATCTTATGAGGAAATTAGCTAATAGAGAACTAACTTCATTCTCTGTGATGCGAATTAGCCCTGGCTAGAAGAGGAAAAATCCCAGAACTTTGAAGGTTCTTATCAATTACAATATTTGTTGTAAAAGACTGTTAGAATCCTTGAACTGGGCAGTAAGGCAGACTAGTTTAGAACCTTGCTATCAGCAGTTATTATACCCTCTCTATGAATGTTCTAAGGGACGCGGTGGCTCAGTGGGTTAGGATGCTGAGCTTGTTGATCAGAAGGTCGGCAGTTTGGTGGGTCGAATCCCGAGTGCCACGTAACAGAGTGAGCGCCTGTTACTCGTCCCAGCTTCTGCCAACCTAGCAGTTCGAAAACACGTAAAAATGCAAGTAGAAGAATAGGGACCACTCCGGTGGGAAGGTAACAGCATTCCGTGCCCCTTTGGCGTCTAGTCATGCCGGCCACATGACCACGGAGACGTCCTCGGACAAGCGCTGGCTCTTCGGCTTTGAAATGGAAACGACTAGTCGGAAACGACTAGTCGGAAACAACTAGCACGCAAGTGCGGGGGAACCTTTACCTTTACCTTTTTATGAATGTTCTGGCTTTCCACTGAATTGTTTGGAACATTCTCTACCAGATGGCAGAATTCACGAATACTAGAATATTCATGAAGAGTATTAATAAGAACAAGGTACAATCATTGTCTCCGAAACCATAACTCTGTAATTTTTTTTTAAAAAAAACACAATTGTCTTGTGATCTCCTTTTTATTGAATAGAAGCTTAGAAACATAAATTGTGGGTATAAATAATAAACTACCCCAAAGAAACTAGTCTACAATTTTTTCCCTGTTGTTTTTATCTGAACGAAATTTGGATAGAAATCAGTATGAAAGTTGGGTAGAAATTTTCATAAAATCCCTACTGGAACTGCCGTTTGCCCCCCCCCCCCCAAATAGCTTGTGACATTTGGAGAAATTAGCAGCTGGAAGAATAAGCTCTATGAGAAAATGGCAGGAAAAGTATGACACTGAAGTATGCTTGCTCGTATACAATATAGTATCAGCTCATACTTGGAACCCCTGTTCATTTGCATAAACATCTGAGTGGAATGTTAAACATATGATTCATATACATGCCTACAGTATTTGTTCCTCTGACTACCCATAACATTACCTTTCTGTTTCAGGTACATTTAACCATTAAAGGTGCAATATTATCAAGTCAGCCTTGACAAACTGGGTTTGTTTAGACATACCAGGTTTCAACTTTTAGATTGTTTCTAATTCTATTGGAGATACATCCAACATCTTTTTTGAGTTTTGATCCTAGATTTCATGATGCATTATTTCAATATATTCAGAAAAATGATGAGTTATTTTAACAGACATACAGAATTAATATTTTTTTTCTATTATAGGGGCTACCGGGTATTGAAGGACCCAGAGGAAAGCCTGGGGCAGACGGATGTAATGGTTCAAGAGGCGATCCAGGATTTCCAGGAGAGGTTGGATGTATTGGACCAAAAGGGTCACTTGTGAGTTGAACTTTACTAGATCTTATACAATTTGTGACCAATTTATAAATACCACTTATTTTTATGTCTATAGTCTTAGGTATGCTGGACTCACTTCATTGTCCAGAAAATGTGTATAGAGATGTATTTATATTTTAATATGATCTATAATATCTTTAAAAGTGGTTTATGGCAAAAAACACCCATTCAAATGAATGAGTTTACTTAATGACTGGGCCATTTGCTTAAATAAATAAAAAAGGCTGGAAAATTACTTCTGGTCCTATGGTGCCTCCACTTACATTCATATCAATTTACAAACATGTTTTATAGGGTATCCCTGGTCAAAAAGGAGAAAAAGGAAATTCCGTATACACTTCCGAATTTATTCAAGGGACAACTGTGAGTGTTATATCATTTTTAAAATAGTGCTCATGATAAAGAGTTGTGTAAATAATTTTAAATATGTTAAGAGCCATGACTCACACCAATAAAGAATGCCATTGGTTTAGGCAAGATTTGTATTATTAATATTAGGAAATTCTAAAATTCTAAACGTTATATAACAGTATAACACATGCAGCTGCTGTGAAAAGGTTGATTAATCATGAATTCATTTTCCCTGTTTTCTTAACCATGAGTATACATGCACACTTTTGGACTGTAGATATATTGTTATTATTTTAAAATGATGACGACTAAGTCACAGGCTTTTACAACCTTTTTATTAGGATTTGTAAGTGGAAAATAAAATGGCCAGATAAACATTGTCTTTTAAAGTATATCTTTATTGATATAATTTATTGTGGGGATGAGATCTTATTCGTACTTATTTGAAAGTGAGTTCTATGGAACTGTGTGCTTTAATTTGGAGTACATACATATGACTAGACATATCTAAACTAGTTTTAACGCTTATATGGAAAAATTATGGATTCCTAAATTAAAACAGTGATCTTATCTGTCTATCAATGATTCTCACTCCAGTATAAGAATCACACAAAAAGTGAAATAAACCAGAATGGAATAAAATAATTATTTAAATTAGTTAGATAATTATTTACCTTATTTTTAGATTTATTTATTTTTATTCCTTGCTTATTCTTCCTATATACCTCTGAGTTTCCTTTTTAAAATCATTTTTAAATTTAAATTTAAATCATTTAATCGTATTAATTGTTACCAATAAGTATTATCTTTCATCTAACATAGTGATTGTGGTTACAGGGAGAAAGAGGGGATCCTGGACCTCAAGGCATACCTGTAAGCTCCTTCATCAATTTGTATGGTGGAAATATATTACTTTCACTTTCAGCTTTGCCATCTAGTTTGAAATGCTCTGCAGAGGTAGTAACCCACATCACAGTTCACCACTTGCCTTATTAGCAGTGTTTGTACGGCTAGGCACCAACTTATGTGAGAATCTGCATATGTTATAATTGGTAACTTAGTTTGTTACCACCTCAAGAGTTCTTACAATGGTTTCCATATAAAAGTTGCAATTTGTAAACCATATCTTGCCAACCTTTTTCAAAAGAAGCTAAGAAGCCACATTAACAATAAAAATGAGACAGCATCAAATTGTTGAGGCACATCCTCTTTTCAGCTACAGGATTCTCCTCTTTCAAAGTTCCACCTGTAGGGGTTTTGTTGATGGGTTTGTTTTGGCAACTAGACTAATTTCAGAAAAAGTTTTCATCCTTTCATTGTGCTGCCTGCCTTCAAAATAACACGTTGTTGCTATGCATTGCAGATGCTCCAAATGGTGGGCAAACTTGTGATTAAATTACTTCACATCATTTTACTCATTATCGAGTTCCACACAGAGAGATTAATCTCCCTCTGTTGCATTTGTAACTCCTGACCCATAGTTGAGATATTATTTTATTCATGTATTATAATGATAGCTTATAGCTTATATTCTAGAACATTAATCATCCTACAAATAAATTAGTTGGTTGTTGCTGGTGTCTGGATTATTGTCTTCTAGCACAGGGCTTTTCAACCAGTGGTACAGGTACCACCTGTGGTACATTGGCACCTGGCAGGTGGTACACGACCATCCAAGAAAAGTGGTAACAGGGGAGGGGAATGAGCTGAACCGGTGGCAGCACTGCACAAGCCTGAGTGAGAGATGGCTGGAACTGCAGGGCTGCCAGGGCTCAACAGATCAGCGCCAGTTGGAGCTCAGCGCCGATCCTGGTGCTTCTGCTGAGCCCAGAAGAAGCACCAATCAGCTGGAATGTTGCAGCATCTACAGGATCTTGTGATTTACATTCAAATGCTTGGCAACTGATTCATATTTATAGCAGTCACAGTGTCCCAGGGTCATGTGAAGTGACCAAAACCTGCTGCAACCACCCAGCAGATGGGGGGAATAAAAACCAAACACACCCTCCACCCCACCCCTGCTGCCAATCCTCAACAGAAATGTTCACAACAATGAAAACCTCGGACAGGAGGAAGAGTGCTGCCGGGTGGGTAGGCAGGTGTCTTGCTCAGCTGTGGCTTGGAGAGCACTTTTTTCAGTGCCATTGTAACTTCAAACAGTCACTAAGTGAACTGTTGTAAGTCGAGGACTACATGTACTTTATCATTTTTTTCCTTTGTTTTTTTTGGTCATCAAGTTTTTGACACCTTGCTAGGTGACTGGTGGTACTCGGATGTTGCCATATCCTAAAAGTGGTACAATGGGTGAAAAGGTTGAAAAGCCCTGTTCTAGCAATTCCAGTTAGTGGGAACAGTAAGTGGGTACATTATGAGAGCTTTTGCATACCTAGCACAACTTTCTCCAGTGGAAAACAAAATGTTACTTGTTATTAATAAGCATAATATTGTGTGGCTGTGCAATCTGTACTTAGGGTCGTAGAGGAGAAAAGGGACACAGAGGTCCATCTGGATTCCCAGGCCAACCAGGGGAACAGGTATAATTTTCACATTTTAATCTCTTAACTGACACCTTGTTAGAATCTGCCTGTCTTTTATCTCTCAGTTCTCCTGTGCATCAATCCCATAGGAGTAACAGAGATTATCTGAGATTGGATATTCCTTCCTGCCAATAATTCTGTTGGCACTTTGCCCATTCTCTAGTAAATTTTACAAACAAATGCATTTTTAATCTGTATAAAGTTTATTGAAAATCATTTTTCTTTGCTTATACCCATCTATCCTTCTCTAGCAGTGTCAAAAGTAAAGCTTTTTTGTCTGCAATAAAGATAATCAGGGAAAAATAGTTCTGGTCCATATTCTGCAGAGGATATGTTTGAATATAGCAATAGTGCTACATATTAATAGGGGAAAATATTAAGAACAAGAACAGGACAGAGAGTACCAGGTCTGATTATATCAACATTCTTCTTTTCACAGGGTTTTCAAGGTCAACCTGGTTTACCAGGTGAACAGGTGAGAGATTTTTTTGTTCCTGGAAAGTTTTACAATGTCTTCATATTGATGATTACTTTTGAAAATACTTTTCAATTTATTTTTTTAAAAATCCTAAAATTAAATAATAGTGATATATTTTAATATAAAGGGATATACCAACAGAGTAAAACTCTGATTTAATGGATCATGGAGGCAGGGGACATCCTTTAAAACTGTAAATATATGATTTACAGAATTGCAGAATTAATCTAAATATTTGCAGTAAATCCTTGATTTAACTGACAAACTGACAAAGATTTACCAATTCATTAAATGAGGGTGGGCGTCCAAGTGAAAAATATTTCTGTTGTTCTCATGTGACTTTAGTGTATCATCTAAAGTGAATAATCAGTATATTTTCCTTCTTTTAATATACTGATATTTCATTAGGGGAATCCAGGAATTGGAGTGGAAGGACAAAAGGGAGAGCCGGTAAGAAAAAAGTGGCAAATGGGGATTGTACATTAAAATATTTAGCAGTAAACAAGAAATTGCAACCTTTCTTCTGCATAAATTGAGCTGTTTAAAATTTCTAGGTAGTGAGTTTATTGTAAGTGGCTAAATTTGGAATGGAGAAAACACAAGAAGAGCTTTATCTTAAAAGAGCATTAAAATATAATATCATTTTGCGAAGAAATGAATTCTATTTAATTTTCTATTTAGTCTGTATAGAATCTGAGGTTTATTTTCAAGTGAACCAGATATAATGTAATCTCTACTAAATCGCTTATGACATCCCAGATTTTTGAATAGTAATTGATTAGGTAAGTTGAGTATGAGTCAACAATTTGAATGGCTACAAAAGTTAAATGTAGATTTAAACTGCATCACAAGAATTCTCCAGATTATAAGAAGCAATTACTCCATTTTATTCTGCATTCATTACACCCCTTAATGAGTATTTGTCCAATTATAGGTATTGCATTTTAATAAGAATTCAGGAAAAAAAACCTGGAACTTATTTATAGTAGAACAATGAGAGAGACTGAGAGGGATAGCATTCTTGAAATACCTGAAATAATGTCAAACAGGAAATCGTCAAAAATATTATCCATCATTCTAGAGTCTAGGATAAAAACAATCAAGTTTCAAGAAGACAAAATGTGACTGAATGTTAATCAAAACTATTTCACTCTCAATTTAATTGATATGTTTATGTGGAAGCTAAACAACTATAGAGTGAAATTGTTTCAATTTGGATTCCTATTTTGAGCAAGCATTTGCAACCAGTTCCCTAAATGGCTTCTTCCAAAACTACATTTTAATGATACTATGGTTCTATTTTTTAAAAAAAACAAACAAACACTAAAGTATATTTATTTATTTTTTATTTTAATTCCATTTATATCCCGCCCTTCTCCGAAGACTCAGGGCGGCTTTACAAACTTAGCAGTAGCCTTCATTCTATGTATATGCCTGCTTATTAGGGCTTTCACACACACCCCAAGCGGCATTATTACAAAGTCAGCTTAATTGCCCCCAACAATCTGGGTCCTCATTTTACCTACCTCGGAAGGATGGAAGGCTGAGTCAACCTTGAGCCTGGTGGGATGCGAACCTGCACTAATTGCAGGCAGCTGGTGTTACTTAAGGAGGCATTAGCCCACTGCTCCACCAAGGCTCTTGTTATATAGCTTGTTATCTTCAGCAAGCAAGGAAAACTTGAATATCTCAATTATTTCATTCTCTCATGGGTAAATAATAATCTCTGAATTTTAAAATATTACATGGAAAAAGAGATGACATGAGAAGGAATTGTCAGAGATGAGTGTCAGGTTCTTGTACTACAGATTAGAGATCTGCAACTCACTTTTGTTAGGCTGTTCACTCTGTTTGCTCTTTCCAATCTTTGTAGGGTGATGTAGGACCTCCTGGATCTCCAGGACAGCCATTATTGGTTGGACCGCCTAGTTCTAGACTCTTAAAGGGAGAAAAGGTATGTGCATTATAAAATTTATGATTGCAAACCAATGTAACATTTGTTTAATTGTTTTTTGCACTTGTTTAATAATATAATGCCATTAGAAATGTATTTGAACATAGCAATAAAAACCTCCCTTCTTACAACCCTGTAATCCCTTAATTCGTGGTAGAGTTGTGGTGACTGGATGGTGCTGAGCGTGTACTGGCCAGATGCCCTTCCTGACCTCATGCAGAGTTCACAGCAGATATTTTTTTCTTTGTACCCTGTGAGAGAAACATCTGCCATTAACTAGGATTAAAGTCCCAACCTTCCAAGTGGGAGGCAAGCGTCTTCACCACTAGGCCACCATGCCGCTCTACTTGAGTATAACAATAAGCATACCAATTGAAGGGAAACTCAACTCATTGGAATCACTCTTATAGCTATGGCAGAAGGTACTTGTAGAGACAGATACTTGTATATTAGCATCCTAAGCAGCTAAATTTACTGTATATTAGCATGTTGCAAATAATACTACCATAAAATTTATATACTTGTCAAGCCTTGCAAGGCTGACATAGATAGGAAACAAGGACCCCTTGAAATTTTGGAAAGGGTAATGTAGCAGTATCTTGAAAACCTATCAAAGCAATTCTCCTGCTCAGCTTATAACCAGGATTTTTTTTTAAATTCCATTTATATCCCGCCCTTCTCCGAAGACTCAGGGCGGCTTACAAGCTTAGCAGTAGCCTTCATTCTATGTATATGCCTGCTTATTAGGGCTTTCATACACCCCCCAAGTGGCATTATTACAAAGTCAGCTTATGGCCCCAACAATCTGGGTCCTCATTTTACCTACCTCGGAAGGATGGAAGGCTGAGTCAACCTTGAGCCTGGTGGGATGCGAACCTGCACTAATTGCAGGCAGCTGGTGTTACTTAAGGAGGCATTAGCCCACTGCTCCACCAAGTCAGAATTGAGGGGTCCTTGGTGTTCTCTGAATTCTCTTTTCTTGTAAACATTTCTTTACCCAAACTAGGTAACATCATCAGGTCTAGCACTGATATTACCTAGTGTGGGTATTGAAAGGTTTGTAAAAAACAACAACAACCAAGTTCAGAGATCATCAAGGAGCCCTCATTTCAACCCTGAGCTACAAACATTTTCTTTTATTGCTAAGGCTGAATTGCTCCAAGTCTCTTTCTCATGCCTCCCTCCTCCCCAGGCTGAGATGTCCTTTTTCCTCTCCTGGATGATGGCCCGTTTTCCTATCCTGGGTTACCAGGGTCTTCTAGACATTTGATTACAATGCTCAATGCAATGACTGATTTTACATTACATTACACTAAGCAAGGGCACATACAGGACTACATACGTGTTATACCTTCCCATGGCTAAGTAAAACCCAGATTAGAAGTTCCAACAGCCACTCCCTTGAGTTCATGTGATTGCATCTTGAGTGCTCAGCAACAGGCTGCACATAGAGCCATTTGCATTATTTATTTTAAAACATTTTTTTGCCAGAAACAGTTGCTTACTTCCAGTTTTTGGCAAAAAGCACCCATTGCAGACATTGGATTAATTTAACAATCACCACATTCATTTAGCAACCTTTGCAAAAAAAAGGTCATAAAATTGGGTATAATCATGTGATTGCTTAACATCCAGCATGACTGATGACCCACTTAAAAATCACCATGACTGATGACCATAATTCATATGAGATTCATATTAATGTCACTGATATTTGTAAACCATCATCTATAGCAACAATAGGCAATTTGTGACACTCCAGAAGCTAAGAAATAGGGCTAATGGTGAGGATCCTGGGAATTGTAGTTCAGCAATTAATAGAAAACCATAGGCTGCTTACATCCAATCTGTTAATATTATGTATGAACCAGGCTATTATGGGTTATTAAATAAACAATTTAAACAAATCATGGTTTAGTGTAACAGCTGAAATCAGCCATTTTTCCCTGTAGCAAAACAGCTTCTGGCATAAAATAGATTTTTGAAGAAAAAAATATTTAATCTTTTCAATTTATACTTTTTAAAATGAATGCATTGCAATACAGGGTATGACAGAGCTAAAATTATACTATTTAAACAATATTAAAGCAAAAACATTTTAATCTTTAGGGAATAAAGGGAATGCCTGGATCTACTGGCTCAAGAGGATTGCGCGGCCACAAAGTAAGTGATAGGTTTTTATGAATGAATAAATAACATTTATTTCATCATGCTACTTACCAAGAATGCTAAGAAGGAGCATTTTTACTTAAATGTATATTTATCATGATGTAACTTCATTTTATCAGCTGCCAATCCCCCTGAGTAAGATGTATGTTGGATTTGACTTCACATTACAACACAAAAGATATTGGGAAAGAATGCCATGGTCCCCAAATAATATAGGTTGCTTTTTCAACAAAATACAAGTGGAAAACTAATTGCAAATGTATAGAATAGGGGGAAAATATATAGGGTAGCTTTGAATTAGGCAAGTGGTGTACCTAATTTAATTTAGATTTTTTTTCTATGAAAAAAGCAGCTCAGATGTATATTTCCAAGCCAGGTTTTTTTTGAAGATACATCTGGGGAATTCTGGTAGTTGAAGTCCACACATCTTCAAACTGCCAAGGTTAAGCAATGTTTCGCTAAGTCTTTTTAAAAAATGACAAGAAAGGATGCACTTACATTAATTGTTCTTGGGTAACCCCTTAGAGACACCTGACTTAAATGGCATAGTATCAATGGGTCTTTGGAATTAATGAGATGAGGCTCTTGTTTCTTTTTTCAGAATTAGGAAAAAGGCCATCTTTAACAATATGCTCCCCTCTGTAGCTGCAATCCTACATGTTCCATTTGCTAATTTTATTGTAAGTGAATGGCAACCAATCTTGAAATTATGTAACTGGTGTATTTTGAAACATAACAGGGTGCATTTGCAATTGGAGACAAGGGTGATAAGGGGATTCCTGGTTTTCCTGGAAAGCAGGTAAGAAATTCAAGAATGCTATCTTCATCTCATTTTAATGGTGCAATTTTTTTTTTAAAAAAAGTTGTTTACTTTCTATTATCCTCTATGTAAGATTTTAAAATAGTGATTTTATGAAGTATTATTGCAAACTGATATTTAGAATGCTTAATTTATGAGCCATCCATTAAGCATTGTGAAAGAGGCTGCCACTTCTATTTTAAATCCACGTACACAAGTAAATAAAGGAAATTCTGCCTTCAAAGTCTGTTTTGTTTTTATTTTCTTACTAAGCAAAATCTTTACGTTGAGCAGGGTTTCTCAAACTTTAAATTTAAGATGTGTGGAATGGTTGGGGAATTCTGGGAATTCATGTCCACACATCTTAAAATTATCAAGTTTGAAAAAATTGATAGCCAGCAACCAGAAAAATAACATCAATTTTTAGACTATATTCTAATGAATGGGCACAGCATTCTTTATTGTGATTAAGTGAAAGTATTTTATAGATTCTCATTTATTTGTCATTTATGTAATTCATCTATCATAAGGCATCTTTTCTGCCTCATATAAAACAATTCTAACTAATGTTTTGGTTTATTGGAAAATCTAAATAACCCTTTATTTTTGTATTTTTCTTGAGGTACAGCTTTTGTCAAACTTATGCTATCTTTTTATTCCTTAATTCCTCCAGGGAATTCCTGGCTCATATGGTTCTCCAGGTTTACCAGGAAACAAGGTAGATACAATATACAAAAATTGCATTGCTTATCTGTAGGTGTTTTGTTTTTGTTTTGTTTTTTAAAAAAAGGTGAATGGATCCATCTATGACTAGGTAATTGGATGAAAACAGAGAGGGGAAAATAAGAGTAATTGGACACTTGTCACAATACTAAAATATAAAAAGTAGAGCTCTTCAGAAAGATGTGCTGATGCTTTTCAATTTTTTCATAAATGTTCTAGAGATTAAAGTTAGCCAGGTTTAAAATTTCATCAAGATCTCATCGAATAAACTAAGCTAGTAAAAAGAGAATTGTGTACGTAGATGTCTTATAGCCATCTCCAAGGTAGGAAAATGGAGACAAAAAATGACAAAGGTGTTTCAAAAACAGCAAATTCTTATGCCAATTAAAGAAAAGTCTTTTTCATAATAAATTTGAATCTTTCACGTGCTGAAAGTTCTGACTTTCCATTTAATATAATAATGCTGGTTATTAACGAGGGTTAAGATTGTTAATGGTTACTAGTCAGGTTGCTAATATGTAATTTTCAGCATCAGAAGTATGTATGTTTCTCTGAAAAGCAGTGCCTGTAGAATTAGAAACTTAATAACTTTCTTTCAGAATTATCTGATTCCCATTGAAATAGGGTCCTGAACCAGATAGTTTTTTTATCTGGCTTTATTCACTTTATTGCAATCAGTGCAAAGGATATACCCATAGTTTTGTCCAGTTGCCATGTTAATAATATACACACCTTCCACAGTCTGTGAGGTATTAAAAATATTTTCCAATTATTTTGGATTCCTAATAACTTTGAATTTATTTTATTTTCTTAAACAATCAAACACATTCAACAATTTGTTTCAGGGTAAAACTGGAACACATGGAATTCCTGGTCAGGATGGCTTGATAGGCATTAAGGTTAGTTATAATTAAATTTGTCGTTCCTCTCCTTCCCCTGCCTTTTTATACACTAAAAGCAATGAAATCAATTACGATTTCAGGTTTATATTTCTATCCATTTTTATTCAATATGTACCATTGCAAAGCAATGCAATGCAATAGGGTCATATTATTTGAAGCAATGATGTATGGTTGGTCAAGCTCATCATTTACCTTGTGTTCCTCTACGGCAGTGTTTCTCAGCCTTGGCAATTTTAAGATGGCCTTCTGGCTGGGGAATTCTGGGAGTTGAAATCCGCACATCTTAAAAATGCTAAGGTCAAGGAACACTCCTCTGGGGAAATGTCACAAAGCGTTGCTATTTTTATAGGGGGATTCTGGAGAGAAAGGGCAGCCTGGACCACCAGGATCTCGAGGAACTGTACACACTGGACCAAAGGGTTAAGCTAATCTTGTTACATTATATTAATTTTCTACAAACTGCAATAAAATCCAATTATTTTAAATGCAAGCATGCTTTCAATTATCCTGTACAGGTATTCAGGGAGACCCAGGGGACCCTGGATTTTCTGGAGAGAGAGGAACAGATGGATTGCCTGGTTCTCCTGGTGACAAAGGAAGGCAAGGGGAAGATGGAGTCAGTAAGAGACATTTTAACTATCTTATTTAGATGGAATTAAATGGTACCATCTGTTTTCAACTCTTTCCACAGATGTTACAGAGACACATTCTGAAATGAAAATTTTATATATAATTTCTTGCATAAAAACTAATGCTTTGAATTATTTTAGCAAGATTTTAAACCAGAAATAGTCACTGGTTAATTCTTTACATTTTGTTTGCTAATGGATGCTGACATACAGTATCTTCTTACTGATGTCACTGCTTTTAAATGTTATTTAATTTCCTTGTTTAAGAAAGTAACTGTAGGTTATAGTTCTCTGCATTCTACAAAACTATTTAATTAATTCCAATAGCATGTTAGTCCTTAGGGCTATGCAGGGCTTAGGATTTTAAAGACTAAAAGGAAAATGGCTGCATCTTTTCTTGGGATGAACAGATGCTGTTTATAGTTGTAACATAATCCCAAATAAAGGCAAATTTGCTTTATGGAATTGCAGATATATGCAAGGTGCACATTCTGAATGCTCCAAAGCAATTTTTTTATTATTACATTTAAAGCATCACCCTTCTGTACCTGTTTGCTAATTGACATGGTCATTAAAAACCTGATCTTGGCAATTTGGTCATCCGCTGTTACAAAATAGACACCAGCAACTTCACATCATATTTTTTGTTGTTGTTCTGTTTCACTTTTTTTCCAAGGATCTTTTTGTAACTATGTTTTAGGTTGGGGGAAGGGTTGGGATTGATTATGTGGAGTTCTTGGTGCTCTCTGAACTTGATTGTTTGCTTGTTGATGTTTCATTATCTGACTAGGAACGTCATCAGTGCTAGTGTGTGTGAGGTTTACTGCTTGTTTTGGATTTAGACCAAGCTAAATCCAAAAACACTGGCAGCTTGCCATTCACATAAATCAGGCATCAGTAGATACATAGTGATAAATCACATTTACAGACCCCAGGTGGTACATGGGGCTAACCTTGAAAGGTATCTGGAACTTCAGCTGGTACACAATGTGGCCATGCAGGCAATTTTAGGCACCCAAAGAAGGGCAGTTTCATTTGCAATAAAGTTCAGCTAATTTATACATTTCTGCATATACCGGTTTAGATGTCATTTCTTATTGGTTCAGCAGGAATTGATAACTGAGGAAATGTGGAAAGGGTTGCAGTATCATGCATGTAACTACTATTAAGATTTATTTCAAGAGGCTATAGTGAAGTATTGATTTTGGAATGGGTAAACATGAATGTTGCAATCAAAACCATTAAAACTGATTTATAGTGATAAACTCTACAGAAAAAAAATCTAGTCTGTGAATATGAAAAATCAAGTGTAGGAATCTACTCTTATTTGCAAGAAAGCAATTTACTTGCTTTCACTGACATACTTGAAAAAATAATTTAAATAAAAATCTGAAGAATCCAGAAATTAAGGTGACTGTAATACAAATGGAATCATGATAAAATGTTCAATAAATGAACAGTTCAAAACAATCGATTGTTTCTGAGCTGGCCTGTATGGAAGCAAAGAGATACAGAAAAAACATTTTCCCCCTGTTATCCTGGGATCATCTAGATTTCTTACCATCTAGGTCTAGTAGTCCTTCTTCTGACAGATAGTATTTTTTCTTAAATGAAATTATTATTTTTTCTGTTTCAAGGCTCATTGTATACTCATTTCTCTTTCTTCTATAGGCTTTCCTGGTCCCAAAGGTGCAATGGGTGTAGAGGGTCCTCAAGGCTTTCATGGTGGCCCTGGTCTCTCAGCTCAATCTAGTACATCTCCAGGAAGGCCAGGATCTCCAGGATTACCTGGTTTTCCAGGAGTACCAGGACAACAAGGTTTGCCTGGACCACCTGGTAAGAAAAGCCAAATATTGAAGCATTGCATGAGAATTGAATGATTAATAATTCCAGTATATCACCTGAAAGCAGCCAACATTTTCTATAACATTTCCTCTAAAGCAGGCATGTCAGACTCATGACGTCATGTGACATCACACGACATATTGGGACTTTTCCCCCATTGCTGGCAATGGGGTGGGCGCGGTTTCAGTATGATGCATCCAGCCTGCGGGCTGGCAGTTTGACGTGCCTGCTCTAAAGCAAGGAATATTTTTTTATTATTATTTTTAATCCTATTTATATCCCGCCCTTCTCCGAAGAGGGCGGCTTACAATTTAAGCACAAACCAATGTGCTTAGCAATAGCCTTCATTCTATGTATATGCCTGCTTATTAGGGCTTTCGCCCCCCCCCCCCAAGCGGCATTATTACAAAGTCAGCTTATTGCCCCCAACAATCTGGGTCCTCATTTTACCTACCTCGGAAGGATGGAAGGCTGAGTCAACCTTGAGCCTGGTGGGATGCGAACCTGCACTAATGGCAGGCAGCTGGTGTTACTTAAGGAGGCATTAGCCCACTGCTCCACCAAGGCTAATGAATATGAATATACACCAAGGCTAATGAATATGAATATACTTTAACTAAATAGAACACAGTTTTTGTTATAGAATCAATCTTACTTTATTTGTGAGCGTGTGATGACAAGGACAGCATAGCAACAAGCTTATTTTAGTAGACATTTTCATTCTATCATAGTCATCCTTGACTCCATTCCCACTCTGCCTGTCCAGATAGAGAGAGAACCTGAGAAGGTAAGTGTGGTGTATTATTTAGGGCACGGGGCTAGGAGCAGGGAAATCCAAGTTCTAGCCTTTCCCTTGAAATAGAAGACAGTTGGTTGTCTTGGGATCATTCTCTCTCAGTCTAGACTGGAAAATCAAAAACCCTCTGTCTACCAGCTAGCACTGGACCAACATGGAAGATTGTGGTCCACAACTATCAATGAAGAGTCTCCATCTTACAGTACATTAATTAATAACAACCATACAGTGATGTGACATATTTGCAGTGAAATAGGCAATCAAAATGTGTTTCAGGCTTTATTCAATATTTTAAACTAATCAAGTTGTATGTTACTAACAAATTAAATTTTACCTGAAAAGGTCGTAAGTATCTGGAAACCAGTAATTTACTGCCCACCTGCATATGAAGTCTCACAACATCTCAGTTAAAAAGTGTGGATGATCTCCCAATGCTTTCATGTAGACAGAAGAGAATGGTTTGGTGCCAAATATTTTCTGGACAGGATCCAACAGGAAAAACCAGTGATACGATACAACAATATTCCTAAGCGAAGTCCTGACATCTGGTATGGAAGATTGCTATACTTATAGCCACTGAGCACTCCCAAGAAAACTGGTAGCTTCATACTTTTCCTATTCAGCTCATGGCATAAATAATATACCCGATGACTAAAGTCCCATATCCTACCCCAAAGTCTTGCTTGCTTATTTATTTATCTATGAATATAATGTTGGTAGGCTTTCTAATAACTTAAGATTGGACAGTGAACAATAAATAGCAGGAATATAATCAGCAAAACAACATTAAATAAACTATGCTACTGATACTCATACCTAACCTAGGGCAGAATACAGGTTGTACAGAATACAACTGAGCCCAAACTTTCTGTTGCTAAGTGAGACATTTGTTATGTGAATTTTGCCCCACTTTATGACCTTTCTTGCCATATTTGTTAAATGAATCAGTGCAGTTGTTACGTTAGTAACACAGTTGTTAAGTGAATATGGTTTTATTTTATTTTTTTATTTTAATCCCATTTATATCCCGCCCTTCTCCGAAGACTCAGGGCGGCTTACAATCTAAAGCACAATGTGCTTAGCAATAGCCTTCATTCTATGTATATGCCTGCTTATTAGGGCTTTCGGGGGCCCCCCAAGCGGCATTATTACAAAGTCAGCTTAATTGCCCCCAACAATCTGTGTCCTCATTTTACCTACCTCGGAAGGATGGAAGGCTGAGTCAACCTTGAGCCTGGTGGGACTCGAACCTGCACTAATTGCAGGCAGCTGGTGTTACTTAAGGAGGCATTAGCCCACTGCTCCACCAAGGCTCCCTTCACCAAGGTTTTCCCATTGACTTTGCTTGTCAGAAGGTTGCAAAAAGTGATCAGGACACTGTAACCAACATAGTAGTTACTGAGCATCTGAATTTTGATCATATGACCTTAGGGAAGTGCAATGGTCATAAGTGTGAAAAATGGTCATAGGTTACTTTTTTCACTGCCATTGTAACTTTGAATGGTCACTAAATGAACTGTTGTAAATCAAGGACTACCTGTACAAAAAACTACTATACTCATTTGGCCCTCCATAATGTAGTAAGCAAGTAATTCACCACTTTCATTTGGTGACTACTGATTGGAATCACACAGTCACCTCAGAGTGGAACTGCTGGAATGCTTGCCAGTGGCCCAAATGGATCCCACAATTAATGTTAGAGAATGTTGATGACAGGTCTATAAAGATCAAGAGAAACTGAGTCCATTGCTGTTTCTGTCCTATAACTATGTTTGATTGTGACTGGAATGGAACCTCTAAGTTTCTCTGTAGCTGATTCACAATCACCAAAGGAAAGATTGGAAAATGGGTAAAAATTGTCAAAAAAGTATATCACATGAAGGCTTTTTCAAGCAAGGTACACCCTTGCCTCCTTCAAAATAAGTGGCATTATGTCCTCTTCCCGTAAATGTATGTTAAATCCATCCACTCATATCCAACTGAGTTTCTTGAAGGGTGTCCTGCTTACCCATCTGTAAATGGCATGGATCTAGTTCTCCAGTTGCATATTTTATTCCATAAAAATTCTATCCACTTCTTGAGTACAAAAGAATCCCGGAGAGCAGTAGAAAATGCCACTTCACTCATTGCAATGAGTTCTGTCTAACTGGTTTCCGACCCAAGACAGGAATTGATTTATTAATTTGTATACCACCAGTTTCAATTCTTTTGCTTACAGTATGTGGTTTTTAGCAAAAAAAGAGATGAGTGGGACATTTGCTGCACCACCACAAATGCATCCAATGCAGCGGTGGGATTCAGCCAGTTCACACCACTTTGGCAGAACCAGTAGCTAATTTTTTGTTGCCCAGGCCCAGAATGGACTTCTGGAAGCAGCATCTACACAGAGAACCGGTTGTTCACATACTTGAATCTAACCACTGATCGAATTATCCTCTAATTTTTCCCTAAAAGGGCTTGGGTTAAAGTGTTGCTGGGCAATAATCTACAGAAGTAATCAACACGGAGAAGAATTGAGCGCAGTTAATCTATGTGCTCTAGATATGTTAGGATATGTGAACTCACTATTTTCTTGATCATGTTAACTAGAAATGATAAATTTAAAAGTGGGAAATAGATTTGCAACTCTTCAATGTTAAGGGAAGATTCCCTTACTAATGGTCTTATTACTGCTTCTTTTAGGCAGGAGGGACATATAGTCATCCTACAAAGATGCTTTACCTCCCATACATAATAATCAGCATAGTGGTAGCTCTTGCCACTCTAGACAGCCTACCTATATCATTAAGATCCACAAGCTGAAAGAAATCTGAACAATGAAGCAGTTCATCAATATATCCAGCCCCCAAATTGTAGACTTTATGTGCAAATAAGAATGCAAAAATCTCACAGTGATTTATGGGCTATTCTGATTCTTCCTTCCCAGCTTCTTGGTGTAGCAGTTACTCTACACAATGTAGAAAAGCAATGCCAGTCATTTATATGCAGATGCAATGGAGACAGAAAATATTAATTCAAATGGACTTTAGTCTGTGCTCAGTCTTAGAAAGCACAAATAGTAGCTGTCTATTTCTTCAGCCTTAAGAGTAGGGATAAATTTGATTTTTTTAAAAAATGACAGAGGAAAAATACATTTATATGATAAACATGCATTATGTTACATCCTCAAGGTGTTGCTTGTAAGGGGAGAGGGTCCTCTGGAGGACCAGGAGCTAAAGGTCAAAGAGGATCACCTGGAGAAAGAGGTGGAAAAGGAGAGAAAGGCAAGTATATACACCACTCACAAACCAAATATCTAAATACTGTGGTTTGGAGTCATTTATGTCCTTAAAGCCAGAGCTCTTCTATGCATCAAATTTAATGAATCAGCCATACTAGATAATAAAAAAGGGCTGTGACTGCTGACCTTCCACTTTTTCTGTCATGCTCTTTTTTCTTCTGACCTCCTGTGTCCCTTGAGGAAGCTTTTACCGACATTTACTTCAATATTACCTATGGTTAAGATATGTGATTGTATGAGTTAAATTATAAGATACCAATTTGGGCAATACCTAAACATGCAATAGAAAATATAAATGTGGGATTTAAACATGATGAGACTACATATAAGGAAATCTTAAGTTTAGAAAGGAATGTATGGCAACTAAAGTCATATAATATTTTAAAAGAAGAAAAGATTGTACAAACTTGGTTCCAGTATGGGCAATTACAGGCAAGATGGAAAGAGGACCAGAAAGTTGGTTTCTCGATGATTGATGAAAATTTGGTAAAACAAATTAGAGATCAAGGTCAAGCACATATAAAAAGGATATATAATGCATTGATAGAAATTGATTCAGAAACGGAACTTGTTAAAGATTGTATGATAAAGTGGGCCCAGAACTTTCAAGAAGTTATAACAATGGACACTTGGGAAAAGATTTGGGTTAGAAATGTAAAATTTACACAGGCCCAAAATTTAAGAGAGAATTTTTATAAAATGTTTTATAAGTGGCACTTGGACCCTAAAAAATTGGCAAGTATGTATCCGAACTGCCAGCCCAAATGTTGGAGGTGTGGTTGTGAGGATGCAATGTATTTTCATATATGGTGGACTTGTAAAAAGGTTAAAGCTTTTTGGATTAAAATTTGGTGGAATATGCAAAAGATATTTAAGAAAAGGATAAAGTTTTCTCCGCAGTTGTTTTTACTGGGTATTATTATAGATACTACTGTTATAGATACAAAGTTGATGTTGAATTTAGTTACAGCAGCGAGACTTTTAGTAGCACAATATTGGAAGAAGGAAGAACTGCCGACTATAGAAGAGTGGACTTTGAAAGTTTCTAATTTGGCGGAAATGGCAAAGATTTCAGCATATTTGAAAGATCAATCGCAACAGAGATACATTGTGGAATGGAGAAGATGGATTGAATATATTCAGAATAAATATGGGACTAAAAAGTATCATTTAGCATTTGAATAAGTGGTTTTTTTATGACGTATAATTACTTAGTAGTTATTTTATTAATATTTTGATTATGGAGAGTTAAAGTGTGATAGAATTTAATGTTTTATTATTGTTGTTAGCATATTTTAGATTATGCTTGTTTGTATTATACCCTGTATTCAGCTCTGGGAAGTCGGGGAGTGGGGAGGGGAGGGGAGGGGGGATTGGGGAGAGGGGAGGGGAGGAGGGGGGGTTGTATTGAAAAATGTATTGTAAAACTTTTCAATAAAAAAAAGATATGTGATTGTATGAAGTGAACAAAAAGGTTTTTTTTCCAAAGCTCCACACTAGATGTGAATTTGGGGAGAAAGACAGAATAAAACAATGTAAACAGTGGTTGCATCCTCCATTAAAGTTCATTTTTCATGTAGGAGGATGGCAGAGGTAACTATTATTTAGTTTTCTCACTGGCTTCATGTAAATGCTTTGTTTATATAGGAAATCCAGGGAACTGCTTGTGTGGGCTTGGTCCTTGTGGTCCACCTGGCAAACAAGGTCTACCAGGAATACCTGGGAGAAAAGGAGAAATGGGAGCACCTGGAAAATATGGAAGAAAAGGTGATCCCGGTTTTCTTGGTAGAAGAGGAGAACCAGGATCCTTAGTGAGTAATTGCTTTTTAAAATTATATCAAACTAAGTAATAGAAGAAAACATATACTGTAGACATATGTGTAAGAGTATAAATAAGATAACATGATCTCATAATTATAATTAAAACAAAGAAAATGGAATAAAAGATGCTAGATAATTTTTTCAAAAGTCTTCTTGACCTTTGCTCCTTGTCAGAAACAATCTGGCTTACTGTAGTCCCAATTCAAATGTTAATAAACAACAGAAATCAACTGTACATTGTTGAAATCAGGTCTAGATTTCTCCTTCACTGTTGTGTTATTGTGTTAGCCAAACTTGATGTCCCCAATGTCCCCAATTCTTGATGCCTTGGCAGATTCCAAATATTGGGGAAATGGCCAAGAAAAATAGTCCCAGTAACAATAATCAAGTTATAGATTATCTAATAATTGTTTCAATATTATATGTTTTTCTTTTTAAGTATTAATATTTTTATTGCATTATCTGAAGTATCTTATAAGTAGAGTACAACTTATAATTTAACAAATAACATTTTAAGGAATTCAGTCAGGTTTAGATGGAAATAAATGTGTCAACTTTGAAAATGAGCATGGCTGTGGCCATTTTCTCTATTCATTTTCGGTTGACACATTGAAGGGGGGAGGGGGGATTGCCAGGTGCTTCCCTAGTCAAAATAATATTTTGTCCTGTGGGAACCAAGGTCATCGGCTATGTTCTAGTAGAACTGAATGCCATGAAAACAAATCATTAAACAATATCTATAATCTTCTTAAGAGATTAAGATCTCTTCTTAAGAGATTACTATTATAGACTATGTCATGGGGGAAATAAGTTAATCAGTTTGTTGTCTTCTCAAACAGAATAAATTTCCCATAAAGTAGAAGGAGAAAGTAAGCACCACACTCTTTTTTCATTCTGTTCATAAAGTTTATAATTGTAATATTTTATTAATTCAAATAAATAATTGAGTGAATTTAACAATAACCTTTTTAAATTTCTAAGGGATTGCCAGGTCCATTTGGACTGACAGGTGAAAAAGGAGATAAAGGTGACCCAGTTGAAGTAAGAATCAAAGGTAACTATGCAAACTACTATAATTATAAGATTTGAGAACTGCTATTTTGATATCTCCAAATCTTGTACTACACTTTGGCAAAAAGAAAAATGAGGGTATAGTTAAAAGCAATGGGGTACTTGTGTTTAGTTTAAATGCAATTATCTTATCTTAATCAAGCATAATGCCTATATTCTCCTGTTCCACATTGAGTCATATATTTTACAATGGCTTGTTTAAACTACATCTGAATCAGGAAATTTTGAGTTGATCTTGCTTTACCAGTATGAAACAAGGAAACTGACAAAGATAACACAAAATGAAATATTAAGCCTGCGTGATGTGTTCTGCCATTTAGTCTGCATCTGCATGTTTCAGCAGTGTTTAGAAGAGTATGATAGGAATTTATAATTTCTCCTTTTGAGAGAATTTGAGAGAAATCTGAGATTTAGAGCCAGGGCTGCTCATATTATAAAATATTCACAAAGAAAATATTGCCTTTGACCAAAACGGAAACATAAAAAATAAATTGTCCACTCTTTACTGTATACAGTATAAAGTAACCTACCATATACTAGTTTTCTAAAGACATCTTAAGTTTTGACAAATATCTGCATCTGCAAAACTCAAACTTATTATAACCTATCTAAATTCCAAATGTTTACGATATATCTTCTCATCTGTTAGGACTGCATTATAATTAACTTTTTAAGAAAAAGACTGAAATTGTTCACATTCCGTATAAATATTTTATATCTATATTAAAGATGGTTTTTACTGGGGTTTTTGGTTAATATTCCTTGGAAGACAGAAGGGAATTTTGAACTATACAGACTCTATTATATGCATCCAGTTTTTTTGATTATTACAATATAATTACAATATATTCTTGTTCTACAACTATTGGAAATAATATGTCTTATTAACTGAGGCTGGCTTGAATTGTAACACAAACATATTTCTTCAGCTGCTTATGATCAGCTTTCCATCATTTGTAGGGGTAAAAGGAGAAAGAGGTGTTCCAGGGATACGTGGATTTCCAGGAATAAACGGCACTGCTGGCAGGATTGGAGATGGAGGATTGCCGGGTGATAAAGGGACTCAAGTAAATCTGATTATCTGGAAGCCTGCCTTTTATTGTAAATCAGTATCTGTTCCTTTTCAAAGAAATTTCAGGAGTTGACAGTATTTGGACCTCTGTGTCTGGTCTCAGCAATTCATAATAAAAACTCAGACGCTAAACAGGGTTAAAACCTCCCTAATCCTTCAATGGAAGGTCTTCATGACATACAGGTAGTCCTTGACTTATGACCACAATTGAGCCCAAGATTTCTGTTGTTAAGTGAGATATTTGTTAAATGAGTTCCCCCCTCCCCATTATATGATTTTTCTAGCCATAGTTGTTAAATGAATCATTGCAGCTGATAAGTTAGCAACCTGGTTGTTAAGTGAATCTGGCTTCCCCATTGATTTTGCTGGTCAGAAGGTCGCAAAAGGTGATTGCATGACCTTGGAACACATCAAAGGTCATAAATATGAACCAGTTGCCAAGTATCTGAATTTTGATCACGTGATCATGGGGATGCTGGAAAGGTCATAACTGTGAAAAACAGTTATGAGTCACATTTTTCAGTGCCATTGTAACTTTGAACAGTCATTAAATGAACTGTTGTAAGTCAAAGACTACCTGTATCAAGACTAGAACCTAGCCACACAGACATAAAACAAAACAGAACAGAACAAATAAGACAATGGCAAACTATTTTTGTAAGCAGACTTGTTTTGTAGCTCTAGCTGATTTCCAGGCAGATTCATGCTTGACGTTTCTAAACCTCACCTGGACTGAGCAATTACTACTAAGATGGCCTAAGATGGCCTACTCATATTGCAGATGACTTGTTTAATTCTTTATGGATATGCCATTGGTTCCTAATAAATACATGCAGTGCTGTCATCATCAGCGGTAAAGAAAACAATCAGTAGAAGCATAAGTTAGGTGGGCATTATTGAGTTGCCATGCAAAAAGAGTTGTCCCTTCAAGCCTGCATATGGCTAGAACTCATTCTTGAATTTTTAAAATGTTTTATAATTGTTCATTGTGAATTTAGTCCACTACTTTGATAAAATATAGTTAATACATGTAGCTAATTATGTGACAGACTTAGACTATTTAATTAGAATTTAGACTAGACACCCTGCCCACATGATAATTGACTGCCTCTAGATAAGATCTTGAATCAATATGAATGCAATAACATTTAAATGACATTCAGGTCACAAATATTATTTTGTATTTATCTGAATGGTGGACAGGGAGAAGATGGAAGAGCTACACAAGGTGAGAAAGGATTTCCTGGACACCCTGGAATTCCTGGCTCAAGAGGTCAAACGGGGACACCAGGTTTTGGGATTCAGGGCCCACAAGGCGTCCCAGGCCTACCCGGAGATCCAGGAAGCCCTGGTATGAAAGGAACATCTGGGCCAAAGGGTCAAAAAGGTAATCTAATTTATGTTGAAAATAAAAAAGGTAAATGCAGTTTTCAATTGGATATTTCACCAACACAGAACTGTTATTGCAGCACTAAAATAAGAATAAAATACAAATAGTCCTGGACTTACAAACATTCATTTAATGACAGTTCAAAGTTATGACAGTGGTGAAAAAAGTTACTTATGATCTATCCTTTAAACTATGATTGTTGCACCATCCCTGCATTCATGTGATTGCAATTTGGGTGCTTGGCAACTGGCTTGCATTTATGACAGTTTTGCAGTGTCTTGTGGTTCATGTGATTGCTATTTGTGACCTTTGCAGTCAGCTTCTTATAAGCAAAGGGAATGGCTTAATGATTGCATTGCTTAGTGACCAAACGTCTGGGTCCAATTATGGTCATAAGTCAAAAACTACCTGTATTGATATCTATGCACATTTATTTAGAAATAAGTTTAATTTTATTTAGGGGCTTCAATTACTTAAAATGTTGCCACAACTAGAAGGAATGTTTACTTACAAATAATTTTCAGCCAGTTAATAAACCATTATTGATTTAATGGTCCAGAAGATGGGGAGTTGAGACATATTTTTTTTCTATTTTAGGTATTACTCTTCCAAGTGGAAGAGCATATCCTGGAAATCCAGGTATACCAGGATTTAAAGGTATAAGAGGTATGACCACAAAAATAAAATAATTCTTTTTGCTAAAGCAAGTTATTTGTCTTCATTTTAAAAAAATAAACAGCCCTTTATAATTTAGATTCATACAAAATTACGTGTGGCAAAATCATTTTAGAATCAAAACAGAAATATAAAGGTAAGGTCCAAAATAAAAAGTTGAGTAGACTATTTTGTGATATTCTGTGTAGGTAGATTGAGACATTTTGTACTGACTGTGAGTTTAGTGATGTACATATAATATCTATACAAATAGAGACACACACATATACATATATATATATATACATATATACATACATACTATATTCACAGACTATATATAGTTGATTAGCATGAAGGTGCTTTGTAAAGAATAAAAAAATGAGTCTCTGCTATACAGTATTTTGCTTTTTGATTCTTTTTGATTCACTATAGAATTCTATCATATCCTTCTAGAAAAGTTGGATGAAATTTGTCTCTTCTCCAATTTTAAAATATCCTTGGAACTGAATTCAGTGTTATGACGATCTGATTGCTTGTACTGATGCTTTTGGGCAACTTCCAAATATTACAACCGAAAGGTTAAAATGAAGTTATTTTTTTAAAAAAAATATTATTAAAAGTAGTGAATAGAACGATAAAATATAATACAAAGTAAAAGAAAAATACAAGAAAAAAAAGTATAAAAAGTTTCTCCCCAGAAAGTGACTTGAGAGGCATATCTTAAGAAATTTGTAAACTTAAATATAATGGAAAGAATCAAATGCCACTTTAGTTATTAGGTAATTCCTTATTTGTGACTTCTTAATGTTAACCACGTATTGTTCAGCTTGATTGGTAGTCATTTTAAAATGTAAAAATTTTAATGATAAAGATTGTTGGCGGAGTTGTCTACAAAAACCACACAAAGCAATTATTGGATGGATTTGTCCAGGGCTTTTTTTCACATAGAACGCTCAGAACGGAGTTCCGGCACCTTTTTTGGATGGAACCTTGTAGGGTAGGCAAGGTGGTTTGTATGACATGTGTAAGTTCCGGCACCTTTTGGTTTTACAAACAAAGCACTGGATTTGTCTAATAGGAAAGTTGGCTACCTTCAACCTTTCTTTGGTTTCCTAAATAGAGCTCATTTTCATTTTTCTTTTTAGAATGTTTAAAAGTGTTAAAATCCACTTATGCACCCCTGCATTTTTTCTGTATATTCAGGTCCAAAAGGGTTAAGAGGTCCACCTGGCCCACCTGGCTCCAATGGTTTTGATGGTTTCAAAGGCCAGAAGGGTAGACTAGGAACATCAGGCAATCCTGGTCCAGAAGGTAAATAAGAAAGTCCAAATATTTTATTTATTAAAGATGGAAATCTACAAAAGTCAGTCTACACTGCATTAACTATTGTTGCTTTCCTCCCTGTAGTGGATGGAACACTGAAACATCAAAACATACAGATTCCTGAATGCTGAAAAATCATTAATTAAAATCATATTTAGGACAGAATTACAGCATAGTGATAGAGTTCTCTATTACTGAGATATGCAAATTGTTAATAAAATTGCAGTAGTATCATGTCTTTTTAACTATTTCTGTTTCTTAATTTCTTGTAACTTCTAAAGAAGGTAGGAAAACTGATTTCTACTGTATGCTTTCAAAATGTATCCAGAATTGATTGGGATCTATGTGATTATATATTGCTCTGTTATTAAGAACTTTACAATCCCTTCCCCCACACCACCAAAGCTAGCTAATGGTATTCCAACAGAGATAGTTGTCTTTTTCCATACATTATTTGGCATGATCATGTACTCTCCAAAGAAAATTCCATTCTGTTTTGAAATCATGAAGCTGCAATCAATTTTCATTCTTGAAGAAATGATCTTATTTTAAAAATAGATAAATATAGTAACATTATTCCAAATACATAAGTATAAAAAATACATCAGAATCTCATGAAAATGTTTAATATTTGTTATTGTTATGCCTGGTTGTTCAGGCAGCCAGATGTTTGGACTGAATTTTTATTCACCTATTGAGTTCTTCTCTAGGACCGGGGATAGACAAATGTTGTTTGATAGTGTTAAAGGTGTCATAGCAGGATGTAATCTTTCCAAGTAAAGCTGCCTTTTGAAAGTGACTGGTGGGGATTTTGTCAATGCTGATGGTATTCAAGAAATGCTCCAGTTGTTTTGGGATTGCACCTAAGATGCCTATTACTATTGGTACTGTCTTTGCTTTCTTTTGCCACAATCATTCTATTTCTATTTGCAGGTCTTTGTATTTTACAATCCTCCCTCCCTCCCTGCCATTCTGATAATTTACCACAAAGACAAAAATTTGAAGTATCTTAGGCTACAACACAACACCTTCCCAATGTATAAGGCTTGAGAATTAAGAGACTTGTAACACATCTGGAAGGCTACTGCAATTGCACTCTCAATAGATCTCAGAAGACTGACCTAGATATATTTCAGTCTGAGTAGTATTTTCTGTGTTCTTATTTTATATACTTTTTCATTAGAAATTGAATATATTGAAATGAATTAACCATTAATCTGTGTAAGTCTATTTGTCATTATTCTTAGGTGTAAGAGGTGAGACTGGTGATCCAGGTGATCCAGGTGAACAAGGTTCAAGTCTGGATGGCCCTCATGGATTGCCAGGCCTTCCTGGGCTTCAAAGTCCAAAAGGTGTTCCAGGTAACACCACCTACAGCCCTCCAGGTACCCCAGGCAACAGAGGTCTTCCAGGGCTACCAGGTTTACCAGGTCTAAGAGGTGACCCTGGTTTTCCTGGGCTTCAAGGTGAGAGGTCCATTGTTCCATGCTAAAGATATGCTTGAATTCCATCAGTAATATTTTATTTGCCAGAGAGGGGGATGGAATAAAAATAAATAAAAAGATGTAACAATCCTTTTTAATTTCCCAGGTGGTCCCTCTTATTTCTACTTTCTGTCTTCAGTTCCTGTTCAGAAACATATTCACTTGCATTTCCTTTCCTATAAAATATGGAACAATTCAATCATAGTTAATTCAGTAAACACATCAATCAAAATATAAGAAAAAAATAGGAGATAACAAAAAGAAGTGTAAAAACCAAAGTATCTTATGAATTAGAGAAATATTGTAAAATGTTTTTGGGATTTTGGGTCTGAATCAAATAGAAGTAATGCATCTTGCCACATTTTGATTGCCCACGAGTACCATAACATTATACGACTTAAATTATGCATAGCAAATTCCATTTTCTATAGTAGTTTTGCAATCTTTCATTCTATCTTTAGTGGGACTGAATGGACCATATCAGTTGTTTTAAGATTTGAGAAATAAATGTGTTTTTAGTTCCTATTGTTCTGTCCTCAGAATTCCATGCTTAAGTTGTTTTAGGTAGATAAGATTTCCCAAAGCTGCAGATTCACTGATAAATCTGTTTTGTGATAAATTGGAGCATGATGCTAACTTACCATCATTATCAAAATATTTTTAGAGGGAGCAGTCCACCATATAAACTGTGGAGCAAAGCTGTACAAATAAAGTCAATGTCTGATATAATTTTTATCTATTTTATAGTAAATAGGATTTAAATTCAGGAAAGGGCAATATTATCTGAAAGTATGCATACATAATTAAGATTTTTCTATTTTTTAATGTTGCTTTGTAGTAAATCAGATTTAAAATTCCTGGAATGCCATGACATCTACCATATTAAGCATGTTAATTTTCAACTTTTCTAGGAAAATGAGATATTTGTTGCCCTCCCCAACTTATAAAAGTAATAATCTGTTTGCAGGGCAACTTGGCACACCAGGACTTCAAGGAGCTAAAGGTGTCCAAGGCCAAAAAGGTGACAAAGGAGTGATGGGTTATCCTGGATCACCTGGCCTGGCCTGTGAGAAAATGTTGGAGGGGCTACCAGGACCATCAGGCTCTTCTGGAGCACAAGGACCTAAAGGTGAACACATCACAATTTAATATGGGTGAAAACAAAATCACATACTGTATCTTAATGGATTATATTATCTGTGCAACTAATACCTACTATTTGGACTCATCAGACAGCTGGCTTTAGGTTTTAGCCAGCCTTCATCCAAGTTCCTGTTTGGCCTTTAAAGCAATAATCTATCAATAGCATTCAGCAGCAGTCTCCAATAAGTGGTAGAGGGTTACTACATATCTCAAGTATAGAGGTTTTTCCAGAAAACAGGGATTTCAGACTGCAAATCATGGAAGTTCTTGTCCCTTCATGTCACTGAGCATTTCTTTTTTAAAATTGATTTTTAATTATTGTTTAATTCAATTTAGTTATTGTTTAATACAAGGCCATGCCAAGATTAATTTTAACATTTATGTACATGAACATTTAACTTTCGTTCCCCATTTTTGGGAGGCAGGGAATGCTCAATAAGCCAAAATATACAAGGGGTGCAAATCTTCTCAAACTTGTTTATGTACCTATATGTGTAAGCATTCATCATCCTATATTGTCTCTGCACATATGTATATGTGAGTGTGTCTACACACATGCACATGTTGATCAGGAATTAATGATAGCCTTGATGGAACATATGTGAAGTTATCTCAGTTACCTCAGCAGGCTTTTAGGGTGTTAGAAAGTCCCCCAGGAAACACTCAATGTCCCTGAGGTGCCACCCAATGTCCTTGGAATGCCACCAAGGGAGGAGGATGTCTATTTCTGTACTTCTTAATCTTATTGACTGAGTGCCAGTTTCCAGGATGAGCCCTATGCGGCACCCTGTATGATAAAGTGATAACCAAGAAAAGTATAAATATGTGTGTGATCTTCTCTTCAGCGTTCCCTCTTGCTTGGAGGGATCCATTTTTATTCAGCTGAATAAATGCGTACCAGGCAAATACCAGGACTCTGTCTTTATTTTACTGAGCCACACTTATGGGTATTGGTATGTTGAATGACCTTTCCCACTCAGTTGGCTACTATGTTATTCTGAATATTTGATGGCATTGTTTGCTTAGAACCTTTATAAAATCTATAAGTATTTCATTAGAAAGCCTTCCTAGCATCCCTACTTGGCAATGGAACTTCGACACAAGAAGCTTGTGATTTGTTCCACAATCAGCTCCTTGTCTTATCTTTGTTGTTATAAGTGAGCTCTTCCACCTCCTTCTACCAATAATACAGTCAATTAGTCAATTTGATTTCTGTATACTTCCTCAGTGAACGTAGGGGTCATTTTGGTTGCTGGGAAATTATGTTAGCAATAAAGAAATAATTGGATTGCCAGGAATACTTTCCTTATAGAAGGAAGCAATATCAATACAGCTCTAAAGGCTTGGCTCAAGAATTTCAAATTCTGCTTGTGAAAGTTTTAAAAGTTGTTCTAAACCATTGTAATTGTGCCTATCTTGTCTGCTTTCCTCCAGTTCTGGGATACCTAGATATGGTGAGTGAAGAGGAACAAGTAGGCATAATTTGAAGAATTCAGTTTTTAATGTGACCTTGGAAAGAATGAAATAATATATTGCTTGCTGTATTTTTCAAGGACTGAAGGGTTTTAAAGGTCCTGAAGGAGATATGGGAGCACCAGGCCCAGCTGGAATGAAAGGATTGCTGGGTGGTCCTGGAATCCAAGGGCCACCCGGCTTTCCAGGCTTACGAGGAGATCCAGGATTTTCAGGGGGAAATGGCCTGCCAGGTTTTCCAGGAACAAAAGGTATATGACTCTAATAAAAATCCTCTGAATTTTAATTATAAACATCATGTACAGCACATATATGCCACTTTCAATAAAATGGATATGGGCTGGTTGATTTGGGAGTCTAAAAATATGGAAAGTGAACTTGAGTTGGAGAAGCCATGGGTTAGTATTGTGGGATCCAGTCGATACATCAGTAGTGTGTAACTTAATGGCCCTCTTCTCCCCATATTCTGTCAAGGAGACAAAGGATCCCAAGGCATGCAAGGTTTCCCAGGCCTCCCAGGAAATGCAGGAGAAATGGGAGCATCAGGTGTAAAAGGAGAAGAAGGACAAATTGGTCTGTCTGGTCCACCTGGAGAATTTGGAAGAAAGGGTTCCAAAGGTATATAGAATAATACTGGTTTATGAATAACTTACTTCTGTACAAGCCAGAATTTATAGCTATAGTATTCTTTTTGCATACTTTTTGAGTAGGTCATTATATGCTTATTATTTGAGCAAAGCCATTGCAATGACTATCATCTCTCTCTCTCCCCACTCTTGTATATGACTTGGGTGGCATATACAGATAGTCTTCAACTTATTACCACAATTGAGCCAAAAATTGCTAAGTGAGAAATTTGTTAAGTTAGTTTTGCCCCATTTTATGACTTTTCTTGCCACATTTGTTAAGTGACTCACTGCAGTTGTTAAATTAGTGATACAGTTAAGTGAACCTGGTTTCCCCATTGACTTTGCCTATCAGAAGGTTGCAAAAGTGGATCTGGGACACTGCAACTGTCATAAATGTCAGTTATCAAGCATCTGAATGTAAATCACATGACCATGGGGATGCTGCAAGGGTTATAAGTGTTAAAAATAGTCATAGATCACTTTTTCAGTGCTGCTGTACCTTTGAATGGACACTAAATAAACTGTTGTAAGCCTAGGACTACTTGTACAATTAAACTATTTTAATTAAATGAAAGATAAGCTTTTTATTATTCTAGAATACTGTTAGGTAGGTCTCAATGTATCCAGGATGTTATGTATATAGTCGGGGTGTTCTGTTACAGTGTAGCCACTGATAACACCAGGTGGCGCCTGTAAGTGTCCGGATTGGCTGGCCACTGCTAGGCGGGAAAATCCAACCTTCTGAGTGGACGAAGCAGGGTATTTAAAAGACACCGGGGGGGGGGGGTTGGGTTTCTTTGTCTCTTCATTCTGTACTCAATAAAGGCTGTTACTGCTGACTCTGGGTCTGCTGTCTCCATGTGGTCCTGTACCCACTACTTAACAGTGGTGAGGAAGGTGGGATCTGCTTGCTGATTTGCTTCCGTAGAAGAGGAATTGTCCAAATAGAATCTTTCCGTCGCAGCAGTTCAAGGACCAACAGAATGTCAAAGCTCGGAATCATCCGCGAGTTCGATATCAGATACCCGGAGCGTTGGGAGTCGCATTTGGGACTAATTGAAGGCTACCTGCTGGTCAACCGCATAACGGAGGACTGCATGAAGGCAGCGGCTTTGCTGTGTCTCAGCGGTCTGGCCACTTATGATGTAGCTGTTGGGTTGTGTAATCCAGCAGCCGTAGCATCTGTGCCATATGCCGAACTCACCCAAAAACTTAACAAGCACCCTCATGCCTAAGAGGTCCGAGCTATATTGGTGCCTGCAGTTCATCCAAAGGAACCAGCTACTGAGGGAATCTACGACCGACTTCATTGCAGCGGTGCGACAAGCCACATGCATGTGCAAATTCCCCGACCTGGAAGACCGGATTCATGACCGAATAGTCTCCGGGCTGAGAGATGAGTGCTTACAGCAAAAGGTGGTCGCCAAACCGACCATGGACCTGCAACAGGTCCTGGACGAGATAATGGCACATGAAGCCACCGGCTGCAAGAACTCCTTCCGACTGAGCAGCAGTTTGAGTGGATCAGTTCACCAAGAGAGCATTGTGGACGGTGGAAGCAAGGAACCCGACGAAGAGGCGGAGATTGATGCGATCTCACAAAGGATGGAGAGGTCACAAATTAGACGTGACATCGGAGGAAGCCAGAAGAAATCAAGGGCAGCCAACAAACAGACGAAGTACGCAAGTTACAATCCCAGGGAATCAGAGCAAAGGTGTGCCAGCTGCGGGGGTAGCCATTCGAGAGCATCCTGCAAGTTCTGCAGCGCAAAGTGCCGTTCTTGAGGAAAAACAGAACACCCCAACTATATACATAACACAGGAGATCTAGATAAGAAGTATAATGTAGTCCTGTTTTACAGTTGTCACACTGCTCCTTAAGGAGATAAGCAAAAGGGGTGGATGAATGATTGGTTTGCTTTTTTAAAAAAATAAGTGATTAGAATTTCAGCTAGTGAGTTCTTCATTCTTGTTACTGATATTGTGTCTGATGTAGGGTGTCCATATAATACAGAGATTTTATCAATATGGTAAATGTGTTTTGTTACATTACAATGCAAGTTCCCTATAATGTGATGTTGGTGGAGTTTGTTATTGTTTCCTATGAACATTCATGCTTCATCTTTATTGTTTTCCAAGTGAATTCAGACATTTTTGGAATTCTGATGCTTATGTCCTTTTAAGTGTCAAATAAACACACTTTTAAAATGTGGTATATACTCTGCACAATTAAGATTTATATCGCTATGGAGATCCCAGAGGCAGAGATGGGTAGATTTCAAGCAATTATATTTTAAATTGTTGCATACATTCTATTTTGAAGGTGAACCTGGATCACCAGGGGACAAGGGCAGCATCAGTGTCCTGCAAGTAAAAGGACAAAATGGAGAACCAGGCCTTCCTGGTGATGAGGGATTACCAGGAGTCCAAGGTAAGCATACAAATTAGGTATGTATATTAACAAGGCTGCCTCAAGGCATTTTTCCTCTTCCATGCCCCATCCAACATAGTCAAGATGTTGCATTTTTGAGAGAAACTAAATTATTGAGGGATCTGAGGCAGAAAGGTGCAAAAATAACATTAAGCCTTTTCATCACACATATATCCGTTCAAATTGAGAACCTGCAAGCTGCATTTGCCATCAACACCCTAATTATGCTCCTGAGAAACCCGAGACGATATTGCCAATATTTAGTGTAGCTACCAAATTTCAATGGTATGATGTTGTGCCATTTTAATAATGGGAATGGAAATGCTTGCCTCTTAAAGGCCTTTTTCTTTTATAACAATCTTTATCCTCCTCAGCAAAAAAAAAGGAGGGGGGGGGACTTCACAGCAAACAACCAAACAAAAATTGGCCATGCTCCACTGGTGATGTTGCTGTAACCATTAGAGGGCCTTCTGCAGCCTTCCAGAAAGTCAAGAGGCTCAACTGTAGGCCTAGACATATCAAAAATTGCCTACTCTTGCCAAATGATAGGACTGAACCTTTATAGCTCCTCTCAAATGCTGTGACTTTAATCTAAAATAAAAGTCATTAAATAAATCATATAGCATTGCAAAATGTATTGGATATTAGTAAATAATGCTTCTAATTTAATTCATGTGGTTCCGAGTGACCCTATTTCAAAACAAGAACAATTTTTACAGTAAAGGTTTACTTCTTTTCTGTCAAGATAAATTGCAGCTATCATAAGAGAAAACAATTATGCCGCATAGCATA
Source organism: Vipera berus (assembly GCF_964194415.1). Taxonomy (NCBI): domain Eukaryota; kingdom Metazoa; phylum Chordata; class Lepidosauria; order Squamata; family Viperidae; genus Vipera; species Vipera berus. Next base: position 31,972,714 of record NC_138207.1, read on the forward strand.
ATAAAATTGCCTTTTAATTTCAGCATTTACATGGAATTTATTGTTGCATATTGTTATTTAGTATTTTATCTTCCCAAGAAGGTAAAATATTATGCTCCTGGGCAGCCCAAGACAGTGTTGCCAAATTTTAATGTAGCTACCAAATTTCAATGGTATGATTTTGTGCCTTCTCTTTATTTGGAGTTACATGAAAAAATAATAATCAAAAGACAGTAAAATCTAGAGTAAAATCTAACATAAAATATTCCTATAATTAACATATAAAATCAAGTAAAAGTATGAATACTAAGTAAGATTCATGTTAGGAACATTTATTTTATTATATGATATTGCAATGCATGTGAAATAATTTCAGGTGAGAAAGGCAGTGCTGGATTCAGAGGAATTCCGGGACCACCAGGCAAACAAGCAGCTCCAGGCACTCAAAAGGGCCAGCCTGGCGATGAGGGAGACTCTGGTTCCCAGGGCCCACTAGGTCCCCCAGGGCCTCCAGGTGTGACAGGGGTAATTGGTTTTCAAGGACAAAAAGGTGATCAGGTATGCCAAGAAGATAGCTATACTATATTTATCTTTGTACTTGTTACAGAGTTGGACATACTTTCATATGTATTGTGTATGAAATCATAATATAGTTCTGTAGTGTGCTGTAATAATATAATACTGCTGCTTTTTGTTCGATTTGTTAGAATCCAGATCCATCTACGGTGGGGCATAACATTCACCCATAGCTGTCTAGTGGGACCTTTAATTTTTTATGACTATTTTCTAGATTGCATAGAAAATTTTCATGGTCCGTGCAATCAATATGTTTTCTCTAAACTTCCTAAGCAATGCTTTCCCAAATACCTATTACATCAAATGATTAGCAAGAATCCCTATCCCTGAGAGTGTGGTTGGCAACAGCTCCATGAGTATGCACCAGACTTCCCACCCGATCATATTTTATATTCTGTGTCGTTCCAATTTTAGTATATGTGCTGCCAAAGTGAGCACACCACCTGACCTTATTTTAATGGGGAGCTAGCAAGTTGCAAAGCATGAGCCTCAAGCGTACAGGTAGTCCTGGGCTTACGACCGCAAGTGAGACCAGAATAAATAAATCTTGGTTTGTTTATACTAAAAAAGTTGTATTTCTTAGGAATTGCTGCAGACACAATTGCTGGGGACTCTGGGTAAATCAGCTTTTTGATCTAGTAAAATTCTTGTGATAAAATTTTCTTATTTCCATGATCTAAGACAAATAATTCCTACAAAAACATGAGACACTAGTATAGCAAAAGAACTAGAACTATTTATAATTATTTTATTTACATCATTGTTCTTTACATAGTATTCAGCTCCCAAAATGATCATTAGTACTCACTTACCATATCAATGATCAGGTTTTGATGCATGTATGATGCTTAATTGATTTCCTCAAACTGGCAGAATTTTATATTTCATGTACAATAAGGGCCAGCTTGGTCTAATGGTTAAAGCATCAAACTGGAAACTGGGGGGGAACCAGGAAAGCCATGAAAGCCTGTTGGGCGACCTTGGGCCAATCACACACTCTCAGCCCAGGATTCTTGTTTGGGGAACAATAGAAGAAAGAAGGTGTCTTGGACATGTTTGCCACCTTGAGTGAGTAAAAATAATTAAGGCAGAATACAAATACATATAAATAAATAAAATAAATGACTACTTTTTTTTCTTTTCAGGGTGCACAGGGACCTAATGGTCCTCCTGGATATCCAGGATTAGGTGGCCAAAAAGGATCAAAAGGTAATGAAGCAATAATAATGCCAATAACTAATGATTGAAAATCACCTGTTCTTTGCATAGATATATTAAGAAAGAAAGGCATTATGGACAGAATAACTGTTTTGAAAAATACTTTTTTGATGTAATGCCGATAATTTGAATTAAAATGATTTAGAAGCATATAAATTAACACATTAATAATAAAGTTAATGAAATTTTTTTTGACTGAGACAAAGAAATCTTATACCGATGTATTTAAAAGCAATCCACATTGGAAGCAGTGGTATTTCATTCCTAGCAAATCATTAAGATTACATAATAAAGCACACAGTTTGATTGATAGCACAATCTCATGCCTCTCTAAAAAGGAAAAGTTAATGGGTAATAGTATCTTATTCAATTTATTGAGTTTATAACTAAAAATTACATGACTCCATCTTATGTTCTCAGAATAATAAGCAGTTAATTGCATAATTTCAAAACAACTAAAAATAATGGAGAAAAATAAGGAATTTAAAACCCTTCTTTGCTACTAGTTCAAATAACATAGTAAGTTATGTTACTTACTATGATACATTTTTGAAAGAAACAAACTGCTTGCCTGCAGAAAAAACTTTACATAGAGAATGATTTAGGCTGAAGGTCTGGCAACTCTTCTTGATTTTCAGCTGAGAAAATAATGTTACCAAGCATTATCAATGATATAACAATGTAGAATTTCAGAAAGATCACGCGAGCTTCCTTTGTAAAGATTCTTAGTTTATCCAGTTTTGTGGACCTGAGGGAAATGAATTTAGATAGAAGCACTTGTCAAAAGCAAAATTAGCTAAACAGAAAAGTGGATCAAATTCATAGTATTTAAGAAGTGATAGAAAATGGCTCAACTTTCTTCTCATACAATTAATGCTATAGAAAGTTTGTTAAATTATGTAAATATGACTTCAAGCTTTTGGTAATGCTGTTATAAAAATGAAAAATTCTGAATAGCCCAAAGGGTGGATATTGGCATAATAAATGCAAAGAAAATTAATCTATTTGATAGGTGAGGATAGCTTTCAATTGTAACATCAATTCTCACTGTTTACAGGTAGCAGAGGTGACCCAGCTACTCATTATGGTCAACCTGGCAAGAAAGGCCCTATAGGGGTCCAAGGATCACCAGGTGATGTTGTTTTTAATTATTTTTAGATAATAATCTCACCACAGTTGGTATGTACAATATTAATTTCTTTTCTAGTTTGGCATCCATAAAGCCAATAAAAATAATTCATTTGGATATCTTTTGCATCTTTGCATGAATTTGCACTCAATTTTTACTTTTTCACAAGAAATCATGCACAGTAAGAAGTCCCCTCTTCCTTTTCACACTTCCAACACTGGCTTAATGCTTTATACATTTTTTGACAATTTAGCTGGAGTAAGAATTTTTGTTGACTGCCACCAGAATGTCCATATTTTAAAAAAGGAAAGGCAATATTATGTTGGAGTTTTGATACCAAAATGTTTGGCATATTGCCAAGTTGAGAACAATTTGATCTATAAATTGATGTACAAGTTGATTTACCACTCTAACTGCATTTTGGTCAAGCTAAGTTAAAGCCTTCTCAGATGTATGATGTGATCTTATAACTTATGCTTATCAGGGAAAGTTAATTGTTTATGCCAGATAAAGATATTAATGTGAGTAGGTATATTAAGGAATTATTCATATGTGGTTTTATTACCTGTTTTTCTTGTTTCCCATTTTAACCATTACAGGAATGCACTGAATTTTAATGCTCTGCTTATACTGTAGCTATTGTAACTTTTTTAGAAATACAAATTATTTTTAAAGGTTATTATCTTAGCTATAGACTATAAATGGTATGGTTATTAGAGTGTTTTAATTGCAATTCAGAATTACTGTTTGCATCTTATATAAACCATTAACTGATGATAAACAATAGGCTCAAGGTTAGATTTGGATGCCAATTGCAATATCCGTCTATCTAGAAAGAGAACTCAATAAGCACATTCTATTGAAAAATGTATACACTAAAGTTTGATTGTTTTGCGACTGTTTAAGGACTTCCTGGATTACCTGGAGATCAAGGTATGCCAGGTGTTCAAGGAGAATCAGGAAAACAGGGTTCCAAAGGGTTGCCTGGAAATGCAGGAACACCTGGATTCCCAGGTGAGAAAGAACTAAAGAAAAAATGGATCAACATTAAAACAAATACTGTGAAGTATGATCGTGGACATGACAGTGAAAGTGAACATATGAATAATGGAAGAAGACACTAATAGAAATATAATGTATACAGACTTATTCACAATTTTACCTCACAGCCATGTGAAAAACATAGTCAGCTTTGTTTTGTATAAATCCACACTATTTAGTCCATTTTTATTGCCTTTCATGGTTGCAAGGGATATTCAATGGCATTTCAAAATGTCCCCCTCTTTTCTTTATTTTTGATATTGGGGTGATTTGGCAGATTTAAACTGAAAAATAGGTCTTTAAACCTGAATATCCTTAAATGCAAAATGATAGTCCAAGCTGCTTCAGTTTTTGGCATGCCACTGCAGGCACTTGAACTTCCTTTAGAATGGCAGGCTAAATGCCAGTTTAGTCTGAAGGCATTCCTTTGACTTATTCTAGAGATTCTAATCACCACGTTGCTAAATTAGGGAGAATTATAACAACATGAGAGAGAATAATAAATTGTGTTTAAATATAGGAAATATCTATTTTATTTTAGGTGTGCAGGGAGCAGCAGGATTTCCAGGACCTCCAGGTGAACAAGGTAGACCTGGTTTTTTGGGAACTCCAGGTTTCCCAGGATTACCTGGTAGCCCAGGTAGAAAAGGTAAATATTGTGGAGAAAAATGATTATTACAGATGTCAGTGCACAGCATGGCATTAAAATGCATACATGATGTTTGATATAAAGGTACTGCATAAACTGGTGTTTTGAAAACACATCTCTGGCCTACCTATTCCATTCTATTAGGTTTATATCTCTAGTAGAAGGAGATTTAATTTTTTTGATTGCCTGTGGAACAAAAATTGGAAGATCAAAATAGATTGTGCATCCAGGTTCCATCATTCGTATAATGGTACATGAGAAAGACCTTGAGAGAAGAAATGCTGCCTAGGAAATGGTCAGATAAGAGAGGGCATAGCTCACAGCTGCATAAAAGGTGGACAAAGAGGCGCAAAGGGGCCCTCACTAATTTTTCAGGTTGTAAAGGATATGGCAGGAGAGTTATACTTTCAGAACTTCAAGATTTTGTTAATGTACTCTTACAATAAAGTAGAATAAGCTCATCTGATTGTGGTTCCTGTCTGATCTATCTGAGAAGAGTTGCAATTTCATTCAGTCAAATGCATGCATTCAACACAGACAAATTATTAGGTGTAGCTATTGTCAAATTATAAAATTGTAGGTGTTTGGGTACATTTAGACCCCACATCACTGCACTGGATACCAAATAACAAGTAGTTATTGATAATAATGATAGTAATTTGAGCTTGCAAGTGATAAGTAAAACCTGATAACAACTTTGATGAAATCATTGGTATCAAAATTTTGTTTCAAAAGTAAAATGAAAATTATTAGATAAATCACCCAATAAGGATACTGAAATAACATTTTATATCATTAGTGCCAATCTTCCATTCCATTTTAAGCATCTTCAGAAAGTCTTTGACATGTATTAAATATTTTCTGGGAATTACTAGGGAATAGATAGGTAATAGACCAAAAAATGTAAAATTATGATTTTATAATTGGTTTGATCTTCCTGGAAGTAACAAAAAGTTTACATTTGCTAAATTTCAGGTAAACATTTGATAGAAAACAATGTTCATTTGACTACTTGTTGATCATTTTCTTTTCCTGAATTTCCTCCATCCTATTTTCCCCAAAATATCAAAGGCTTATTGGGATCACCTGGAGTAAATGGTGTAAATGGACAAAAAGGTCAAAAGGGTTTGCCAGGACCTCCAGGTAAAGAATTAAAATTATTATACTCTTTTTTTAATTAAAGGCAATATCAAGAAACAATTATTTACACTTAATAAATGTATGATTCTTGACTCTTGATGACATTAATTACTTCTAATGCAAACTAGTAAAATATGCAATAGTTAATATTATTATACTGGAATTTCTAATAAAGAAAACAATTATACTGCAAGAAATTAATCAACTGTATTTTGAATGAAATATTCATGATGTAACAAAAAAAGGCTAAATATCAGAGAAAACTCTACATGAGTCTTTGTGCATATGCATAGGATTACATAGTTATCCATGGTAATTTCTACTAGCAGCCTCTCACCCATGTTGCTTTGCAAAATTCATTGACCTTAGTTATCTCTAGAAGAAGTGAACGATTCAATATCCCAAATAGGAAAGCTGAAAAAATCACATGTTGACCAAACGTAGCTTCAGTTGAATCAAAGGAATAAATCATTTATGCCATTAAATCCAACATTCATTCCCTTTCACTCATTATTGTTCTCTTATAAAGGTTTACGTAAAGTGGGACCTCCAGGGTGCGCAGGAGAACAAGGGCCAAAAGGTAACAGAGGAGAACCTGGGCTTCCAGGAAGTACTCAACTAGGTCCCCAAGGAGAGAAAGGTCTAAGAGGTCCTCCTGGTAAGTAGTAGATCTCTTAATTTTAAAAAAAACCACCATTTGTTTTGGTTACCCAAGATGTGGGGAAAATGCCCTCTTAAATCATAAGCCAGAATGATTGGAGATAGATGAAACTAAGTATGTTTTATTGGTAAGCACAACTACATCACTGGGCTGAACATAGCGAGGTTACAGGTTATATAGTTTTGACTTGTTGCATAGGAAATAAGAAAGAAAATTATGTAAATCAAATTATGACCTCTAAATCAGAATGCATTAGATAAAACATTGGGGGGTGATCTTATTTTGACACCCTAATACATTCCTCTACAATATTAGAATTCTGGCTTGCCAGATTTCAAGTCATTTAGTTCTATAAACAATGGCTTTATTGTTTTTATATATTGCATCATTTCACATCATTCTTTTCCTCACAGTTAGAAAGCGCAAGAGTGTCATTTTGTGTTCTCTATTCCAGAGTCAGAGATTCTTAGTGAATGAGTAAGGTAAATTAAGTCAAATGTACGTATCACAGTTCCATAGCCAGTTGATAAACAATGTCTTGATTGTTTCAAAAGCTGCAGTAATAATTTATTGAATTCTCATATTGTCACTTTTTGCATAGTAATTAAAACAATAGATGTGCAATATGTACCTTTTCTTAAATAAATGTGATAGGAGAAAGGAAATCTATAAAACATGGCCAGGGTTAATATTTTATTTTTATTCTTTTTTTTTCCTTGCAGGTAAGCCAGGTGTTTCTGGTTCTCCTGGCCATATGGGACAGCCTCCTGAAAACAGAACTTGTGGCTTTCCAGGAGACCAAGGTCCAGCGGGTTCAGATGGCATTAGAGGTACTTCTACAGCAGTATTTGAATAACAGAAATGCAAAAGTAGATTGAACCATTTAAAATCATTTGACTTCCTCCAGAAATTCTCTTAGGGAACATTTTTTAAAATCCATACTAGAAGTAAAGAGGATCCTCTCTTTCAAGACTCTAATCAAAAAGTGGGTCTTTTACTGGGTTTGTATTGTATTGCAACTGAGAAGCTTTGGGGGCAATAGTGGCTTTTAAGCATTGTTACAGATGAATTGCCTGCTTGTCTCAATGCTGCAAACATTGTTTTTGCACTGACGATATAAGAGACAACCTGTTATTTTAATTGCTTCATTTGGGAGGGAGGAATCACCCGTAAGTTGTGATAAGATTACAAAAAGCCTCGTGTACAGAATGGGAAGTGAACCCTCATATGTAAAACTAATTGGATAATGTGATTTATGACGTGTAGATAAGGGTGGGGATTGTGTGTGTGTTATGATGGGTTTGGGGGGGAGGAGATTTCAGATTCTGGCATCCCTCCATGAGTGCTGATGTTTCATTTCATTACTAAGACTTTTTAGATAAATAATATGCCTCCAATCTGTTTGATTTGCCTCATTCATCGGAACCATGACAGGTTGCTTGCTTGCATTTGATTTTAACAGCAAAACTGATTATCCAGCAAGATTTAACTTGGACCCAAGTACTTTAAAGAAATGTTTAATACTCTGAACAGAATAGTATACTCTGGGGGCACAGAGAAGTTCTGCAAAACCTTTTACAGCAATCCTTTTTATGTAATTCCACTTTTTCATCTGGTTGGTGAATCCTTAAAGCAAGTTGGTGGCAAACACATTTAATAAATAAATTGGGAATTGAACATTCTGTTGTGATACTGAAAGTTACTACTTTTGATGAATCAAAAGTATATTTGTGATATTAAAAATGTTGATATTTGTTACCAAACATTTTAATTTTTATTTCAGGCCCTCCAGGCAATCCTGGGCCTCCAGGAAAAATAGTACTTATCAAAGGAGATCCAGGGGACTCTGGTACTTTGGGCCTACCTGGCGTTCCTGGTCCATGTGGTAAACAGGGAACTAAGGGTATTCCAGGAAACCAAGGAAGAAAAGGCTCAAAGGGTATGTTTGAAATTACTAGTTTAGTACAGATTTAAATTTTGGATTAGAAATTTCCAGTAGTAGAGGTGTGGCACTGATCTCTCTTTCTCATTGTTGAGGTCTAATGGGGAAGCCTGGTCTGCAAGGATTGCCTGGTGTTCCTGGAGACCCTGGGGCTCAAGGTCTTCAGGGTCCAACTGGCCCTGTGGGCCATAAAGGTAAGCCTTAACATTTCAGGCATTTTTTTGTTCTGAATTCACAGTTCAAATTACATGATTATCAAATTACAATATATAAAAGTAATTTTTAATCCAGTGATAAAAATTCAAAGTCAATTTAGATAGATAACTCATATTTTTTTCTCCTACTGTTACAATGAAAGAAGAAACCAGATGTGTTAGCCTGATTGTGCCATTAGGTTGAGTCATCTCAAGCAGCTGACTGAAAGGGAAGCACATTGGATTTATTTTATTATAATTTCATTTTTATTGCCAGTAGAGGTTGAGTGTTGCTGAATTTTAATTCTCAGGAGTGAATACATTAACTAATTCTAGGTATTAAGTCGCTCTGAGTTTATGGGAAGCAAATTCTGTTTGCTGCTTTTTCTAAGATAGCAAAATCTTGAGCTCACACTTCAGGTCATAGCAGTTCTTGTTGTATTTCTATACCAGTGTTTCTCAACCTTATCAATTCTAAGATGGGTGAATGTCAACTCTGATGATTATGGGAGTCCACACATCTTAAATCAACTAAGATGACTAAAGGCCTGAAGACAAAAACATATGAAGAATGGTTGCAGGAATTGGGTATGGCCAGTCTAGAGAAAAGGACTAGTAGTGACACGATAACAGTATTCCAGTATTTGAGGAGCTGCTACAAAGAAGAGGGGGTCAACTTAAAGCACCAGAAGTAAGACAAGAAATAATGGATGGAAACTAATCGAGGAAAGGTGCAACCTGGAATTAAGGAGAAATTTCCTAACAGTGAGAATAATTAAGCAGTGGAACAGCTTGCCTTCAGAAGTTGTGGGTACTTCATCACTGCAGGTTTTGAAGAAGAGACTGGAGAGCCACCTGTCTGAAATGATATTGGGCAGGGGGTCCTCAACTCTCAGGCTGCGGCCCACTACCAAGCAGCAGCCTGTTCAAAATGAGGCCATGGAAGAAATGGGCAAGTGCATGTGCATGAAGCTTCACTTGCCTGAATGGTGGGCAAGCACATGCACACACAAAGCTCCATTCATACAAGCAGAGGGCATGTTCACTTGCACACAAAGCTCCATTCATTTGAATGGAGTTGCACGAGTGGAGCTTTGCAAGCAGAGGGCATGTTCACTTGCACACAAAGCTCCATTCATTTGAATGAAGTTGCACGAGTGGAGCTTTGCAAGCACAAGTGCCTCAACTCACATGAGTGGAGCTTCAAGTGCGAGCACTCCGTTTGCACAAGTGGAAAGCACATGCACACCACTAGCACAAATGAAGCTGAGCATGTGCCATTCACATTCCTCCCATCACACCGGGCTGGGCTGCCAGGCTGGAAAAGTTGGGGACCACAGGTATAGGGTCTCCTGCTTGAGCAGGGGGTTGGACTAGAAGACTTCCAAGGTACCTTCCAGCACTATTCTGATTGATTGATTCAACTTGTTAAGGTTGAGGAACACTATCCTTAATTAATCTGTCTCTATGATTTTCTTCCTACATGTGAAATGGCTGTCATGATCTGATCCTTGGCCTTTATTCTACTAGGTTACAGAGGTGAGCTAAAGAAAGTATTTTCTTGAGTGCTTGTTGATTTCACATTTATCCTTAAATCTCATTCTGTTGTGTTAATTAAAACATTCTAATAACATTCCTCTTGACCATAGAAGTTAAATAGGCTATTCAAAACACTTTTAATCTCTCGCTGCTTTACTGATGTCAGGGACAGGACCAAGTACTGGCAAAGGCAATTCCTTGGAAGAAGTTATGTAAATTTTTATCTCAGTGCTGCACAGAAATAAATAAATAACAGGACTGTAGAATGCTTTGCAAAAAAATTAGGAAAAAGGTCTACAGGGGCAAAATGATTGCACCTCTCTCTTTAAAGACATGTCTTTCCCTAGTATTGCATGATGTTTGGAAATCAGAGGGAGAAAGGAGAAGATATTGAGAAAATTTGTGTGATGATGCTGTTTATTTATTTATCAAATTTGTAAGACCACTTGGCTTATAACAGTACAAATCAGAAAAAGGGTGATGAACATTCAAAAAGAGCAAAATAAGCATACCTCTTTTTCCTAAACCACTTCCTCGAGAGTGCTGCTATTCATCCTAGACCAAAGCCTGGGTGGAGAGCTAGACTTTAAAGGTTCGTTTAACTAAGGTGATGGTAGGTGCCATATAGATCTTGGAGAGGGCAATATTCTTCCATAGGCAGGCAATGTTTAAATTGATACAGTTTAATCAATGGATTTGAAGTAGGTCATCACTGCCAGCTTAAACAGGATGGGAAGAACAATACAGTTGGCACATAGCTGATGAGTCTTCGGAAAACCAGGCCATATGCCATGAAGGCCTTTATTAATCATAGTGAGCATCTTGAATTACACCTATAAACCTATTGTGTAATTCATAAATCAGAGGTGTTACATGGGTATACTAGGACATGCCCATAACTCATTTATGTAGCTCCTGAGTGTTCTTTAAAGGCAGTCCCATGTAGAATACACTGCAAGAGTCCATATGTGAGGTGACCAAAGCATGAGTTGACTGTTCATTGACTGATCCAGGAATGAGTGCAGTTGGTACATAAGTTGAATTTGTGCCAATGCCTCTATTGCCACAGCTGCCACCTGCTCCTTGAAGCAAGAGCTGCGAATCCAGAAAGACTTCTCCCTGAAGAACCCCTACCCAAACATTTGTTCAGGTTTAATAACTACATTCATTTATCTCCAGGTGTAGGAGCCAGTATTTAATGCACAGTTTGTCTATAACCTTGTTCAATAATATCACTTCACCTTAAATGCAGTTGCTGAAGCAAATTCAGGTTGATCACAATGTATGAGCACAGTGTAATCCTCATAATCATTTCTTTATTTTTATTTCCTTTCCACTGAATCACTTTTAGATAAGATGGGCAGCACATAAATCTAGTAAATAAATAAATAAAAATAATAAATAAATAAATAAACAAACCAACCAACCAACCAACCAACAAATAATATAAAATAAAAGAACATTGGTCAAACATTAGAAGAATTTCTTCATGTTGGTATCTAATGCACTCTTAATAAGATATTTAATGCTGCTTATTTCAGGTGTCCCAGGAGAACCTGGAAGAGTTGATTATTCATCATGTCCTAAGATTCCAGGGCCTCCTGGAGTATTAGGCCCACGAGGACCTCCAGGCTTTGTAGGATTAAGAGGGCCAATTGGCTTTCCTGGACCTCCAGGTAAAAGATTGTATGAATTCAGAAACTATGTAATAAGGAAGAGGGAGAGTCTCAAAAATCTTTACTATGTATTTTCCCAAGTTAGGGTTGGGCAAAGTGGTCACTTTTCTGTTTTGGAAATGGGTTTAAGGAATAAAATGGGTGTCTTAACCTAAAATGTCCCCAACTGCTAACACAGAAAGCCTGAACTTTTTAGGACCCACACTTTGGTAATATTCTGTAGTTGGACATGTTACGCATACCAAAGTATATGTGTGAGAGCCAGTTTGATCTAGTAGTTAAGGCATCTGGCTAGAAAGACTCTACGTTCAAGTCCTGTCTTAGCCATGAAAGCCAGCTGGGTGACTTTGGACCAGTCACACTCTCTCAGCCTAATCCACCTGACAGGGCTGTTGTTTTAAAGGAAAATAGGAGGTGGAAGGTGTGTTTGGATATGTTCTCCACCTTGAGTTATTTGTAAAAATATTAAAGGTTGGATACAACTAAATAAATAAAATATTTATCTAAGACTGGTGTCGAGCCCTTTGGGTTCGACAAACTTGCCGGGAGGGGGATTCGGCTCGCAGCCCTCGGCAACAGCAGCGGCCACGCCCACGCTCGTCAGCTGTCCGGCGGGCGAGCTGCCGTTCGTCGCCGAAAGCCCAGCCGCCCCCAAGCCCCCCAGCTGACCGGCGGGCGAGCAGCCGATCGTCGCCGAAAGCCCAGCCGCTCCCAAACTCACCAGCTGGCGGGGGGGGAAGCAGCCGCACGCCGCCGAAGGCCCAGCCGCTCCCAAGCTCCTCAGCTGTCCGGCGGGCGAGCAGCCGTGCGACGCCAAGAGCCCAGCCGCGCCCACACCTTCCAGCTGTCCGGCGGGCGAGCGCCGGACCCACAAGCGTGCCGCAATCTGGGAGGTGGCTGAGGGCGGTCGTGAGTGGCTGCAGGATGGCTACGCCGGGGCAGCCAGCAGGGAGACGGCCCGCGCCGGCACAGTCAGCTGCCAGGCGGGCAGGCACTGAGGGGCGGCCAGGGATGCCCGCTGATACTCGTGCAGCTCGGTCAGCTGAGCGACGGTCCAAAACAGCCACGGACGGCCGCGGAAGCAGCATAACACTTTCTAGAGCTGACGACGGCCTGGCGGTTGTGACTATGGGCGATGGCCTTACGGACCCGGTGGCTGTTACTGCAGACACGCCGGCAGCGACGCGGGGTGCTGAACAGCTGCACCCGGACCTTGGGGGCTGCCAGGGGGTCATGGGGGTGGCGCGGGGAGATGCATTGGTGGAGGGGAGCACGCTCAGGTTGTTAGGAGGGGGGTGGGCTTGTACTTACCTTCACGCTGGGAAGCACGGTGCCGGTGGAGGGAGCTGGGCGTGGGTTGAAGGAGTAGGGGGGTGGAGTATTTACGCAGGCCAGGCGGATGCTGGTCTGCACGGGGGAGGGGTGGAGTCTAGGGGTGGGGCTGCTACCTAGTTACAGATTCAGAATAAAAGGTGCGTTGAGAGCGTGTGGCTCTCAACGCTGACTTTGTTAAGGTATAGAGATCCTGCTATTAAAGGTACTCTTTCCAGTCATCCGTACTTCGTCGTGGTTTTTCCTGCGGGCTTGTCGATCCGGCGAAGACGAGGAGTTGACAGTAAGTCAGCGTTGAATTAGCACAGCGCTCCTCCTGTTGGGCTTTGATTCCTGCCTGCCTCCATGGCTGAAGGGACCCAGGGTGGGGTGCCTGTGGCAGGAGAGGAGGGGCCCGCTGGGGTTGCTGTGCCTCCTGAGGGGGGGGACTTGGCAGAGGTCCCACCTGTGGTTCGGCCTAAGGTCCGGGACCTTGGACCAGCGCCAAAGGAAGCTGAGGCCTCGGAACCAGCTGCTCAGGAGAAGCCTGGGGATTGGTGGCTCAGCCCTGTTTTGAGTCGGCCAGTGGCTGGACAGAACCAACCGTCCAGAGGGAAGGGGTCCCTCTGGGAGTGGAGAGAGCGTCGTGCCACCGACGAAGGAGGAGAGGAGTGGAGCTACACCACGGCTCCTGGCAGCTACACGATGGACATCCTGAGGGACCATTTTGGAGAACCTCGGCCGTGGACCCCTAGTGACAGTGACCTGGAGACCGGTAGATGGGCACAAACCAGGGCCGACCAGGAGCGCAGAAGCCAAACCCGGTTCCGCTTGGCGAGTCCCCGCTTCCGGGCCCCGCAGGCTCCTGGTACCCCGCAGGTCCCGGGCCTTTCGCTGCCGGGACCGGCGGCTGCTCCTGACTTGGGCCCCCCAGGACCTGGTAGAACAAGACTGGGGGGTGCTGTACCCGCAGGAATACTGGGTTGGCAACAACCAGGGGTTGCACAGGGGCTGGGAGGCCCGGCAGGTCCTTGGGGAGGGCCTGCGGGCTGGGGCCCACCACCGTTGCCTGTAACCTTTGATGGCAACCCCGATCGTTTGGCCCTGTTTCTTGGACAAGCCATCCACCATCTGGACCAGTATGGTCCTTTGTATACATCCCAGTGGGGGATGGTGATGGCCATCACTACGGCATTGCAAGGGGAGGCGGCGGCTTGGGTGGCGAACCTCTACGGCGACCGTGCCCGTGAATTGGGGGACGTCGGCCTTTTCCTCGAAGCTCTGCGAATACGCTTCGAGGATGTGACACGCACGCATCGAGCGGAGGCTGAGATCGTTGGCCTGCGGCAGAACGGCCGTCCAGCGACAGTTTATGTGCAGGACTTCCGTGAAGTGGCCGGCAGGCTCAGTTCCTGGCCAGAAAGGATGCTGGTTCACCAATTCCGGGCCGGTCTGGATGATCACCTCCTCCGGGCTTGTATCGTCCGTGGAATTCCTTCCAGGCTTCAAGACTGGCTGCGGGTCGCGGTTGAGCTGGATGTGGCCTTACGGAGTTGTCAACGTCGTGTACGGCCTGTAGGAGACTCCTGTCAGGTCCCGCCAAGGGCACAGGGCCAGGTGCAGAAGCCGTCGCCTTCGTCGCTGGGTCCTACTGCCCAGCCCCCGCGATCCGTTTTGCGGTGCTTCAGGTGCGATCAACCAGGGCACCGCGTGGCCGCCTGCCCAATACCTGCGTCCCGGATGGTCGCGGCAGCAACCCCGGCAAGGGGCACAACCCCCGGGCGCTTTGCAGAGCGTTCCCGGGCTTCTCGGCAGGCCGTGGAGTTAACACCAGGAGGAGACGGCCAAACGGAAGGGGACAGTGGCGTCGATGTAGACGTGGAGTTGTACGGGCATGGGGAGAGACCAGAGGAGGACCCCATGGTAAGTGCCTCGGTTATCCCATTTGCAGTTCCGGTTACGTTAACAAACCCCGCCACGGGGGAGGTGGTGGTGGTTAAGGCTTTGATTGATTCGGGCAGCACGAGGTGTCTAATCAGCCGGAAGGTGGTGGCTAAACTGGGTGTTAGGGTGGTACGGCTAAGGAATCCAATATGGTTCCAGCAGGTGGATGGGTCCCTTCTGGGGGGGGTACCTATCACCCATGTCACAGAACTCGTGCGGCTGGATATGGGGGAGCACTGGGAACGGTTACGGTTCATCGTGGTGCCCTCCATGACGGAGGAGGTGATTCTGGGGCTAACGTGGCTGGATAGGTGGGGCCCGACCATCTGGTGGGAGGGGGGTTGTCGACACCTCCGCCTAGGGGTTGGGCCACAGCCCCCTGATCATGAGCAGCTAGGGCCGTCTGGCCCGCCAGGGAAGCTGGAGGAGAGGTGCAGGGCTGGGGCAGAAGTACACGTACCACCAGAGTACGCCGAATTCCTCGAAGTGTTCAGCGAGCAGGAATGCGACCTCCTGCCTCCTCATCGACCGACGGACTGCGCGACCGAGCTGGAGCCGGGGGTCAAACTTCCCAAGCCCCGGATGTATGCCATGACCCCACGGGAGATGACAGAACTCCGGAACTACATTGACAAGAACCTCGCACGGGGGTTCATACAACCAGCTCGCTCGCGGATGGCAGCACCAGTTCTTTTCAGGGAAAAGAAGGACGGGGGCCTGCGGCTTTGTGTGGACTACCGGGGGGTCAACGCAGTATGTGTTGAACATTTGTACCCGCTACCCCTAATGAAAGACATGTTGTCCCACTTGGCTAAGGGGAGGGTGTTTACCCGCTTGGACTTACGCGAAGCCTATTATCGGGTGCGAATCAAGAGAGGCGACGAGTGGAAAACAGCGTTCAACTGCCCGTTGGGCAGCTACCAATTTCGCGTAATGCCTTTCGGTCTCCAGGGGGCCCCTGCCGTTTTCATGCAACTAATAAATCAAGTGTTGCATGAGCATTTATACAGGGGGGTGCTCGTGTATCTGGACGACATCCTTATTTATACGGAGACTATGGACCAACACGTTGCCCTTGTGCGCCAAGTTCTGCGGAAACTCTTAGAAGCACGATTGTACGTGAAATTGTCAAAATGTGAATTTCACGCGTCTCGACTGGACTACTTAGGCTATCGGGTCTCGGCAGCCGGGATTGCAATGGATCCAAAGAAAGTGGAGGCTATACTGCAGTGGCAAGCCCCGGGGACCAGACGGCAGCTACAGAGCTTCCTGGGGTTTGCCAATTTTTACCGCCAATTTATACCATCATTTGCTGCAGTGGCTCTTCCATTAACAGACTTGCTAAAAACCAAGAAGTTGGCGGTGAAACCACGGCCTGGGTTGCGGGTATCGTGGACCGTAGACTGTCAACGGGCCTTCGAGTCCTTAAAAGGTCTGTTCACCCGAGAGCCCATACTCCTGCACCCTGACCCAGCAGCGCCATACGTCGTGCAAGTAGATGCTAGCGACGTGGCAGTTGGAGCTGTCCTTTTGCAGCACAACAGTAAAGGTGCGTTGCAACCCTGTGCTTACGCGTCTAAAAAGCTATCAACCACCGAACGCACCTGGGCTATCTGGGAGAAGGAGGCCTACGCCGTTCGGTGGGCGTTGGAGACGTGGCGGCATCTTCTAGAGGGGGCAGAAAAGCCCTTCGAAGTATGGACGGACCATAGGAATCTAGAAGCCCTGCAATCCCCACGTAAGTTGGCCCCTAAGCATGTACGGTGGGCCTTGTACTTCAGGCGGTTTAGGTTTACCCTGAAATACGTCCCAGGGGGGAAGAATTTCCTGGCGGATGCCCTCTCTCGGCTTCCGCAGTATGACAACCAGCGGGAGGAGGTGGTGCAAGCTCTTATCCCTCCTCTCGGCCCAGAGAAGGTACAGGCCGTACAGAACGGGGTTGCGGATGAACTGGTACCAATTTATGCAGGCCAGGCGGATGCTGGTCTGCACGGGGGAGGGGTGGAGTCTAGGGCTGGGGCTGCTACCTAGTTACAGATTCAGAATAAAAGGTGCGTTGAGAGCGTGTGGCTCTCAACGCTGACTTTGTTAAGGTATAGAGATCCTGCTATTAAAGGTACTCTTTCCAGTCATCCGTACTTCGTTGTGGTTTTTCCTGTGGGCTTGTCGATCCGGCGAAGACGAGGAGTTGACAACTGGCCTGTCCCTATGTTTGTGCACCTTCATTTTACCTCCAGCTTTATGTCACACATTTTTACAGTCTTCTGTCCACTGAACCAAATTTCTTATTCCACTTAACATCAAAGCACTGTTTTCAAACTTGGCAACTTTAAAATATGTGGAGTTCTCCATCCTTGCTGGGGAACTCTGGGAGTTGAACTCCATGCATCTTAAAGTTGCCAAATTTTTAAAAAAAACATTGATGTAAAGTGTTATATTTCCACAGTGTGATGCCAAATGTAAGTTTAATCATCAGAAAGCTTGCAGTATCAACAATAGGAGTCTGTCGCTTGTTCTAGAGACAGAAGAGGGGATAGTTATGTATGCATAATGTGGAATTATATCTATTCTCAAATAAATGTGATATATTTTAGGAAATAAAGGAGAAGATGGTTCATTAGGTGAGCAAGGGCTAGAAGGCTCGCTCGGACCACCCGGACCTCATGGTGATCAAGGTGACGTGGGAGAAAAAGGAAACACAGGGCCACAAGGTTCTACTCTACTTTATTTGCTCCTCTTTTAGAAGTATATTTATTTTGCAAATGGATAATATTTAGATAATAAATATTGGTGACTGTGATTTTTTTACTTGGAAATATTGAACCTGCATCCTGATGTTTTTGTCCCATAGGAGCAGAAACTGAGTTCTTTACATTTTTGAGGTCAAATCTCTGTATAATTTTCAGAAACCTGCCATCTTATTGACCATGATAGTTAAATAGATAGACAGAGATAGATAGATAGATAGATAGATAGATAGATAGATAGATAGATAGATAGACAGACAGACAGACAGACAGACAGACAGACAGACAGACAGACAACTTTCAAGTTTAGGAATAAAGACTCCTCATCCACTTTCAAACTAATTCTAGAAAGTAATTTTTTTAAAAAATGGTGCCACCTTTTATGTAGATTCTTACTTGTCTACCTTATCTCCATTCCTTAAGGTCCTCCAGGCCAAAGTGGGATTCCAGGACCACCAGGATCAGCATCCAAATGGAGTAGTGGGTTCCTGCTTGTTTTGCATAGTCAGTCAGAAACAGAACCGTTTTGCCCTGAGGGAATGACAAGATTATGGGCTGGATACAGCCTGCTGTATTTTGAAGGGCAGGAGAAAGCTCATAATCAAGACCTTGGTGAGCATTATAACATCTTTACAAAAATGTTGTAATATTTTGCCCTTTTATTGTAAATTGTTGTATTATATCTTTTTGAAGTTTTTGTCTTAGGCTAAAGTTGGGGAGCTTCAAACATAAGATCCCTTTATGAAGTCTCAATTATTATAGATCAGCTTATAGGAATAACAAGTTGACTGTCCATTCATTTTCATATATGACATTTGTTAAACTTGTTTGAAAACTAATGTTGTCAGACTTTTTCTTATAAGCCATAGCTATCTGAATCTGAATCTATGCTGTTCCACCATCTATACTGTTATAGGATAGGGACTATTTTCTATTTTGTGATGTACCATTTTGTTTCATGTAATGGTTATTCTCTCTGCTCCCCTACTTGAACCTTCATTATAAGGTTGACTCTGCTGAAGGTGGAATGCCCAAATGGTTGTATCTTTGGTTTTATTTGCAATAATTTTATATGCCTGACTACTCCCTCAATCATTACTAGAGTTTTAAGCATGATTTTGGAGAGCATGTTACAATCCTGATGTTACTACAAACATTTTAAAATGAGCTAAGTTTCTTCTAGCATTTTAATTTATATAAAATATGGAATTGTCAAGCATCTTACTATGGACAATGCCACTATTTCCATTTTTTAAAAAAATTAAGGGTAAATAGCAAAATTTACTGTATATAATCAAAATTACAGGACTGGTTATAACAACATCCTTGATGTTTTTTCAAAATACTGGGGGTGCAATTTGTAACCTATCAGCTGAATTTTATAAATCAGCAATCAAAACTTGTTGTGGTGGTTTGTTGAGCAAAACAGGTAACTTGATTTGGTCTGTGCCATGTGTTGGTTCATTTATCTCAGAAATATTTACACTGCTGGGACTGTTTCATCAGGGATTCAGGTAAAAGTCTCTTCTACTCTTATCTAATGTTTGAAACGTTAGATATATTCTCCGAATGGACTGTACAGTTTCTGTTATGAAAATATTTAATCTTTATTCTAAAATTCCCATCATAGTAAAATTGTTTACGTTGCACTTAAAAATTCAGTCTCTACAGTAAGCAAAAAAAAAATGTCTGATTTGTGTAGCTGTTTATTCTGGGACACAATTGTTATCTTTTGTTTAGAAATTCTGTAAATGCATCAAAAATCCTTATCACTTACTGGTTTTGTAGAACTAAAATGAAATAAGGAATAAAGCTACTCTAGCAATTATTTATATTGCTAATATTTGGATTATTAATTATTTTTTAGGTCTGGCTGGATCCTGTCTTCCTGTTTTTAGCACTATGCCTTTTACCTATTGCAATGTCAACCAAGTCTGCTACTACGCAAGTCGAAATGATAAATCTTACTGGCTTTCAAGTGCAGCTCCTTTGCCCATGATGCCCCTCTCAGATGAAGAAATACAGCCCTATATTAGTCGATGTGTGGTATGTGAAGCTCCTGCCCAAGCCGTTGCAGTTCATAGTCAAGATCAATCCATTCCTTCTTGTCCACCAAACTGGAGAAGTCTTTGGATAGGTTACTCATTCTTAATGGTAAGGCTGAATACTAGCATGATCTAACTAGCACTAGCACTTAGATTTAAATATTTCTTCATAGTGCTTTCCAATCTTCTCTAAGCAGTCAGCATATTGCCCCCAACAATCTGGGTCCTCATTTTATCGACCTCAGAAGAAAGACTGAGACAACCTTGACTGGTCAGGATTGAACTCCTGGCAGTCAGCAGAGTTAGCTTGCAATACTGCACTCTAACCACTGTGCCACTACGGCTCTTTCTAACATGGAATATTGTCATTAAAACCCCCCAGTATGAATTCCTGTAATACTGATCTGATAACTGCAGTTTTCATTTGTTCCTTAACAGATGTTTCTCGCTTTCAGAGTACTCATTTCTAAATACTTTACTACTCACTACTAAAGTCATCACAGGAGCTTACTTTATACTTGGATTCTATCTGATAAATATATGACTATTAAACTCTGAAGTAAACCATAAAGCAGCCTGATCCAAAAATGCTTTTCAAAAGTCAAATGTACTTTCTTGGGGGAGGGTGTTCTTGAAAATGTTTTACTTCTCATCTAGGAAGCTTTTTCAGTTCAGAACTGAAGAAGCTTCTTGGATGAGAAGCAAAATGTTTTCAAAGGAAAAAAACCCTAAAGAAGTCCTGTTGCCTTTTGAAAAGCACCTTTGGGACAACCATGACCTGGATGACTGAGAATTTCCATAGATGTAAAGCAGCCTTTTAATCTACCTTAATTCAAAAATGGGAATTGTAGTAATTTACCTCTATATTTCTCTTATGAAACATTGCTGCAATATAAATGTAATGAACTTGATTCTTATTTTTTAAAAAATAAGTGGCATCCACACATTTCCGGTGGGCTGTTCTGGGACTGGGAGGCATCCACTAGTAATATATGAGTTAAAGGAAGGCTACATCTCCCTATGTTGTCAAGCAAGAACATCCGATGTTAGCAGCAGGCTTCTGGGGCTCAGAACGGATTTCCGGAAGTGGCAACCACTCACTTCCGGCGGTCTGTTCTGGGCCTTGCAAAAATGGGCTAGGGCTTCAGCCAGTTTGCCTTGGTGGAGCAGTGGGCTAATGCCTCCTTAAGTAACACCAGCTGCCTGCAATTAGTGCAGGTTCGCATCCCACCAGGCTCAAGGTTGACTCAGCCTTCCATCCTTCCGAGGTAGGTAAAATGAGGACCCAGATTGTTGGGGGCAATAAGCTGACTTTGTAATAATGCCGCTTGGGGGGCCCCAAAAGCCCTAATAAGCAGGCATATACATAGAATGAAGGCTATTGCTAAGCACATTGATTTGTGCTTAGATTGTAAGCCGCCCTGAGTCTTCGGAGAAGGGCGGGATATAAATGGGAATAATAAAAAAAGTCAACAAAAATTAGCTACTGGTTCTGCTGACCCGGTGAGAACTGGCTGAATCCCACCCCTGGCCTTAATGCATCTTTTAGAGCAAAAATTAATATAAGACCCAGTTTTATTTTCAGGGAAACACAGTAGTTATAAATGCAAGGAGCGGATGCAATGTTATCTTTTCAATGCTGTGATTACTTTAAAAACTGCTAAAGAGGGCAGTTGTTAAGTGAGGACTACCTATGTAAAAAATTATTGGTAAGTTTTCCAGTCTACCATAATCGGTTACAGATCAGTTATAATGAGATCAATGTACTGAAATATCTAAGATACCTACAAAACATTTAGCAGCAGCAATGACAATCAGAAACCAATGCATTTACTCTATAAACAACTATTTGTTGTTGTTTTCTCTCTGTCCACTCACACTTGTTTATTTCTCAACCTTACATGGCTGCCCATCTACCAAAAGGAAGTCTGGTAGCATTTTTACATTTGTTGACTGCTTTGTACCGGTTTCTTCCATGTAAATAAAAGATTGCCATACATTATGCACAATCAGAATCGAAGAAGCTTCTTGAATGAGAAGTGAAACGTCTTCAAAGAAAAACAAGAAAGTCCAGTTGCCTCTTGAAAAAGCACCTTTGTAAAAACCATGACCTGGATGACTGAGAATCTCCATAGACATACATTTTATGATATTGTTTAGTTTCTGATGGATATGATTTACTCATATCGCATTGGCCTTTATGCACTAAATGCTACTATCTGCATGTTTTATTTTCCTTCAGTTGTCTATGGAGGTTCTCAATCATCCAGGTCATGGTTTTCCCCAAAGGTGCTGTTCAAAAGCCACCTGGACTTTTTTGAATTATTTTTTTTTTCTTTGAAAATGTTTCACTTCTCATCCAAGAAATTCTGAAGAAGCTTCTTGGGTAAAAACAAAACATTTTCAAAGAAAAAAAGCCAAGAAAGTCCATTTTCCTTTTTGAAAAGCACCTTTGGGACTTTCTTTCAGTTATTGCATAATTCCACTGACTTTGGCCACTGAGCAAATAATTAACTAAAATATCTCTACAGCCTTAAAAAATGGCTTTCTTTACATTTTACAACAACTACTTTATTGTCACTTTGAATGTACACCAATCGGCATACATCAAAATGAAATTTTATTGCATACAGCTCTCAAAGGGGCAACAACTTCGATATATGCTCCTTGTTCGTGGCCAGGTCATTACAGATCTTCCATTTTAGTTTCTAGGGAGCGAATGATGGCAAACAGGACAGATGGAAATGGAGCTCCATGTGGATTAGCCCTCAAATTAGTTTGTATTCCTGCACGACAACCTTGCCTCCTTTTCTTTTTCTGATCCTGTCTATTTCACCTTTTCCTACAGCTATAGGAAATAAAATATTTTGATAATTTTGGGGTTGAATGTAGTAAAATGTTTTTTCAGGAAATCTAGTTGCAATTCTGGGAACAGAATATAATGAAAAGTAGAGGAGACAATACTCAGCTAACTAGTTGGCAATCATCCATGTGTATTTCTTAAGAGGTTAAAAGCTGGTAGAAAATGTAGTAAAGCAATCTAAGCATAAATTTTACTTTATTATAATCAGAAGCATTACATATAAAATAATATTTAATTATCACACGCTATACCAGGTTCATTAGCACCTAAAGGCAAATTGCATATTATGCTACTATGTAACAAACATGATCATGCACATTTTGTTTTACAAGAAATATACAGGAGAGCCCCCGTTACAGGTCTTCTCAACTGGTTCATTTGCAAACTGCCATATAGAGGTGAAGTCAATGGAATTTTTACTCTGGAAGGATTCAGAAATGAACTTTAAGTGCCCAACTTGGTGGTGTGATACAATTACATAATTATACTAACCCAAAGTTATTAAGACCCACCATTGAATGAATTCAAGTTGAAGCTAGACAGCAGTTTGCCAGTGATATTTGGATATTGGTGCTGAGCAGTGGGTTGGACATGATAGCCTAAATGTCCCAGCCCAACTGTAGATTTATGTAAAATGCAGAAACTTCCTAGATCTTTATTCAGTATGAATCTGTTCTATGATTTATAGCCCTCATTTAATTTCAGAAGCCATCACCCTTATGTATGTCAAATAGTGAAAAGATTACCCAATGGATAGCAAGCAGTAGAGTAAGGATTAGGTTTCTCTGAGATTTGTGTGTTAGATAAGAGATCCCCAACGTTTTGAGCACCATGGACCAGTTGCGTGGAGAGGTTTTTCTGTGGACCAGAAAGGGCATGGTTTCATGTACTGTCTGCATCCTGTGGATGGGGCTTTGCTTGTTTGTGCAACCCGGTTTCTGGCATGCTGCGGCCCAGTGCCGGTCCATGGACCAGGGTTTGGGGATCCATGTTAGATTATAAGGAAAGTCATATTTATTGGTAAATCTAATTGGTTCTGGATCTCTCATCATATATCCCTGCCTCTTTTTTGTCAATATCTACATTGGTTGGATACCAAGAGCATTATCAGTTTAAATTGATGGCATTGACCTTATGGGATACATGTTGAGAAACATTTTGATTGTATTTCGTTTCTGTAATCTCAAAGTTTATTAGTGTTTTAAAATTGCTACCTGGTGCTTTGGCATTTTCTTCCCCACTTATTGTCTACTCTGTTGAATTAGTTGTAGCCCGAATTCTAGAAGTTTCAAACACTTAAAATACTTTTTGTTGGACCTTTATGAAGCTGGATAAAAGTCATTGTAAATTAGTCATTGTAAATTTAATCTGAAGTAATGCTAGTATTGTTTGTATTATACTGCATTAGGAAATATCCAAGAATGCATTGTTTTAGTGTGAGTGCTTGATATTGTATACAGTTTTTTTTATAATAGTTTACTAATTTTCCAATTTTACATTTAAGTATTTAAAAAGCAACAGGGTGGCTGGGTTAATCAATAGTTCGATAACAAAATCTTTAGTACAAATCTCAAGTTACAACATCAAATATTTCCTCTTTTTTCCTTAACATTCAGTCTCGTATTTAAGCTAATATAGTTCTTATTATATCAACTCAGTAAAAACATCATTATTACATTTACCAATAAAATTTTAGCTTATATGTATCTTATTTTTTACATTCAGTCTTCATAAACAATCCATATCCTGTTATTAATTTTTCCCCAATTTTTAGTTTCCCATCAGTATTCCAATTTAACCTTTGATATTTATAATTTTCAGGCTTTAGGTAACCAAGATTTCCCTTATCTCAATTCATAACAGCATCTAATATCCAAAATACACATTTTATCTATTTGAATATATTCTTGTTCTATTTCCTAAAAGTTATCTATTTCCCACCATATTAAATCATCTACCTAATAATACAATATCCCCTTTAATAAATCAAAACCATTATATATATTACCTGGGTTAATCAATAAATCAAACATATTCATAATATTTTTTTCTTTTAGGACTAATTTTTAAATATTAAACAGATAAAATCCTTATTTTCAACTAACTTCCAAATATTTTAAATCTAATGAACAGAATTCCCCTTATCTCAACTTCTCCCTTTAACCCTCTAATTAATAATATGAAACCCCCTCTAATAAATCAAACCCCCAATTTTCTTCAGCCTTATTCTGGCTTTCTTCCTTTGCCAACTAGGCTTCCATATCAGTGCTTTTAGATCGTCAAATAGATTTCCCTCTATTATTATATTATTTGAAATAAAGGAGACCATTTAATTGCCATTTTTTTGGAAGGACTAGCCCATTTGTATTCATTAAGTTGTCTCCTTATTATTACAGTTCCCCATGATTGCCCTGATATGTTTATCTTCCATTCAATCTGTTCTTCTTTCTCAATTTTTTTCTGATTTATATAGTCTTTTCCATTTTCAGTGTTGTCACTCCCTTTTCTGGATTTTCCATTAACTGTATTTGTAGATCAATTGAGTCCTCTGTCTTAATATTTAATTGTTCCACTTCTGTTATTTTCTGCGGTTAGTTCTTTGGTTGGGTTTGTGTATCTAAGCTGGCGTCTTGATCTTTTATGTTAAGTCTTATTTTAATCACAAGCTGAGCAAATGGTTTCATATATTGCTTTCAATACGGAAAGGATCTTTTCCTGGTCTTCATCTTTTTCATGTATTTATAAATAGTCTTTATAGTAGAAGTTGTTTGTCAAGCAAGATTTTATAGTCCAAGGAATTTTATCATCTCATATAGTAATCAATAGTCCTCAAATAAAGAGATAGGAAAGCAATTCCCCATATATAACTCTGAAAGTCTGTAAAGGTTTACATTCATAATTAGGCCAGTTATGCTGCCCAGCATAACTCTTACAGCTGATTTTCTCACAGGTGGTGCCAAGCCAAGGTCAAAAGGGTCTTATCTAAGGTCTGGACTTCGAGCCAAGTCTCTTTTAGGAAATAACAAGCTGTAATACCAAACTTTGCCGTTTAAGGTTTTTTAAGTCCAAAATTTTTATAATCCTTTTTCCAATTTTATGTCTTTTTTGTAGATAAAAGCAAGTCTCCAATAGGAAAATTTTTGGTCCCCAAGTTTCAGGAACATATAAATCCAATTAAATTAAAGCTGTTCTTTTAATGCTTTAATTCTCCTGGGTAGTCAGTCGCCACTATTCTTAGGGGGTGGGATAGAAATTCCCTTCCCTCTCTGCTCACAGGGGGAAAGATACTTCAGACAGCTTTTACAGGAAAAGAAAGTACTTAAGGTAAAGAGAAGATTGGATCTCACCCAGTTTCAATCCGCGTTGCTTTCGAAGTGCTTGGTGGTAAGTTTGACTTCAACTATCTGCAGCCTAGTAACGGGCCATATTACTATGGCCGGTCTTTTGTCTGCCGGTTTGGAGGACTGCCCTGGATCGAGTGGAAGGCCTGCCACCCTCCCGCGATTAAGCGGGGTCCCCTCCTTGCTCGTCACCCCTACAGGGTGACTTTCAACCCTTTCCAGGGTCCCCCAGTGGAGTGAAATTGAATGTGGAAGACTGAGCTCACCTTCCAGCGTCCATGGCGGCTGCGATGGCAAACCGGAAGTCGATATTGAATACAGTTTTGAACCACCTATACTGCATTTCATTAGAAGTACTACTGCTACATTTCCACTGACTCCAGTCCAAATTATAATTCCATCCAGGACCAGTACTAAGAATAAATGGGAAAGGTCAAGTGCCCAATACATATTAAACATTAGTACTTCAACCTAGAATTAAAGTTATAATTGTAGCTTCAGAGTGGAATGAGATTAGAAATCCAGAAAAGCATTCCTGAGGATGTGTGATTGGATGGCATAGGTGATATATTTTTTTATTTTTTTCAGCATACAGGATCTGGTGACCAAGGAGGTGGGCAATCCCTCATGTCTCCTGGAAGCTGCCTGGAGGACTTCCGATCAGCACCCTTTATTGAATGCCGGGGTCAGCAAGGAACATGTCACTTTTTTATTAATGAATACAGTTTCTGGCTAGCTACAGTGAATAATGAGACACAGTTTTCATCATCTCCTGTCTCAGTGACTATCAAAGATGAACAAGAACAACGTCGAAATATTGGCAGATGTCAGGTTTGCATGAAATATGCCTAGTGGACATTGAACCCTTCTTGAACAGAAATAAACCATTTTTTCTCATCTTGGTGCTGTGTCATTATTACTTGTACAAATTGACCAGCAATTATGAGTTGTAAAGGCATATTTAGATGGCAACCGGGAAGTAAAGAACTGCATAAATCAACTGCAATAGATGAGAGATGAATAACAGCTTTGTAGTTCAATTGTTTTTACTCATTCATAATTTTATTCATAATTTTATTGTAGAATCCCTATGGTCATGTGATCAAAATTTGAGCACTTGAAAATTGGCATGTATTTATCAAAATTGTACTGTTCTGGGGCCACCTGATCACCATTTTTAAGCTTCCCACCTTACTTCCAACAAGCAAAATCAGTGGGGGGAATTCAGATTTGCTTAACAGATACATGAAGCACTTAACAACTACAGTGACTCACTTAACAACTGTGCAAAAAAAAAGGTCGTGAAATGGGGTGCAACTTACTAGCAATGGAAATGTTGGGCTCAAAGGTGGTCATAAATCAAGGACTATGTGTAGACAGTATTCCTTTTCTTAGAAATCATCCGTATCTGGCCTGGACAAAGGTTTTCTGAGCAAAATGTGGCAGTGAGTTTGTTTAGACACAATAATTTGTTGTCCTCACCCTCTTCATTTAATAATTTTTTTAAAAAATGGAGGTAGAGTTGCTTTCTGAGTAGCTCTAAAGCAGAACTTAAAGGCTTACATTTTGATGACAAAATATCATGATTAATTCAAGTGTAATTTTCAAGTTGTTTTTGAATTAATTCCATGTTCTAATAATTTCTGTTTAAAATAAATAAACATATAATATAGAATATTAGTTTCTCAATTGATAATAAATCTAGCTTTTCTTAAATGCATTAATTAAATAATGTATCATCGATTGTTAACAGTAATCTATTTAAGTGACTAAACTAGTAGACCAGAGAAACACAGTCAACATTGTATACTTAGATTTCAGTAAGGCATTTGACAACGTAGATCACAACCTACTAATTGACAAGGTAGAAAATGGTGGGACATCACCACCAGATGGATCTGTAGCTGGCTGACAAACTGTACTCAACGAGTAGTCGTCAATGGCATTACATCCACATGAGGGGTACCACAAGGTTCCATCTTAGGCCCAGTACTCTTCAATATCTTCATCAATGACTTAGATGAGGGAATTGAAGGGGAACTCATCAAATTTACCAGATGATACCAAACTATCAGGAGTAGCCAACAACCTAGAAGACAAACTCAGGATCCAAAAAGATCTTGACAAACTCGAACAATGGGCCCTATCCAACAAAATGAGTTTCAATGTGGAGAAAAGCAAAGTCCTATACTTAGGAAGCAAAAACCAAAGGCACAAATACAGATTGGGTGAGATCCGGCTTAAAAACAGTAACTGTGAGAGGGTTCTTGGAGTCCTAGTGGAAAATCACTTGACTATGAGCCAGCAATGTGCAGCAGCAACCAAAAAAGCTAATACAATCCTGGGTTGTATGAACAGAGGCATAGAATCAAGATCACACGAAGTATTAGTACCGCTTTACAAAGCCCTAGTAAGAACACATCTGACTAGACAATCACCTGTCTGAGATGGTGTAGGTTCTCCTGCTTAAGTGGGGGGCTGGACTAGAAGACCTCCAAGGTCCCTTCCAGCTTTATTCTATTCTAGTCATAGAACGTTCATGTGACAATCCATAAATAGAATATTGCAATACCAAGGGAGTTTTTCCCCAAGAATAAATCTTTTCCTAACAGTCGCTTTGGGTGGTCGTGGCTAGGAATAAATTCCTGAACTTTATTTTGCAAAACAGTAGCAACATGGAAAAAACTTGTATTTCACAACAAATGTAAAAAATAAATAAATCCTGCATATTGTTTTCATGTAAAATGAAGTCAACGTGGATGTTTGTTCATTTTTGGCTACTCATATTTTGACAATTTATTCTAGCCCTATACACCAATATCATGAAAAATGTGTTGTTCCCATGGTAACTTCAACAATCAGTGCTTAGCAGTTACTTAAGTACTATCTTCTACTTTAAATACAAAATATTTCATGGCTGTTTTACAATTTAACTTCAAACTGAAAATCTAACAATACTCAATATATTTCCTATTTTTAACTTAAAATTAAAATTCCATTTTAATTAGGGTTCAAGGGTTTTTAAATAACTGTACTGCTTTTAAACTAATACAATTTGAGTTTTTAACATTTATTTTAAAATAATTGTCTGATGTTAAAATATTCATCTAGAAACACAATGGACACTTGGAAGCATTGGGGAAGTTCATTCACATTTCATTGCTTCTCTGTAGGATGGCCCTCCATGTCCCTGTCCTGTTGAGTCCAAAGTTCACTGCCAAATAATAGGCCCTCTTTGCATATTGTGGAAGAGCCATGAACAGTTCTGGTTCTGATCTGAAGCTCAAAATCGGCATGAGATCACCTGTCTTGGTCAAAACAGTAAATAAGATGTAAATAACCAAGTTGCAACAACAGAGTTTCAGTTGCAGCCCACTGATTGTTCATTAAAAAGTATGGAGACAACAGTATTATGAGCACTGAAAATAAAAATACCAGAAATATTCAAGAAACTTAAAATATGATTTTTAATATACACTTTATCGGGGAAGGCACAGAGTGATCTAAAGTAGAAAATGTTACAATGGTTTAAGTAAAAAAATACTTGATATAAACTGAAAAGTGAAGCGTGGAGAGTTTTATCAGAACAAGCTAAATCACAAACGAGTAATGATAAATATTACATGGAATATTTTATAGCTGTGGCAGAACGCCAATTTGCTTTTTTTCCTGTTCCACAAAATATTAGTTTCTCTATTTTGGGAAGGCCATGAGGAATATTCCAAGGGAAGTAAGTAAAATATGGGATGGATATCAAAATAATTTATATTTACAAATTCATAGTAACTTAAAATGTAGTAAGTTATACTGTTGAAGTTAATAAGGCTTAATGGGCTGTGCCCAAATTAATGTGAATTCCAAAATCTACTTCAAATGAGACTGAAGGAAGAATTCAAATTTTTCAAACTTTGGTTTCTTTAACATAATAAAAAAAACACAAATACATCTTGTATACAAAAATAATTAGCTAGCTACAATTATAGCTACAACATGCTCATGTTATGCAGTTATTTTCATACAAACTGAAATTGTACGATGTTTTCATATTCTAAATGTGCAACTTGCAGAAAAGCATTTCCATAGTAAATCATTGTATTCTTCTATTTCAGTAGTTATTTCTGCATGGAGATCATAAAAGTGCTGTAATTGTGGCTCATGTGTTTCAACAACCGGACCAAATCTATTTTTAGTTCTAATCTTTATTCTGAAAACTTTTATTCAAGTTAGTAAAGTTTACAGAATAACAAAATGCTTAAAATACCAAAAGCAATTTATTGAAAAGAACTAATATATATAAGGTAGCTATAGAATTTTAGATAGTATGGTGAATTATTTAAGATGTTCAGTTTTTGAAGAATGTTTTTGCATTTCAGTTTTAAATTTGGTAGTCCGTGTGCCAAGCAGATTTGTCTTTCTCACTCACAGATAACTTCAGATAGCCTCCATGAAACATATTTCGTGAAATAGAAATGGCTTAAATGAACAATATCTGCCATGTCTTGACAGCTATGAAGAGTCCTTTATATCTATACTTTAGACTACTGCCACCTCTCAAATCTATTAAGTCTCTGCCTTCTGAGTTCCTCAGCTGATAGCTCTTCTGGTGAAAGCCAGAAGCCATATGGCCTTCTTTCACTACTGTAATGCCTTGTATTGCTTCCTGTAAGAAAAAAAAAGTCAAAGACAAACTTAATATACATTCTTCTAACATTGTATCAAACACATTTATTTCTATAGTTAATATATTAAACTGAGAAGTACATAGGTTTTATCACTTGAAATGAAATGTGAACATGTAACTCTTTTAGAATTCTAAGGTAATATTCCTTTTACAAGGGATGCGGTGGCTCAGTGGTTTAGGACGTTGAGCTTCTCGATCAGAAGGTCGGCAGTTTGGTGGGTCGAATCCCAAGTGCCGCGTAACAGAGTGAGCGCCTGTTACTCATCCCAGCACGTAAAAATGCAAGTAGAAAAATAGGGACCACTACGGTGGGAAGGTAACAGCGCCTTTGGTGTCTAGTCATGCCAGCCACGACCACAGAGACATCCTCGGACAAACTCTGGCTCTTCGGCTTTGAAACTGAGATGAGCACCAGCCCCTAGAGTCGGAAACGACTAGCACGCATGTGTGGGGGAACCTTTACCTTTATTCCTTTTACAATATGATCTACACTGATTTGAAACTTCTAGTCCTTGGACGTAATCCAAAACTTAGGCATATAGTCAAACATCTACACAGAGTGCTTTTCTTCTGTATTCAGAAAGACCTGAAGAAGCCCAACGAGGGATTGTGTTGTCAGGAATAATATTTTTCTGTTGTTTTAAGACCTTTCCATGTGGAACAATGAAACTGATTTTTTTGATCATACAAGTTTGTTTTTGTTATTTTGAAAAAAAAAAGAAATGAACAGAAATTGCTAACTAAATTGCAATGATAGGTCATAGTTAGCACAATTCAATAACAAAAATAGTATAAAGAACTTGCAGGGAAGATAAAGCTTCTCAATTATCGTGGTTAATAATTCTAAAAACAGCTGTACATAGGAACCCATACAGTAGATTGTGTTTTTACTTGAAATTTGGTGGCTTTAAAAAGGAGCGTACAACTAACTAATTGAAAGTCCTAACAGGGAAGCTAAACTAGTTCCTTCAATAGCAAATTCTAGGGATAAAACAGCAATGAGAACTGCTATCATTATGCACTCCACTTTAAGCCCTTCTAAATTCTAGGATTTGGAAATCAAATGCATAAGAAGCTAGGTTGGGGAAGACCGAATTATGTATTTCTCTAGCCTCTCAAATACTATTGGAAATGGAGTGCTACACAGTATTAACCTGTCATCCTGTTAACAATTCTCATTTATAACAGAATTAGATGAGTTACCCTACTGTGGTCATCTTATGTTTCCTACAGCTGCTATTTAAACTAAACTTAACATTAAAGCCAGAAGTTATACAACTTTAAGAAAGTGCTAAGGTGTCATTAGCATTTACTAACAACACCTTAGCACTTTCTTAAAAGATGTATAACTTCTGGCTTTAATGTTCCCAGAATGGGTTTCAATGCAACCAGTCTCAAAAAAAGAACACAATATGCAATGTAAGAAGTCAAAATAGTGACTGTTCACTTTTTCCCCCCCTGGTGATTGAGTTCACTTTCTTTCTGGTGTCTGAGGCCTGAAAAAATACAGGTCAAAGTAAAGTTTTCTTCCTTTGGGTCTTTCTTCCTTTGAGATAAAAAAAATCAATGCTTCCTCATTATTAATATTGTGATTGTTTTCATTATATAGCGAGCCCTTTCAAAACTGGTATTATCCAGGACCAATTAAACTGCAACCCACAACAGTTTCATCCAGCACAGTGATAAAAGATGTACTTTGTAGCCGTGTACTGGACTTTGATGATTGGGACAAACAATTTTCTCTTAATGGCAATAATTCTGACCATAATGTAGAAGCAAAAATGGAGAACATATGAAGATGGCACTCATTACCAGTAACTATCTCAGAACTATTCTCATTTTTCTTCAAGAGAATGAAATTGTGCTTCTGAGTAAATAAAAAAACCTAGCATACATTTAGTATTTGAGGGGCTGCCACAAAGAAGAGGGGGTCACACTATTTACCAGAGCACCAGAGGGAAGGACGAGAAACAATGGCTGGAAACTGATCAGAGAGAGAAGCAACCTGGAATTAAGGAGAAACTTCCTGACAATGAGGACAATCAACCAGTGGAAGAGCTTGCCTCAAGAAATCATGGGTGCTCCATCACTGGAAATTTTTAAAAAGAGGCTAGACAGTCACTTGTCTGAAATGATATAGGTTCTCCTGCTTGAACAGAGGGCTGGACTAGAAGACCTCCAAGGTCCCTTCCAGCTCTGCTCTGCTCTATTCTATTCTGTTCTGTTCTATTCTATTCAAGACATTTTCATAGCTTTTAAACAAATTAACAGTTATTGCTCCAATATTTAGGAATTCTATCTCAGGTCCTGCTTCACCTCTTCCAGCAGATGTCTCCAAAGGTTCACAGGCAGCACATTAGAGAAAGTAGGCCAAACCCCAGTCAACAAAACATTCCACATAGTAAGCAGAATTAGGGCTATTTTGAAACAGATGGGGTCTACGGAAGCTGTAACTCTATTATAGACTTGTTTATTGTCTGCCTTATTTGAAGCCCAGGGATTATTTGCAAGTATCTGGCATTTTCTGTGTCACTCTGGATTTCATCTGATGCAGAATAGGGTGAAAAGGATGAATACACACATACGCAGACACACAGAGAGACACTTTTTATACTAATCCACCATTGAATTCACAATTTAAACATGCTATTATGTGGTTTATGCAGCAAAGGATTTTTCTGGAAAGATCAGCAATGTAACAAACATCCTAACTCTGATTCATAATAGGATTTAGTCAGCTTGAAAAAGCAGAGAAACATACATTTAACTTTGCAATCTGGAAATGAAATATATTTACAAATGATTGACATTTAAATTAAGAATTTTAAAATAAATGGATGGCTTAAAAAGATCTCCAGGGTATTCTCAAAAATTGTAGGGTATGGCATTCCTAGAAAGATTTTCCCAATCTGGGGTTCTTTGGATGTTAGGCTAAAATTCTTATCACCCACTGAATTCAAGGTTGGCATGGGAAAAGTAGTCAAAAAATATCTGAAAGGCACTCAGAAGAGACTGTTACAGCTACCATGCATATCCATCCTTATTAAGAATGAGAATTTGAAAAAATAAAATATTTTACAGCTGAAATGTACTAAATTTTTTCCATTTTAAAGGATAATAGCAAAATAACAAAATATTAACCATGTAGAATGTATGCATTGCAAGTAAAGGAGCTAATACATGTCCACGTTTTAATGCAATCAGGATAGGAGTTAACTGAAGTGCAAATCTCCATAAGTAAGTTATAATCATTGAAGGAATGTGTGTCTTCTCTCTTCCATAGAGCTTATGTTATGTGATAGTGTCCTCCTTGAGATTCAGGGGTCCCCAATTTTGCCTTGTGACCTGACTTTTTCCCTGGGCATTAGGACAAATTTGTGAATTTGTGATATGGTGCCTTGGTATTTTACTTTGGAGTATTTTAACTTGTTTCTGTGTGTAAATTGGTGCTAACTACCAAGAATTACTTATTTAAGATGGGTGGCCATATACATTTTCTTAATAAATGAATACATTTTAAAAAGGATGCTTCAATAGCAAGAACTAGCAATATTAAGACACATGTAAGAGCAGTTATCTTAAGTCTTGTGACTGTCAGGTATACTGGAACTGCCATTTGCAAAATTTCTAGCCAGTGTAAGGAATAATGCTTATTAATATTGGGAACCTAGAGTCTGTTGGATTGTGAAAAAGTAGAGCAACTTTGTTCTTAAAAAAGAAACTGATCTGACAAGAATGAAAGAAGCCAAACCACAGATGCAAAATATAGCCAAGAAAATGTTTATATGCAACAAAAGCCTCTTTCTTTCTTTCTTTTTCTCTCTTTCAAATTAATGTATTTACTTGGGCACATAATTTTAAATGATTTTTATAATTTTTGATAACTCAGTTGGGCCTCAGCAGATTGTAGTAGCTGGCTGACTTCATCTAAATTTGAAAGTTAGGAAGAGTTCAGCCTAACTTCGGATGGTACTTCCAAGGAATACCAGGACTGTAGGCTAGATAGGGAAGTTGAAAAAAAAATAGCCTGCAAGAAAGGCAGTGGCAAAGTACTTCTATATTCCTGACAAAAGCTCTACGAAGTAAGCTTTGGAATCACCAGGAATCAAGTTCAACTCACATTACTTGCAATACCAAGCCATTTATTTCATTTGCCCAAATTCAGAAAGCTCCTCTGAATATACTGAAAGGAATACATGACCACTCTCTTGGAAGTGCAGCTGGGTGCAAGTCAGAAGAGGAAAAAGGCAAAGAAATGAAAAGATGCATTTATGCAACAGGCAGTGGAGGAAACAGGACACAGAATACACATTCAAACTACTATACAGTACTGCAGTATATACTCTTTGCTGTATTTATTGCCCCCGCCCACTTACTTTCCCCCTCACAGGCTTCAGTATCATCCCATTTTAAAATGAAAACTAAATTACTGATTTGGGGAAATATCATCTTTGCTCAGAAGGAATGCAAGGGTATGCAGGATGCACAAATAAATGGCTGATGTGGGCACAGAGGGGCTGGAGGGTGGGGGAATTTTACAACTTGTGACCTTGCCTTCCCAATGACTTTCTGGTGAAGCTGACAGGAAAGGTTGCAAAGGACAATCATGTGATTGTGACTGTATATTAAAGCAAGTTTTAAGAGTCTTTGTAAGGAACAATAAGCTCTGAATGAGACATATACCTAAATTATCAGCAGAAAGGTTTCTACAGATTTAAACTACTTTTAGGAGTTTTTAAGTTTGCATATTTACAATAAATTAACACATCTGGAAGATGCCTAATCGAGGAACATTTTTCTATTACAAAATTACATAACTTCTCCTCACACACTATTATAATCATTTTAGTAGAGAATATTATTTTATTTATCAGTTCTTTGACAACACTACTGATCTAGGCCTTAGTAGTTTTATTATATTGGACAGGAAATGGAACACAACCCACCAGGAGATGGTACTTAAGTGTTTTTCTAATTAGTTTAGTTTAGTTTAGTTTATTGAATTTATATACCGCCCTTTTCCCCATAGGACTCAGGGCGGTTTACAAAGTATTTAAAAACGTCAATACAATACAAAAGTTAAAGACAGTTAAAATAATTAAATTTAATCCCTGAACAAATATAAAACCCCATTTAAAAACTCTCAGCCTCAAAGAGCCAGGTCTTCAGGTCCCGGCGGAATGACCGAAGGTCGGGGGCAGTCCTAAGCTCCACGGGCAGCTGGTTCCAAAGGGCAGGCACACCCACTGAGAAGGCCCTCCCCCTGGGTGTTATCCGCCGGCAGTCTTTTACCGGCGGCACCCTGAGAAGGCCCTCCCTGTGGGAGCACACAGGACGAGGGGAACTTGATGCCGGCAACAGGTGTTCCCTTCAATATCCCGGACCCAAGCCATTTAGGGCTTTATAGGTCATCACCAGCACCTTGAATCTCACCCGGAGGGCAACTGGAAGCCAATGCAGCTCGCGGAGTAGAGGTGTTACATGGGAGTATCGGGAAACCCCCATCACAACTCGCGCAGCAGCATTCTGCACCAGCTGAAGCCTCCGAGTGGATTAGAGCTTTTCTAAGTCATAGGCAAGTTTTTGCCTCATCAAAGAATGCACGTGTTTTTATATGTTGTTCTATACATTTTTCTATAATTTCTCAAAGTAGTTTTGGCATTGGGTGGGCACTTGTACATTGATGTATCTCATCACATAATCTAATAGATGGTTATGACAACATAAAATATTTTCATTGCCAATTCAAAGTTCACATTTCCAGTGATTAAAGATTTTACAGCTCAACACAGTATGAAAACCCTGCCAAACTAGTTTGCTTTCAAGCTATAGTGGCCCTAAAGAGTGTGCTGTGGATAACATTTATTCTATCAATAAAAAGTGAACTTCCAAAAAAGTATTATGTGCACTCATGATAAATACCAGGAAGTATGAAAACTTTGTGTTACAAGTTTGTTTGCGAAACATTTGGGAGGAAGGAACCAAAAATATGGGAATATAGTATTTTCACCTGTAACTGAAAAATTAAATACTATTTAAAATTTTAATTTTTATGTTTCTTATTCTATAGTAATATTAAGAATTATTAAAAAGAATAACATTAGATGCTTTTTTATGCTTTCTCACATTATTTTTTAAACTTTTTTCACTGGAGTTCCAGCACTGAAGCAATATCTCAGACTTTTTCGCTGTCTTAAACATTTTATATTATGTGGTCATAATGATTATTACATAGTGTTTTGCTATCCTTAATTGATTTTGCAAGATGCATCATAAAGAGGTAAATATATTTTTGTTTTTAAACCTATTTTAATAATAGAGTATCAGTTAATTATAACTATTATGACTCTGGGTATCTTTACCAAAACAAAGTCTAAAAGGGCGAAGAATGAGGTATGAAGTTTTATTCCTATCTGGTACAAAATTTCAAGAATGTAAGTAAATATCTCGTTCTATTTACACATACAAACTCTTAAAGTTGTGTCTCCACACTTAGGGTGTTGAGCATTCAGCTGTTTCTAGTTATTTGTTTGTACTGACTCGAGATGCCATAATTATGACATCTTTTTTCTTAATGATTACAATACATATTATTAGTATCTCAATTTTCTGACTTTCTGTGGTAATTTTCTTGCACGAAATAAACTAACACAGCTGTGGCTTTGTAAACAGTAGCCAATCATAAGTCACTGTATTTCCTGGGAACACAAATTAATGAGCATCCAGAGCTATTTAAAACTTTTATTGAACACAATGTAAGAGGCAGCACTTGGCACTTGCTGCATCCTGGCCAAGAACTGGAGGATATGCACAAGTTTTAAATACTTGCATTCTATTAGGAGAAAAACTGAGAGAGTACAATCAGCTTTTGAAATGGGAATGTCCTGAGTTATACAGAAAAGAAATGTTTTCAGTGGGATATAAAAAAGGGGGTCAGCTGATCCTTGAATTGATTTAAGCAGCACAAATGCAGTCCACATAACCTTCTGTCTTTACTATGCAAATTAAAACTTCCAGACATATATGTCAAACTGATGTATGTGTTATTATTTCAGCCAGTCTTAATCACGTCACACAACTGCAGTTATAATCAAATATTATACAAACAGCAGAGTAGAGGAAAACAAGATTCCACTTTTCCTTCTGAATAGAAAACCTCATCTATAGAAGAATAAAAGATTTTGCCATTACTGCTAATGCTACATGGTCAATATAGGTAACAACAGCTCTGTGTAGACACATCTGCAAAGCACATGAACTGTTAGGTCTGAAATGGATGGGTAGCACAATAACAGAAGCTTCCTGCCCAGATGTCAGGCAATCCACCACTGGAAAGTGATTTCTTAGTTATCTTTTCCAGGCCCCCATCTCAAGCAAGGATCCCTTCTCCCCATTGTTCATACTACTATTGTCATCTCCTACTCAACTCTGAACAAGGCAAAGATTTTTAACCAGTCTTGCTTTAGGTGCTCATTTGTCCATCTGCATGCTATATCTCAAACTGATGTCCCGTTGCCTGGAGGCGGTTCGGGTCTGGATGGGGAGGAACAGACTTCAACTCAACCCTGACAAGACTGAGTGGCTGTACATTCCGGCATCCCGGGACATTCAAAATGTTCCATCGCTTTCTATGGGGGGTGAGCTCTTACCCCCCGTGGATAGGGCTCGCAACTTGGGAGTCCTCCTAGACTCACGACTTACCCTGGAAGACCATATAGTAGCCGTGACTAGGGGGGCTTTCGCCCAGGTTCGCCTGGTGCGCCAGTTGCGGCCCTATCTGGACCGGGATGCCCTGTGTACGGTCACTCATGCGCTCGTGACCTCTCGCCTAGACTATTGTAATGCTCTCTACATGGGGCTTCCCTTGAAGACCACTCGGAGGCTCCAACTGGTACAGAATGCGGCCGCGAGAGTTGTCTTGGGAGTTTCCCGGTACTCCCATGTTACACCTTTGCTCCGCGAGCTGCATTGGTTACCAGTTGTCTTCCGGGTGAGGTTCAAGGTCCTGGTTATGATCTTTAAGTCCTTACATGGCATGGGTCCGGGATACCTCGAGGACCACCTGCTGCCGGCGTCAACTCCCCTCCGCCCTGTGCGTGCCCACAGAGGGGGCCTCCTCAGGGTGCCTCCGGTCAGGGAATGTCGACTGGTGGCCCCCAGGGGGAGGGCCTTCTCTGTGGGTGCCCCGGCACTATGGAACCAACTGCCGGTTGAGCTCCGGATGGCATCGGACCTCCGATCCTTCCGTCGCGGGTTGAAGACCCACTTGTTTGAGTTAGCTGGTCTGGCCTGAAGGGGAATATGGGTTTTTAATTGGTTTTATTATTTTACTATTGCTGTATTTTAATTGGGCATGGTTTAATTCTCTTTTAATTTTTGTATAGTTATTTATATATGCCCTGTGAACCGCCCTGAGTCCCTAGGGAGAAGGGCGGTATAGAAATCCAATAAATGAAATGAAATGTTGTTTATTAAGTGGGAGGCAAAGACATCAGCCAAAACACCTTTTGTAGATATAAAACAAATGAAGTATATATTATCCCAACATATGAAATCAGTTAAAGAACTAGTAACTATATTCAAGGCTGTCGAATCGTTCTGATGTCCAGGCAGCAGTGGATGGTGCTCTCTCTCCAGTAACGCACTGTTGACAGACTGTATCAGCATTGGGACTAACAGATCTGAATTTCTATGTCTCTTTATTTATTTGTAAAATTTATTCGCTACCCATCTGAACTATTGTAACTCTGGGCGGCTGACAATCTAAAAAGATAAAAACTATACCAAAACTAAAAGACACAAATAAAATACTATGAAAAAAAATCAAATACTGCAGCCCAATTAAAAGATGGGGAGGGCAGGAGCAGGATGGGAAGAGGTGGGATATGTTGTTAAACTGTCAACCGCTTCTACTGTGATACTCCCCCATTGGAGCCCCAAGCTAATTGGCAGAAGCAAATCTTTAGGCTCTTACAGAAGGATCAGGAGGATTGGAGCCGAACTCATTCCAGGGGGCAAGATGTTCCAAAGGGCAGGCGCAACAGCAAAGAACACCTTTCTTTTGGACCCTGCTGGCTGGAATACCCAGACTGATGAAGCCTGCAGCATGCTTCCTCTGCTGACATGGGTGGAGCAGGTCAATCCCATTGGGATGAGACGGTCCCTCATAGCCTGGACACATGCCATGAAGGCCTTTAAAGGTGGTTACTAACACCTTGAATTGTACCCAGAAGCAGACTGGCAGCCAACGCAGCTCACAGAGCAGTGGTGTTACATGGGCCACTCTTGGGGCCCCATGCTGCAATTCTTTGCTGTTATTTGGCAAATGCCATGTTAAGTAGGCACCAAGATTATCTTCCATGATTATCTCCAGCTCCCATTTCCATGTGCGGGCTGCTCCATTACCTAGACTCCTCCATAAGTGTACACAGTGAGGCAGCAGGGCATGGCCAAATTTTCAAGTCTTAAGGCAGCTGCCTTGATGGTGTGTATGCCACTGATGGAGATAATGTGTTACTTATATATAGATTCTAAGCTCTGTGCAGATGACATTTCTTGCAGTCCAAAGCTCTTGGTAAAGACACTTCTCTGGCTGACCGGGTGGAATACATCACTGAAATAATTCAGCCTGGATTAGAATCTATTTAACAGCTGTCCCATATCCGTATAAAAGAGTGGATCAAGTTTTCAGGGGTTCTCTGGTATTATTTTGATGAACTTTTGAATAAGGAGCAATAAGAACTTGCATCCATAGAGGGAAATGGACAGTCTCAGTTTTAAGAAAAAAAGAAAAGTTATTTTTAAGTATGCTTCTCATCCTAAAAAAAAGAGAAATGCATTTATTTTATGACATGTCATTCATATGTCATACAGCTATTTTGCCTTACCTCTTTCTCTCAAGCTGTTACTTACTGCTCTTTCAAACTGTTCTTCCTCAGCGAGTCCACCAGTATACATATTGTAGTTGTTTGGTGGATAGGATGGATTACCTGAGAATCTAAAATTCCCTGTACAGAAAAAGATCACAGACATAAGCGCCTAGTATAATCTTGTTTTAACAGGCACTGTTGTGATGATTAGGTATCCCTGATTCCCAATCATTCATAGCAATGTCATTACAAAATGGAAACAATTACATCATTGCATAATATCACTATAAATATTGTAAAATTACTACATTTACATTAATGTAAAGTAACATAAATGCAATAGGAATCATTTTCAACTGATGTCTTTTTCACTGAAATCTGTCGAGCTGATATTTCACTGTATAACACATCAATATTCTATTCAATTTTAGCATCTTTTGCCTCATAATTATTATGAAAGAAATTTGAAGCACAGAACTATATGTTAGTAACAGGCAACCTAAAATGCATGTAAAATATGTGCCTTGTAATAAATAATAGTGTCTTATGCTACAAAGATTCCCTTCCATAATTAGGCTTCTATGGTTGATATAACTAGATTATAATTCCCTCCATCCCAGAAAGCACATATGGAAGATAATTGATTGGGAATATTGATAACCATCTTGTTTTGGATTAGAAAGCCATTGCCCTCAAAAGTACAAAAACTACTGGCCTGACTGAGAATACTAAAAACAGCTTTTCTAAAAACAGACTCTTTGAATTGAGATTCCCTCTGAATTGAGAATTTAATGCCATACAGTATGAGAAGCATTTGTGGAGCTCAGTAAACAAACCTGGATTGCTATCTGTTGAAAGGTTAAATTCAGCCCTTTCCCCTCCCCAGTCCTATTTCTTTACTAACAGTTCCTTTTTGAATTTCTTTTAAAATCTGTATGAATGCTCTGCTTGATCAAGTTATAACAGTCATATAAGAAATCTTTTAAGTTTTCTGATATACAGAGGAAGAGCAATAAATGTCAACATGAACAAGGATTCAATCCTATGGAATATACATTTCCTGAAATATTGAGATATTAACAAATGATATGAACAGAATTGTGAATAATATTAAAACTGTAATAGAGAAGAAATAAGATGTGAATTTAACAAATGACAGAATTAATCCACACCGACTGGCACAAGGTAAATGCTACTGTGTACAATTTTGTGTAGAATTTTCTCTGAGATAAAAACTTGAAGATTATAATTCAAATTACTCGCCTGTTCTGTAGTTGTTCCTTTGTTCTGAAAAGCCAGTTGGAAACACATGGCCACCTAGAAATAAAATCATGAGTATTTATAAACATGTAAAAAATATCATACTATTATTAAAGATATTTTCCTGTAACAGCATATGTAAATGAATATACAGGTAGTCCTTGAGTTACAAGTGGAATGGAGCCTGCCCATTCCATTTGTAACTCAAAAACTTGTGGGAGTGAATCTCGTACCTCGAACGAGATCACACTCTTGCTCGTTAAGACACACATGGCTCGTTAAGTGAACATGAAGAATCTCAGGATGGGGAAGGCCATGGAGGACCTAGTGATGAAACAGGCCCCCAAGGCCTCCCTGACCCACTAAGATACCTCATGCTTTCCCCTCCCTTCCTACCACGCTGGAGTCACTTACCTTGCAAAATCTGTCTCCCCTCTGCCGCAGTTTCTTTCCTTTTGAGGGAAAGAAAAGTCGGCTTGGAAATGCTTTTTTCGCCGACAATGGAAGCTGCTGGGTGCCGTAATATCATGCAAATTCAAACACAAATTCTCTGAAAAATGAGATCATGGCCCCCAGAAGCTTCCATTGTAGGGTAGAGTGGGGGTGAGTATTTGGCATTGTGGATGTCCTAGGGTAGGGTGGGGGTAAGGATTTGGCATTGTGGTTTGTGGAGTGTTTGTGCTCCAGTAGGGCTATTCAAAACACAGGGATTCCCTAAGTTTTGAAGCACCCTGTGTGACTGCACAGAAAGGAAGGCTCTGTTTCTGAAGCGCTCCATTGGCAATCACACGGAACTTCCAATCTCTCTCAGCTCTCCTTCGGATAAAGTGTTTGAGCGGCAGCGGCTTGAGTTTCTCTGCTCCGTCCGAGTGGAAAGAAGAGGAGGCGCAGAGCAGGATTGCTCTCAATAAGGCTGGCGCACATGAGTGAGCAGTGTACCCGTGTCTTGAAAGCAATTCTGCTTTGCGCCTCTGCTTTCCTCCTTTCAGACTGAGCAGAGAAACTCAAGCTGCTGCTGCTGCTTGAGTGACAAGGACAACAAGGAGAAGAGCAGTCAGGATTTGTGCAAGGGCACTCTCCCTGCGATGCCTCCCACTCAGTTGAAGGCTTCGTTCCTGCCCTCAAACTAAGGCCAGCAACCCCCCCCCCCCGAATGGAAGCTTCTGGGAGCCATGATCTCTTTTGTGTTCAAATTTGTGTTTGAACTTGCACAACATTATGGCACCCAGGAGCTTTATTGTCGACACAAAAAGCATTTCCATCTCCTCTCCCTCAAAGTGAAAGAAACGTGGCACAGGGGAGACAGATTTTGCCAAGTAAGTGACTTCGGTGCAGCAGGGAGGGAGGGGGAAGCAGTTGTGGGGAGTGGGGGAGGAATAGGGTGAATGTTGCAGAGCCTCTGCGGTCACTC
The DNA here is from genome assembly GCF_964194415.1 of Vipera berus. NCBI lineage: Eukaryota > Metazoa > Chordata > Lepidosauria > Squamata > Viperidae > Vipera > Vipera berus. The sequence continues at coordinate 32,015,930 of NC_138207.1, forward strand.
ATAAGGGCGAATGACTGCCATGGTGCTGCAATATTCATAATTTGGGGACTTGCTCGTAAACACACAAGGGGGCGCTGATCGCGTAACTTCAAAAAAGCTCGGGGATTACCTGTACAGCAATCAATAACTATTGGGATATATATTTATTTTATTTAGTATCTGGCTTTTTAATTCTGGAATCGTACTGATTCCAGAATTGAAATTACACAATAGTTAGCGCTGGCATAACCTTTGGAACGAACTGTGGAAAACCTCTCATGGCTATTGAGAGTAATATTAATTAATATTAATTATTAATATTAATTAATAATTAATACTATTAATTCAAGCTTGCTCAGAAGGAAACAACTAATTTACAAGTTATTTGCATTTAAAAATATGTAATTTCCTCCAGTACTGTTCAAAAGAACATCATATGCAAGCAAACATTCTTCAAAGGAGCTCACTGTGTAGATTACAAGTAGCCCTCAACCTATGACCTATTGTTTAACAACTGTTCAAAATTATGACAGACCAAAAAACAGACCAAAAAACAGCTACTTATGTCCCATTCCCAAAGCTAAAACTGGTGCAAGTCACATTGCTATTTTCTACTATTTTCTGACAGCAAAAAATGTCAATTGGATATGCTGGATTTACTTGCTTAATGACCAGGGTTACTAACTTTATGACCACCATAAATACAATAATAAAACTGAAACTGGTGCCTTGAATTACAATCACAGTTCTGGGTTCCACTGTGATTGTAAGTCAAGAATTAGCTCTATGAAAAACCATTTATAGCAGTCACTACTATCATGGGCAAAGCTAGTGGCACACCTTCATTAACAAATGACTTAAATCTAATTCTTTTTCTTTCTTTGTCCTATAAGTAAAGTTAAAAACTTATCATACATTATTTGATCATCAAATGTACTCATCTTTATTTATACCAATTTGTATGCCATCCACTCAACACATAGTAGACAGCTTTTAACATTAAGTGAAGGCTACTGCTAAGCTTGTAAGCCGCCCTGAATCTTCGGAGAAGGGCAGGATATAAATAAATAAAATAAAATTCAATATTCCATCAAACTTAATTTAATCAGAAATGTAAAGAAATATCAAATCATATATACGGGAATGTAAGCACCATATGACATGATTCTGAAGTTATAAAGTACAACTTATAATCACTTTAAAATTATATTGAACAGAAATGCTTGGAAGTTCTAAGGTCATTATTACCTGCACATGCTGTCATGAACATCTTCAGAGGTCCCATGGTGTACATTAGGCCAACAAGAATACCTGCCAGATGTCCTGCAAAAGAACTCCTAAAATGAAAGCAATCTTGTGTGAGATGTTGTATTGTTCCCAATTAAAAACTTTCTGTAACCTCATTAACCTTCACTCCATTCAATGCATTTAAATTTTTAAAGAATTTGATGTATTTAAAGAAGACATATGCACTTCGCTATCTCAAAAATTTTGGGAAATAACAATGATCTAAAATAAATGCCCTATTCTTATGATATAATACAATTCCTTTTGCATTAAATTGCACATGTTGTTGTTGTTAGTTGTGAAGTCATGTTTGACCCATTGCAACCCCATGGACAACGTTCCTCCAGGACTTCCTGTCCTCTACCATCTTCTGGACTCCATTTAAGCTCAGGCCTACTGCTTCAGTGACACCATCCAGCCACCTCATTCTCTGTCGTCACCTTCATCTCTTGCCCTCAACCTTTCCCAGCATTAGGCTCTTCTCCAGTGAGTCCTTCCTTCTCATTAGGTGGCCATAGTATTTGAGTTTCAACTTCAGGATCTGGCCTTCTAAAGAGCAGTCAGTTGATCTCGCTCTAGGACTGACTAGTCTGAATGCCTTGCAGTCCAAGGGACTCGCAGGAGTCTTCTCCAGCACCATAGTTCAAAGGCTTCAATTCTTTGGCGCTCAGCCTTTCTTATGGTTCAGCTTTCACAGCCATACATTGCAACTGGGAAGACCATAGCCTTGACTATACACACTTTTGTTGGCAGGGTGATGTCTCTGCGTTTTAGTGTGCTGTCTAGATTAGCCATAGCTTTCCTCCCCAGGAGCGTCTTTTAATTTCTTGGCTGCAGTTCCTGTCTGTGGTGATCTTGGAGCCCAGGAAAATAAAATCTGTCACTACCTCCATTTCCTCCCCATCTATTTTTGCCAGGAATTGAGAGGGCCGGATGCCATGATCTTGGTTTTCTTAATGTTGAGTTTCAAGCCCACTTTTGTACTCTCCTTCTTCACCCGCATCAAGAGGCTCTTTAGTTCCTCTTCACTTTCTGCCATTAGAGTGGTATCATCAAAATTGCACCAAATATCCAAATTATTTATTTAGATTTAATTTATTTAAATCATAAAGAGTAGAATTACCTTTCTAGCTATACTTTCAGAATTCTCAAATATCAAAGGTATTTTTTTAAAAAAATTACAATCTAAAGCAAAACATAGACTTTGAACAAATAAATGCCAAGTGTAGATTAGATTGATTCTAATCCATTTGAAGTTGATTTTTCTTTTAAAAGGCATAATAAGAAAAAAAAGCCCTTTTCAGATTACAACATGACTACTCTTAAAGCTAGCTTCAACTGACTAATTACTATAAAAAGATAAGTTATTTCAGTGGGAATGATTATCTGGCACCCCCAACTAAAATGAAGGGAGCTATCCTGACACATCATATGTTCATAGTGCTTATTGTTTCCATGTTCCCAATGATTGTAAGAGAGAAATGAGGCTTTGTTTGAAAAACACCACTTCCATATAGATGTTTAGGAAGGAGCAGTTGCTTCTATTTAAACAAATTTTCCACCTATAGACGCAGTTCCATGAATCTCATTAAACTGTAATGTTTGATTATGAATATGCTGCATGAAATGAGGTAGTGATCTAGAAAACATGGTAAATTGGTAATGAAAGATACTTATTACAGTTTAATTGCAATTAAGCAAACCATGGCCTAAACCTATCTATTATCTTGCAAAAACCCTCTGCACATATGCCAAGCCTAAAAAAAATATAACTTTGGCCAAATCCTTTTTATATCCCCTATTTTCTTCTATAAGACGAATTGGAGGAGGACTACATTGATATGTAACTATTATTCATTTCAGTAATATCTAGATTCATATATACAAAGTAATTTAAGTTCTGAATGACTGACAGCAAACTTACTGTGGGTTTAATACATGGATTGCTAGAAGTTCCAACCAACAAGAGTATTTATTGGATACATTCAGGCCCATAATATTGGTTGATCCCCCTGGATGGTAATAGTTATTAAGAACTTTCAAAGCAAATAGCACTCCTATATAAAAATAAAGAAAATAATCATGTCAAGAGAATTTCTCAAGTAATATAAAAACTAAAGAATATGGAGGATCTATTGCTCTTAGTATGCCTTGCATTCCATTTATTCAAAGAACATATAAATTGCTTCTATTACAGTATTTCAATACTTTACAGTGGCAAAAATATCTAAATCTGTTTGTACTCTTAAAATACTTTTTCTCGAAACTAAAAACAAAATTCCCCGAAAAGTGATAACGTTACCAGTGATTTTGGGGAAAGAAAAGACAGTACTCATTAGTATAAATAGATTGCAATATTGTGCTAATATACCTGGAACAAAGATCAGATGTTTAGGCAAATGACTGAGGAAACCTTATAAAATCTCTCATTTTATTGAAAAGTAATCCTATTTTAAAACTTGGGGTGAGAAAGACAGATTATTCTCATGACAATCAAGGATACAGAGCTGTTGGAACATCAAAAGCAGTTTCAGCATTAGGGCAGGGAAGGGAACTTCAGGGCTGCAAGCCTAATCTATCTAGTCTGTGACACACACAGCAGCCTAGTGAAAGCATTTAAATAACAAGCAAGTTTTCTACAAGCAAATGATGTTGCAAAGACAGAATTTTGATACCTCTCCAATAATACCATCAGGATAGTGACAAACAGGATCAAGTTCAGTTCTATTCCTACCTAAAGGTAAAGGTAAAGGTTCCCCCGCACATGTGTGCTAGTCGTTTCCGACTCTAGGGGCCGGTGCTCATCTCCGTTTCATAGCCGAAGAGCCAGCGCTTGTCCGAGGACATCTCCGTGGTCATGTGGCCGGCATGACTAGACGCCAAAGGCGCACGGAACGCTGTTACCTTCCCACCGTAGTGGTCCCTATTTTTCTACTTGCATTTTTACATGCTTTCGAACTGCTAGGTGGGCAGAAGCTGGGACGAGTAACAGGCGCTCACTCTGCTACGCGGCACTCGGGATTCGACCCGCCAAACTGCCGACCTTCCGATCGACAAGCTCAGCGTCCTAACCCACTGAGCCACCGCGTCCCTATTCCTACCTAGGCCACAGTAAAGGAGTGTAGATGTCAATTTCTTATTAATTGTGATGTTACTTCACAAATAGAATACCTCTCAGCTATAAACTATACATTACCAGGTCCCTGAGTAGCTTGATAAAATAACACAGTGAACAGTGAAAGATTTGTAAATGTCAAACCATCAATTCTTGGCATATTAAAGAGTTACTCCTGACAATTCAATTTCTGATTCAAATTAGTAATGTTTTTTTTAAAAGCTCTTTTTGGATTTTACCATAAATTCTTGATTCAATATTGATCATTGAAAGAATATTGATACTACTTCTGAAAAGTAGCAATGGAAATGTGCTCTTTGTTGACTACCACTGATATTTTAGCATCATTCTTCCAAAGTATGCATTATAATCTTGAAATCAAGCTCAGCTCTTGATGACTTAATTGACATAGCCATGCAATTTCTTTGAAGGGAAAAGGGAAAATGGAAGGGAAAAGACATATTTCACTAATTTATTGCAGGATGGATAGGTTTTTTTCCCCTTTCACTTCTCAATCTAGCCTATAATCCTTGGATTCCGAGACCAGATCACTTTTGGTTTCCAAACTTAGAAAATATCAGCAAGGTGCTACTATCTGATTGAGATCAGCACATGTATAGATGTACATTTCTATTTCAGATTTTTGTGTTTTATTATTATTCAACTCTTAGCTGCAAGCAAACTCCCATTTAAAAGGCATACAATGGTCCTGATATGTCAGTTTAAACAAAAATCTAAAGTCTAATATGAGAATAGGATCATTTCTCCTTTAAAGACAAGACCCAATATACAACATTTTTCCATTTCAAATGCCAAGAATTCCAAAGAAACCCACCCCACATAACAACATATCCCATTCAAATACATTCCATATCTCAACTATAAAACATAAACAGATCCACATTAAGCAAACATAGTAATCTCAGTATCCTAATATAAACAAAACGCTAAAATTTAACATATTTTATATTTTAAACAAGTTTACAAAACTTTATTACTTTAAGTGACAGACAGTTGGATACAGTTTAAATGCTATCAAATTAGAACACACAAAGTAATTGTAGGGGGAAAGGATTAAACACCATATTAAATGTATGTAAATCCAATATGCCACTTTTTTAGTCCAGATTATCAGCATCCAAAAAGAACCACAAAAATAACATGTCACCTTGTAAACCTGGTAAAATAAACTTGGTAATCTTTTTGTCAAGTTTCCAACCTATGGGCTTTTCAAGTGACTCTGAGGCATTGTTTACCTTAAGTCCTTTATTAGCCTAATACACTGGCAAATGCTTGCTCGAAAGAAGCTGGAATCTGAAATCTCCGCCCCTTGCACAATATATTAAAACACAATTCTCCACCTTTCTAATTTTGTCATTAATCATATTCTCCAATTAATTTAAAGAATCAGTTTCCCTTCCATTAGAAAACCCTCCAAGGCCTTATCTTCTTTACAGCGATGGCCTTGAAGGTGAATTCCTACTCATTCCTCCTCCCAACCTTAAACTAAATCTTTTAAAGCAATACACGAGTTTAATATATGAAATGGCTACTTCTTCATCTCTTGTCAAGAAGTAACATTCAATGTTAGCATTGTTGACATTTTTTTTAAAAAAAATACAGAACAATCTTTCTCTGTAATCAATTCAGATAGTTGTTGATCTTTGTTACAAATTTCTTCAATACTTTATAATACAATGTATTTTATAAGTCTAGAAAAAAGTGTTCCAATTGCGATCTGGGATTGTTATTTTTATATCCTTATTAATTTTTAAAGTCTCGTCCATTTTTTAAAAGTATCTGATGACAAATTCTTATTCAAAGTCTTGTTGATATTCTCAGATAAATTTTGTTGCATATCTTTTTTTGTAATATCCTTTTCTGGGAGCAGACTATTCCCAAGACACAACAAAGCTGACATAATTCATTCAAATGCCAGTGCAATTCCTCAAATATATCTCTGAATGCCATTGTAAATTGTCTTGTAATGTCTCCAACATGAAAAAGGTTTTCTTTCCCACAAGAATATATTTATTCTTTACGTTTAATTTTAAAATACTATTATTCAAAATCCAATATTCCAAAATTTTCTAAGCCCTTAATCTGTTTAAAACTTCCTGTAGCCAAAATCTTGTCTTGCTTTTTGCTATTTAAATTTTGTAAAGATTAGAAAAATCTTTATTTTGTTGTATTAAGGCTTGAAGACACTCCACATTGTTTATAGTCTTGAAACTTTGAAAGAGTTGATGGGCAATTTCCAAAAATGGTTAGCAAGGAAAATGTCCACTAAAAAGGCTTCATGTAAGGCTGGAACAATTACTGCAAATTCCTGTGTCCTGATTCACCCTAACCCTCCAGGGTCCTCCCTTTATTCAGAGAGAGTTGAAGCAGCTGATCTACTGGTCAGCTCCCTATTTATAGCTGTAAAAGTTAGTTCCACTGTTCATGGAACCATCTTCAGTCTGCCATACTCCCTGGAAGTCCAAATATTTATCTTTTAGTTTCCTTTGTGAAAGACTTCTAGGAAAATGCATCAGTGACAAAGTTGTGTTTATTGTTATCATTCAAGAACATGCTAATTTCACATTCCCTAAATACGTATTATCTATTTCTTAACAGCATTTGCAATAAATAAAGCCTTATAAAAAGGGGGGGGGAAGGAAGCATAATAAAGAAGAGCGCCTTACCAGAAAAGCCAACAGCACAATGATGTTCATATGAAGGATTGCCAAGAAGTTCCGCCAGTACAGCTTCCAGAAATATGTACACAGCTCCCACAAGTAGTGAAAACAGTGCAACTATATATCCAAACCACATAGATCCAAGCCTGTTCTCCAGTTTAATTCCTTTCCAAAGCAGAGAGACCATATTAAAATACAGATGCCAGTCATCTGCATGGTGAAATGCTGAAAGATACAAACGATGCCAATCTTTTTTGTAAAGACAATAATTGACACTAATGCATGCTTTGTCCAGAGGTTTCAGGGGTTGTAGAAAAAAGAAAATGTTCACTGCCAAAGTTCCAAGTGTGACAGGTGGAATGTTGTGAAACCCAACTTGATAGAGCTGAGAAAGGAGGAAAAGCACTCCAGTATTTAATCCTTTGTGCCTTCGTTGCATAGTATCTTTTTTGAACTCCGTTTATACTAAAACTTGAGTACAGCAGAAATCCAGACAGATTCTGAAAAATAGAGACATGTTTGCAATTACCATATTAATAAAAAATCAGCATTCTGTGCTGTTTATAATTTTTTTCTTTACACAAGGAAAAATGGAACATATATTATACAGATATAAGGAGAGTGAACAGGTGAGAAGATAGTAGTAGAAATAATTTCACTGAAAATTTACTTCCTATATGCTGTTCTACTAATTTTAAAGGGACTTGGGGGGGGGGGAAGGAATTATTTGAAGCAGGATGTTAAGGGCTATGTGTAATATCTGTCCAAGGAAAGACTGAAAATGTAGGCAGATTCATTGGGAAGAATGAAGTAGCTGGATAAAAATAATTTCTGGTAAAGAATTTTAGAGGAAAGTAGGGGTTTTTCCCCCAAGTTTTTACTCTACATTTCTACAAAAGTTGTATTTTACCTGCTTTTAACAAAATGTAAAGTGGAGAAAATTATTCTGAATATTTTCATAAATTGTCAATATTTTCAACTGTTAAAAACTTTTCTCCAATTTCTTTGCTTATTAAAGTATTAATGAAAGTGTAGATGAAATTGTAGACAATGCAGAATTTGTTTCCTCCAATGATTTCTAAAACATGTCACAGCTTTCAAAATGTATGCGCTTGTAGATTAATTTTGAAATGGATATTTTCCTTTCAGTTTAAGACAATTACATGCTTACATTTTCTCACCTATAAAGATAAACGTCTGTGACTACAGACTCTAAGAAAGTTTGTACTGAAAATATTGAAAGAATGTTTACAGCAAATAACAGTGTACTGTTTCTTTAATTTGCAATGTTATGCTTTTAATTTCTTAAATCACGTATGTCGTTTGGGGGAGGGGGGGAAGAAGAGGTGTCCATGATTAAGTCATGCAACTGATATAGAGTAAGGCTATACTTACCCAGGGTCATAATCACTTATACCATCACTTCTTGTGAGATGGGCAGCTATATAAATTTGATTAATAAATTGAATTATGTCACTTACATGTTATTTGTCTTCAGTCTAAAAAGTGCCTCCATGAAACATTAGAAGAATTCAAAATAGCTTAGTATAGTAATACACATAATAAAATTGCACAACAAAAATAAACACTAAGTGTAAGATTTAATTAAAAAGGATTTATCTTCTAAAGGTTTCATGGGAGTTAGTCAGGTGCACTTCTTTGGGAACTTCGAAGTAAGAATACAATGCAGAGAGAACTTGAAGTACTAGCAAACTCATTCCTTTTTCTACAAACAATTATATTTATCCTGCCTGTGTTATTTTTTAAGTAACTCAAAGTGGCAAACTTACATACTAGTTCTTCTTCCTCCTATTTTCCCTGTGAGGTGGGTTGGACTGAGAGTGTGTGACTGGCTCAGTCACCAACTGGCTTTCATGCCTAAGGCAGGACTAGAACTTGGTCTCCTGATTTCAAGGCCAGCACCTTATTAGTTCTTAACTATCTTACTCCATGATCATAAGGTGACATATTTCCAACAAATTCTTGAGCTAATCAAGAATATACGTGAATATGTAACTTAAGAGGAAAAAATAATTATGAATCCAATTTTATTCAAGTTGAGAAATATTTTAGGTTACCTAATCAATCAGATATTAGTGACAACACTTAGGCTGCAGTTAATACCAAGTTCTGCAAAAATTAAGAGTAAGTTTAATTACTCAAATAGCAAAATTTTATACAGATAAAATTTCTATTAAGTTTAGTGGATCACGCTCCCAAGTAAATGGGGAAAAGGATTAATCAAGCACAGCAATCCTAAATGGAAATCTGAGTGCTTCCTTCAACTATACACAAGAAATACAGAAGTAGGAAAGGATAAGTTACTTTCTCTCTCTCTCAAAAAAAGAAGTCCTCGTACTGTATGCAATTAATTTTGGGGGAGTTAGGATCCTCTCCCTCCACCAAATGTGACATACTCTTTCTCTTATCAAGGCAGGTGGGGCTTTCTTGGGTTTCTGTTGTAGCAAGAGAGGGAGGAATATAACGTCAGACTCTTTCGTCTGAAGCCAGAGGCATGTCTCCAACCTTGGAACAAACTGAACAAATTTATAGCCTAGCAAACTATCCCACAAGTCCTTTCTTGCTCAAAACAGGTTATTCTGACCTCAGCAGAAGCAATCTGATGTTATTCCAAGCTGAAAAACAAGGTCTATGCAATGTTTAAACCTTCAATGCTTTCGATCCAATGTGAACATGTTTGCTTTGATAGATAAGCGATGAGATTCAAATAGTTTGTAGGCTTATCTAGTGTACACAGAAGCATATTATTAAATATTAAAATTCTATACAAGCAGCAATGTAATTTGATTTAAAGCATAAAACATGTATATTAAGTCTAAACACTTTACTCATGTACTGAAGCTGCTATGTAATCATCACTTTCTACTGTGTACCAATTCCTAAGTTGCAATGATATTCAATACAAATGCAACTCCATATAGGCAGACGTGTGAAGGAGTGAAGTTGGGTTGCTGCCTGCTGTTTTGAAGAGTAGCTGCAGAAACCCCATGCATTCAATCACAAGTATCCAAACTGACATTCCAGCTGCCTGTTATAACTGAGCCATGCCCAGTCGTTTTGATGGATGTGCTGATGTCCAGAGATCGTCTAACCCCACTCAGGCTCTTAGCTTAGAAAAGTAAATGCTAATGACAAAGTGAGGTATGTGCAGCAGGAAAGGTGATAGCAAACAGCCTACAGACAAGGAAGCTGGGGCATTGCCTGGAGATTGGCAGTATACAAAGAATCAGAGGCAAGAGGACTATTGTGTTATTCCACTGACAGGACCATAACCTATGGTGAGCAGTATATTCTGGTGGGAATCCTGCCTGGAGTTTGGAGTTTTGCCTGGAGCTCATCAGCAACTAGAAAATGAGCAATCACACTGAAATAGCATCCTATCCCAATTAATTCAAGAACTTTTTGGAAAAAGGCAAAGATTGCATGCTACTTGGTAGACTGAGACTTTTATTTCATCTGAATATTAAAAGACTGAATATTAAAGACATAACTACTAGAAGGGTGGAGTTGACCCAGAACAACAGACTGTTGTTGGGAAGGAGTGTGTTGCAATAAAGCAGTTTGCAGTTTTGCTATGCTGCGGTGTGCCCAGTCCTTGGAAAGCAAACATTAGAAGTTATGACAGCAGTGAAAATGACTCACAATAGGTCTTCACGCTTACAATTATTGCAGCATACCCAGCGTCACAATACAGGAGCTTGGCAACTGGCTTGCATTTATGATAATTGCAGCATCCTGCAGTCCTGTGTCATTTGTGACCTTCCCAGAGAACTTCCAACCAGCAAAGTTGTGGTCATATGATGTCTAGTTTAAGAACTACAAGTGAATCATTTAACAGAGGCAAAAAGTTCATAAAATTGGGTGCAGTCATGTGATTCTTCACTTAACAACTGAACCATTTAATGACAAATTTTCAGGTCCTATCATGGTCTTAAGTCAAGGACTATTAAGTACAATGTTCAGTCTTAGATAGCTTACAACTTCAGGATCATTCATAATCCTAAAAACATTTTCATAAATTGTTTCAGGAAAGCATACTTCATTGACATAAATAAGAAGTAAAAAAGCAATGAAGTTATAAAGTTGGAAGAGGTGATTTAGGCTATCACAGCTTTCTGTTCCATGCGTGAAATCAAATTAAAACTGTTGCAAATGGAGCCAATCACCTCTTTGGGAGACTGATCCTACTCTCAAACTACTTATGCTGTTAGTAAATCTCTTCTAATCTAGCTTCCTGCAATTTAAATCCATTATCCATGTCTGAAATGACAAAGAACATGTCTTGGATTTTTGAATGAATTTGATTACTACAAATGAAATAATTTCTGAGGCAGGGCTGTTTAAAATTAAGAGTATTTCATTACGGATATAACTATAATAAATGCAAAAGGCATTACATCTCAAATTTGTCATGGTCCAAATGTCATGGACCATTTCTCCCCTCAAAATCTCTCAAGCCCCTTACAATGGGAAAAATACATACATTTTTCCAGAGGCTACACGGGATATTTTAAAAGGTCGCAAGTTTTTCACTCTTGATTTAAAGCCCCATAATATGATTTGTGATATGAGCTACAGATTTCACCATAGCATTCCCCCACTTTTTCACTATTTTTGATCAATCATAGGTTAGCACTATATCACAACAGAAAACTGTTTATTCTTAATTCTTATTCCTTGAACCATATCAGTTTTGTAACCCTTGTTTTGCAATTGACATGCCTTTAATAATCCAGTTAAAATTATTCTAATTTTATTGTATTTGGATAAAATAGGAATTATCAAAATAAATTATCAAAAAATAAAACAAAGTATTTAGATTTACAACCCTAAAATGTTCTTATTTACTTATTATATATTAATTCAGCATAAATTTTTTTTGTTCATGATGGTGACATATCCAAGTGTTTTGCCAATTCAAGGAACTTAATTGGAAATAAGAGTATGACCAAAGACTCCCACCATTTAAAAAATATCATGTTACAACTGTACTAGGATAATAAAACATGCAAATACATAACTTTAGTACAATAATTTAGACTAGAAATATCAAATTCTAATTAACAAGTTCCATAAGGGAATTCTGGGAAATAAATAGCTAGAAGATGAAAGAACATTAAAGTGTGTACTGCCCAGATTTACTATCATCACTTTGGAAATATACCGAGTAAAAAAGCCTTTGTAAAAATACTACTGAACAAGGTATGCTACGGATCATTAAGGGATTATTTTATGATTTATGGAAGAAAATCAATCTTTTGCAGTATCACAAATTCCATTAAAGATGAAAAAAGGGCCAAAGCCCAAATATAAGAAGATGTTGTAGGATCTCTCTCTCCTTTGTTTCAATTGAAAGATATTGTGTAAGGTGAAAAATTATGTGATTAAGTAGCAACAGAAGTATTTAATTTCTATCCCCATTTAATTTCCTATTTTCACACTTCAAATTATTCAAAAATATCTTTTCTTCAATATTTCTTATTATACAAATACTTTAACAATCTACTGCTAAACATAACAAAAGATGCAAATTTAAAGTAAGTCTAAGCAACTCTGCTATGGCTATGAAATAAAACAAAGGTGAGTAGTATTGAATTTGCTATTTCAACAAACTTCAAAATCCAAAGCAGTACTAAACAGACTTTTCCTACTTAACCAAATTTTGCGGAAACTTGGAAGATAAAAGAAGTAAAACTCTTTAATATTTTAATGACTATTAAATCATTTAATACCAAAACTAATTATTTCAAGTGTTTTATGAACCATCACTCTCCCGTGGTCAGAAAGTTGTAATATTAATAAACAATAAACAAAAAAGTTCTCCCGAGCTTGAGGCCCTTCAAATGCATTAGATACTAACTCACCTGGAGGGCACAAAGTAAGAGGGAAGCGGGAAGGTCAGTAAGAGAACATAGTGACCTGCAATAATTGAATTATAAGAAAATATGCAATAATCTTAAGATTTCATGGTTTGGGGGCGATTGAATAACGAGACCGAACCTATACCGAAACGGATGTGACCCTCGACAAGAATCGTGAATCGAAGATTAGAACACTGGCTCCTCCCCATGCCGTTTCACAGCCTTAGGAGCCGATTTACTCAAAAGTTACAAAGCAGAGGTGGTCCGCCCTGCCCAAACTCCTGTCCTTGGAGAGTCACTTTCCCATTTGGAGAAGGAGGAAGAAGAGGATGAGGAAGATCCCATTCCTCGCCCCAGAAAGCAGCTCCACTCCCTCTACAGGAAATAGAAAACGATCCTCCTCTAGACACTCCCAGAGAAACCCGCCACCTACCCAACTTACGTGCAACCCTGGCGTTGCGTGCAGTTACAGAGAGGCGAGTTTATGCGCCGGACACACCCACGTGATCCCTCACGGCTCAATCAGAAGCAACAGCGATCCGTCTGTGATGAATCAACCTCCGGAACGACGCATGCGCCACGTCAAAATGTGCTTCCCTCTTTCCCCCCCCCCCACGTCGCGGGGTGTGAGATAGTTTATCTGCTTTCTTTCCTGTAAAAAATTAAAATGGATTCAGAGCTTACTTCCAAAATTTGTTTACTTGTACCTTGACTTTAATATTAAGCAATGTTATGGTTTTGTTTTTTTTCATTTGAGCGGTAATTACTGGGGTAACTTTCCCATGCGCTGCAACGTTGGCCACAGGGCTGACTCCTGCGCAAGGCGAGAGGATGGAGACCTGCAGCCGCGGATCGGCAGCGTAGGGTGGCTACATCCTCACTTCAGTGGATGTGTAGGGTCAGTCTCATGGTGGGGGCAAGGGAGAAAGCTTGAAAAGTTGCCTCCGCCTGCTCTTCCCGCCAGCGTTATACGATAAGGGGAGTACCTGCCCCTTATTTACCCCGTGATGCGACGGTGGGGATTGAGAGAGAGTAGTGCCTATCTGGAGATTTGCAACAGCGTGTTGGGTGAGAGATTACTGCGGCGGGCTCTGACAGTTACTCATTTGTGCTGTCGGTCCTGGAAATCTTTGCAAGAAGACTTGGTTTCTCAGGGTCGTCCAAAGAACCGAGCAAGCAAGAGAATTTGGAGGCGGTTGTCCGCTGATCTGCCCTCTCATAGGGGAAAATATGGGTTTGAATGTGCAACTAAGAGAAAGGGGTACTCTTTCTTAGAAGTTTAGGTTGTAAAGTTCTCCAATTCTATTTTAACTGCTGTATCAAGCTAATGTATTTACGAAATAATCGCTAAAAGAATAGGAAATTGATGCAGAAGAAAGCTTAGCAGAGCCCATCCCTTGTAAAGATAGGGAAAACCTATCGATTTAATCGTGAAATGCCTCTTTTTGTATTTGTGATTGACAAGGATTTTGTATTTACTTTCCAGCAGAAGGTTTGGATCAACACAAAGGGGTCGAGGCAGGAGTCTTTTCCTTTCATAAAAGAATATATAGTTCCCCATTAGCACATTTATACTATATACATATATATATTTATAAAGTGTTCACTTCTGCTGACTTAAAAATGCTGTGAGGAGCAAAGAACTTAATAACTACCTCAATTGGTTGCAGCTCCTGAAGTAAAAAAATGCTGCTTCCTTTAAATCTACACAAAACGAAAATTAAAAAATTGATCTTCCCATTTTCTTAACATTGTGTGCATTTGCCTTCTGTGAAGAACAACAAAATGCTTCCTATAAAAGAAAACTGAAAAATCAAGTCACTTTTATTATTGTTAATTTGTATCCTGCCTTTATTATTTTTACAAATAGCACAGGGTGACGAACATATCCTACACACTTTTCTCCTCTTATTTTCCCCATAACAACTCTGAGGTGGGCTGGGGTCAGAGAGTGACCAGGCCAAAGTCAACAAGTTGGCTTTCATCGCTAGAACTCACAGACTCCCACTTTTGAGCCTTGTGCCCTTAACCACTAGACCAGGGGTGTCAAACTGCCTGCCCACGGGCCGGTTTCATCATACTGAAGCCACGCCCACCCCATTGCCGGCAATGCAAAAAGAGTCACGACAGGTGACGTGAGGAGTTTGACACATTTGCACTAGACTAAATGGGCTATCTACTTGAATTGTCTACTAATCAGAATCCTGAAGCATTGGGGCAAAGTTGATTAGAGTTTCAGTTATGTTTGAGAAATCACTGAGGTTGGGTTGAGTTCTCTAGGGATTTGGAGAAGGATAATGTTCCTATTAAAAAGGAAAAAAAACAGATACAAATCAGATACAAAGAGACCAGTAACCTTAATTTAATATTGATACTGGGCTAAACTTGGAACAGATTAATAATCTGTTAAGTGGTTGTGAGCAATTAGAAAAGAGTTCATTGCAAGTTCATTGGCAAGACCCAGTATGAATTTATCAAGAATAAATTAGAAACCCTAACCCTAACATTTTTTCACTTAAGAGTGTCACTCACTGTGATGTAGTTTACAAAGCGTGACCTTGAAGGCTACACAGCTGGTTTGGGATACAGTAGCTTGCTACATTATGTGACACCATCACTCTGGCAACTGCAGTGGTTATCATCAGTTGGCTTCTGGATGCAATCAATTGTTCCTTATAAAGCCTTTTATGCTATAGAGCTTAACTGTTTGAAGAACTATCTATCTCCAATAGCTTCTGCTCATCATGTAAAATTGGGAATAGTGGGAATATTCCTAGTTCCTTCAATTAAACAATATCATTTTGGTGGAACCTAGAAAGAGTGTCTTTTGTTGTGCCTGCCATCTGGAACAACATTTTCCTCAGAGATTTATATGGCTCCCACAGTGATGATGTTCAGAAGGTTACTGAAAATAGGCTCATTCTCCCAGGCTTTGGAGCAGGGTGGGTGTGTTATCTTTGGTTATGGATTGTTTGGATACCTGTGGCTTTTGCTTTTTTTATTCTTGCTTTTAAAATTATAAGCTGCTCAGAGTCTTGTGGAAGTGGATAGCCTCTAATTGTAAAATTAAATTTATCATGTATTTGGGTAGGAAAAATTAAAGAGATGAATGTTAACTTGGATAGCAGTATGTACATTAAAAAAATATGTATACGGTGATTAATTACAAATTGAACATAAGTGAACAGTGTGATGGGGCTGAAAAAAAAGTGAGTACAATCAATCTGCATCAAAAGCAATTAAGTGACCAGATAAATCATTGTCTTTTTCTATTTTGTATTTGTCAGATAGCATAAGGTTTGGGACACCATATTTTAGGGAGGACATTGACAAAATGGAATGTGCCTGTGGTAATCTATAAATATTATATAAAGCCTGTAAAAAGTGTAAAACAGAGAAGAGAAACAGTAGAGGTTGTTGGTCAAGTTTAGCCTGGAAAAGACAGATCAATGAGGGAAGATGTCAGCTGCTTTCATGACCCTGAAAGGCTATTATATAGAAGGAGCAGAACTGTTCTTCAGAAGACTGGGCAAAAAACCAATGTTTAAATTAAAAGAAAATAAATTTGGGCTAGGCTTCAGAAAATCTATTGAATCATAATCAAAAGTTATTCAAAAGAAGGTTGAATGGGTACTGTCATAAATGGAGACAGAAATTTTCTACTACTAGATGATAAATTACATCCCCACTAGTGTTCATTCTAAGATTCCAAATAAGGGATTCTAATTCTGACAATTAGAATAATAAGCATGACAGTTTGATTGCTGTACAATCAAAAGACACAAAAGAAAATGCTAAAATAGGCATAATGCCTTCTAGAAGAAAAAACAGAATCAATACTTTTGAATATATAGTATGCAGCTGTATTTGTGATTTCTTACTTACATATAACACAAATGACATTCATATTGATAGACTTCATGCCAAGTACTTTAATTGCTATTTGCAAAAAAATTTGCATTGGCAGCGGTACAAAAAGTGATTAGGTATTGCAAATACTTGTATATTATAGATTTTTTTAAACAAAAGAATATTATGAAGTTCACCATGTAGCTTATTAGTCTGTACTGGGGTTTTTTCAGAAGATTTTTCTCTTATCTAACAAATTTTCTGTTATTTAAAAAAAACTAACCTGACTTTGCCAAACTATCTGGCAAGAAATCACTTTTACATTCCTACTTTTAATTAAAAATTGTCTATGGAGATTCATAGGAAATATAGTTAAATTCAGGCTGGTCGTTTTGTAATATTTTCTTACTTCTTTTAAAGAGAAGCTATAGCTCAGGGGTGTCAAACTGCCGGCCCGCGGGCCGGATGTGTCATCCGGAAGCCGCACCCACCCCATTGCCGGCAATGGCAAAACAGTCCCAATATGTCTTGCAACATCACATGACATCACGAGTTTGACATGTCTGCTATAGCTAGTCAGTTATGCAGTAAGCCTCTTTCTAAAGATAAATGTCTTTTTTCCACTTTTAGAGCTTTATTTTCTCTATAGATCCTATTGTTCCTTCCTTTTCTATATTATTGATCTTTTTTACTGCATTTTGGGATATTGGCTTAGCATTTTTCTACATCATACTAATATTTTGCAGAGTAAGGGGTTTATAGTAGTGTCCAAAATTGTGGAAACCTTTTGGGAAAACTGTATTTTTGAGGTTTGATGGCTAATAACACCACTTTTCTTTTGGAGTAGTACCATAAAATTATATATCAATGGAAACATAATTTAATCAAGAATGTAATGCAACATAGTTTGTTCAATTATCTGTACTGTATTCTATGAAAAGTTATAGCCAAATAACCAGAAAAAAGAAGCACAACTTGCTTAGGTTGATATCAGGTAGCTTTCCTTCACCTGATTGTAGCCAATGAGCATGAGTGTTTAGAGAGCCAATCAGGTGTCATCTTGTTTTGGCAATGAGCCAATCAGATCACAGTAGGATTCAATCACTGATGTCATGTATTAAAGCTGAGAGGAGGACATTTGTCAGTGTGTTACGTGATCACTATCAAGTTGGTTGGGTTTTTTGTGTTCTTTCATTTAGTGAACTTGTAAAACGGATTAAAATTAAAGTACGGTAATGGTGCAAAGAGTTGACTGGTTGTCCAGAAAGCAATGTAAAATAGTATTATTAAGTGAACAAGGCTACAGTTATAAAGAAATTAGAAGAAAAATTGATGGAAACTTAACCAAAGGTGGCATTTCTACTGTACACTTTTCCCAAAAGGTTTCCACAATTTTGGCCACCACTGTATATTTATTGTATTTATAAAGCCTTAAAAATGATGAATCAGGAAATTATAGAAATACAACTGTATATTTTAACCACTAGAACCGATTTGGTCTAATGGATAAGGCATCAGGTTAGAAACTGAGAGATCATTATTTCTAGTTCCACCTTAGCCATGAAAAGACTGGATGCGTGGACCAGTCTTTCTGTCAGCCCAGTTCATCATTTTTATTGGGAAAGTAGGAGCAAGGTATATTAGTTATGTTTACCACTTTGAGTTATTTATAAAAATAATAAATGTGGAATATAAATAATACTATAACAAAGATAAATATATATTGGCAGATATACAAGTCAAATAATTTAGAAATAGGCCTCTTTTTTTGTATAGATTTGTTGTACAATGGCTTCCTACCATGATTAGTTTTTCAAAAGTCTGGTAAAAGGGAGGGATAGAAGCATTAAGAAAATGAAAGCAGTTGAAAGACGTTTCTATAACTTAATGTTATACAACACAAAACACTTGTAATAAGATTAATAGTTTTGTTAACACTTAATTTCTAGACAGTAAGAGGGAAATACCCATGTTGTATAGATTTTCCATGTAAATACACTTAAAGATATTTTAACCTTTTCTTTATCTTAGCAACCCAGTGTCAACTGAACATGTTAGTAGTGCAAGAGTTGAGAATGTTTGAGGAAAAAGTAAACTAGGACAATATAAGAGAAGCTGAAGAAAGTTAGCAGCATCCTGCTTGGAATAGTATTTTGCTTAATTTAGAATAGAGATGTAATCAATTTTTTATAATTGAAAATAACAATAACTGTAATGCCTTTCTTTTGAAGAAATATATAAAATACATTACTGTTGGGGAAAATACTTTGAAAGGAATTATGGCATATTTTTTTTTCATTCACGGCATAGTAAAACTCTGAGTGATGAACTAGAATTTTCTGTAAAGAAGCCTGTATGATTTGACCCAGTTTGACTATTCATAACAAGAGTTAACAATTTACCAAAATATATAGTGGAATTTGTAATAAAAAAATTATACCTTTCCAAAAACATCATGCAGCTCATAATACAAAAGAGTTCATTCCTAGAAATGGGGTGGAGGTAGAATGAAAAGAATTGAATTTGCCAAAGCAAGCACATTTTCCATATTCTTTATTTTGAAAAATAAAATTTTGGCAGAAAAGCAGAACAACTACAATATAAGCTCTCAAGTAAGCTGATTATTATTTAAAAGGTTCACCCAACCACTATTCAATTATCTCAAACTTTTATGAGCCATTACGTCAAAGAATGAGCATCTTATCCAAGAAATAAAAATACATAAGTTCATGTGGCTAATCAGGGAACATTTCTTTTATGATTATAGCATTTGCAGTGTTTCATGTAATATTTTTTTTCTTTGTGTCTTTCAGTTGCAAAAGATTTTCTGCACAGACAGTCCTGGTATTGATTGTACATTCTAGCTAAAGTGCTACATATGCATAACATAACTTTCCCTTTTGCTGTTTGGGTTGAACTCAGGAGAAAATGAAATCCTGTGGTTGAGACATTGACTCAGAAACAAACAGGTTCTTATTTTTGTCTGATTTTTGCCAAATGATTTAATCACTCTCTCCCCATTTATTCTGGTTCAAAGTAGAAATAATCTTGTTATAGTGTAATCAAATGAGTAAGACTACAAATTCAAGCTCCGTTTGTTTTGCTGCTGTAGCAGCATGTAGAATTTCAGAAAGTTTTTTCTCCCCCTCAGAATACAAACAACTCTTCTCTTGCTGTTCTAGTGCTGTTAAAGCTGTGAGGTCCCCTAAGGGAAACATAACTAGTTGCTAGGGAGAGACGTACATTCCTTCCTATCCCTTCTCAGTGTGTATTTTTCATTGTGCCAAAAGGCAAAGAGCTAAGCTATCCCACTCCTTCTCAATTAGTGCCCCACCTCTTTTCCTCTAGACATATGATAGTTTTAGCTCAAGCATTTTTCAGAAGTATTGTGAGATCTTTATATTTAAGTGAACAATTGCAGTTCTTTTTACTAGTCATGTGTTTTAAGAGCACTTGGGATGCAGCCATCAATTTACTGTCTTCAGATTAGCCTGTCTTCAAAGACAGATAACTTTCAGAATGAGGTCCTTTTGCAGGGAGTTCATTTAAGATCAGAGCTGCCTAGTGCTGTGAGGTTATTTTGCTCATGTTATAAATCCTTTTCCTACTATGGTAGTGATTGGGTTAGAATAGATTATGTTTAAATACTGGCTTGCTTTATTAGTCCATCACTTAATAAATGGATATGTGTGCTTTGGGTAGGTCAAACTCACAAGAGAATATAAATCAAATAAATAATGCTTTTTTTTAAAAAAAATCCCCAAGCTAAGAATTCAAAATTTGGTAGTTATCATATTCCTTGAAATGTTATTGCTGAGTTTATTTCTAAATGTTTCGGAGTACTGTAATGTCCGTGAGATACAATAATATGAAAACAGACCTTTGTGAATTTATTATGCTAATATGGAAACAGAATTTTAAATGATGCTAAATAGAAATGTTTCAAATCATCTATTTAACTACTTGTTAGTTGTGAACCTCTTGCTGCTGCAAACAGGTATAACTCAGTCCAGGGTACAATAAATACGTTCTGTATAAAGTTTACAAGAACAGAAAATTAACCACGGAAATTGAGAAACAATTGTAATTTCCTATTCTTGGATGTGCTATTCAAGCAAGGTAATGATCCACATCTAAAATATTAAATATATACAAAGGAGATACATGGAGAACATACCTAAATACTTCATCAAGCCACTATCCTCAATAAAAAAGATCAATTATTATTTCATTGTGATATAACTAGGATGCCAAATTAAATTTAATGCCCGTATAAATGTTTTCCTTAGTAATGCACATATTCCACAAGTGATAACTATTCTAAGAAAAATGGACAACAACACACACACACACACACACTCACACACACCAAAAAAAATATTATCAGTCACTGAACATCTCATTGTGACTTACTGAACAAATAAGTATACAATAAGTTTTGTAACAGAGGTCAAAATAGAATAACTGCTGCTCTCTAATAAAGATAACCGCTCTGAACAAAAAACTAGGGCAGTATTTAAATTAAAACAGCCCCCAGCACTGTATATATTAGAATACACAATTAAAGAATATGAATGGAACATTAAACTTAAAAATATTGGACACTTTGTACTGGCTGAACACCACAAAAGGTGTTCACCTAAAGAGTGAAATCACAACATAGAGCTGACTTCAGCATCTTGGGACATTGTAAAAGACACTTCCAGAATTATTAGAGAATCAATAGAAATGATAAATTTCCAAATAATTTAAAGAAAGGAAAACATCAATATCATCTACCTAGCAGTAAGCAATTAGTTTTGCCCATTTCCACTCCACTAAATGCAGGCAGTACATAATATGACACCTGTTGTCAAGTTCAGCTTTAAACCTCTATTTGGCTAGCCAAACATTGTTACTTATTCATTATCTCACATAGTATTACCTGGAAGTCATTTAAAATGTACAAGTTTTGGGTCTGGTTTCTTATGGAGGGTTCTCCACCAATAAATCAATAAACAGACACATTGACATAGACCCAATCTACCAACCGCTGAGAACAAAGGAACTACTTCAGTTGCAATCCTGAAGGCAGCATTTAAAATGAACAAACAGGCACCCCACCACACAGCAAAAATCACAACCCCCCACAAGAAACCAGACCACATCCCAACAACAGCCAGCCAAACAAACAAACAAACAACCTGAAGCCAGACCCCAAACCAGACCATGACTCAGAGGCAACCAAATGAACAAACACTATTTGCATCACACATATGATACCTAAATACCAAGGATTATGGCCCAGCAACAACAACCAGCCAATCAAACAGCCTGAAACCAGACCATGACTCAGAAACATCTAGACAAACAACACCCACACCAATTTAAAGGCCAGTGCTCTGACAGACAAGCACAATTCAAAGCGCACTGAAGATGTCCTCCCGAATGGAAATGAAACGTTTGCAGCCAAATCGCCAAGCTCGAAGATAAAACCGACAGCCCAACTATCAAGCCAAGCTACTAATATTCAAACACATTTCATTACCTGTCATAGTTGAAACTTAAAATATGTGATTCAGAAAATTCAGTCTAATATATATAGGAATCCTCTTCTTTGTGACAAAACTCCTACAATTTGAACCATGATAAATAAAGGGATATGAAATTTAAATTTAAGTCTAGAATTACAAAAGCAACAACACTGTTGTTTTTGCTCTATAAAAATATGTATATGAAGTAGTCAGTTAACAGATTATGGACACTTCCACAAGAT
Organism: Vipera berus; assembly: GCF_964194415.1. Classification (NCBI taxonomy): domain Eukaryota; kingdom Metazoa; phylum Chordata; class Lepidosauria; order Squamata; family Viperidae; genus Vipera; species Vipera berus. The sequence goes on from NC_138207.1 coordinate 32,038,478, forward strand.
GGCATCTGTGTTCCTCTTCTTCTGAAATGGATTTGCTTGGCATTTTTCACGTCTACAAAGAGAAGGGAGAAGTAGTCACAATTCTTGTTAGTATCTCCCCTGATAAGTCAATACTCCTTGTAGAGAAAGGGCTAAGATGACTGAAGCACAGGATCAGTGATCACAGAGGTGTGGGCAGCTTTGGAACTGGCCCATTAGGAAGTGCCCTAAGTCAGTTTTGCATATGTTCATCCTTAAGTATGTTTCACATTATTTCTAGATTGCCTCTGAATTTTTTAAAAAAAGGAAAATATGTTTAAATTACCCTTGCAAAATTCACATTTCTGAACATATTTTATTTCTAAAGTGTGCATTTATAAACAGATTTTATCTTACAATATGTATTTAGCATGTGTTTTGTTATTTACCATATAGACAAGAACTGAACTGCAGAATGTAAGAAATGCCAAAAATAAAGAGTAAATGTGCTTGGACTTGCCATAATGAATAATAACAAGTATGTAAACAGTGGAAAGACAAACAAATGCTGCTACAAAGTACAACTTCCATATCAACCTTCCAAAAGAACTCCCATCTATGACAAATGGAGACTTTGAGACCAGAAATACAAGCATTCCCTTTGGAATCTACATTTTCACCCACATTCTGAGCCTAGAGCATTCACACACTTCACACTCCTTGCTTAAGAGACCCACACCACCAGTCACCAACTTCTTTAAAGACTTAACTCTTTACTCCAAAACACATTCACAAATAGAGGGCACTATTTTTTTTTAAAAAAACTTCCTATTGTTTGAATGCTCGCGTTCAGATTTTGAATCATTTCATAGATTAGATGAGCTTCAAAGGGGATGGACGAGGGTTTTTTTTAAGGTTCTGCTCCTTCCCTTTACTCCTGCATTTAATTCCCAAATTACATTGAAAATAATTATTCCCTAGTGGTGATTTAATAAAAGATTTTTTAAAAAAGTCTAATAGTCTTGCTTTTTTTTTACACTTAACATACTTAAAATAACTAGCTGAATTTCAAAAAGTATATGGTCATGCTTCTAATGTAGATCAGAGCTTATGTTTTAAGTGCTCTTCAACTGTGGATATCCAGCATAACTGAAAGTCACTTTTTCAACAGACCCAGCAGCTGGAGAATAGCATTTGTCAATAGCATTTGGGGTTGTATACCACCCCATAGCACTTTACAGCACTCTCTGGGTGGTTTACAATGTAAAGCATTATTTGCATATTGTCCCTAAACAATCTACAATAGGTCCTCATTTTACCAACCTTGGAAGGATGGAAAGCCTAGTCAACCTTGAGCCCTGTCAGGATCGAACTCCAGGCTGTGGGCACAGTTTGCCGGCAATACTGCACTTTAACCACTGCACCACCAGGGTGCCTTGCTAAGAATGTAGCATAGGCAGGTCTATGGTGAAGCCAAACATTTATGGGATAGCAGGGAATAAGTTATTAGTCATCTCTAAGAAATGACAGATGGTTGCAGAGCAATTCTACTATAGTTAATATGAGAGAATTATTATAGGATTTTCCTGCTGCTTTTTCCAATGTAATAAGACATGGAGTCTTCAGAGAAGGAAGGATTAACAGAAAGTGAACTAATCCAAATATTGTTATACTTTGGTTTCCCCTGACAATCTGACATGGAGGCAGAAGCTGTACTTACATACATATGAATTTATATCATCAGTGCTGACTAATAATAAGATGCCCAGATACAAATGCATTGACAGAGATATGAACCAACACTGCTGAATAAAATAATAAAAAGTTCAATGGTGCCATGATTGCATTATCTGTTAGATGAGTCTAGGAGTGCTGAATGAACAGCTACTTCACATTATGCACTTCTAGATAAGTATTTTGTACTGTATTTTTCAGCAGTATGTGCTGCTGATCAACAAGATTCTGTTTCAACTGAACATACATTTTAATTTCAAAAGCCCAATTTTTCAATTTTTAAAAAATTCGATCTCAAATTAAGATTTTTTAAAATTCTAATTAAATATATAAACATCTTCATTTCTTATGGAACACTGTCCATATTAATATTCTAAAACTATTTCAGCCAGATTGGGAGAATTGTATGTTATTAGAAATTGAGCAGATCCCTTTAGTGAAGCTGCAGAAACTTCTTACTTCTTTTGTTTATATTTGATGTAGTTGCTTTAGTATACAGGCACTAATGTTTTGCACCAGGCTCAAGCTGGAAAGTAGAATGTAAATATTGTATGTAATGAAAATATATAAAAGGCAGAAACAGGCCATTCTTTTTCCTAACTTAGTGGTAGACCAAGGCCTAGGAAAGACCTGTCATCAGATGGTCCACATAATACTCACAATGCTGTTCCAGTGCCTGAAGGGAACTATGCTTGCTTTTCTATCAAGTCTATATGCGGTGTATAATCTGCTTAGAACTAACAAAGTTGCTATTATCCTGAATCCACTTAAAATCTGTATGGATAAGAAAACAGAGAAATGTATAGCAAGAGGGAGATAAAATTGAAAGAATATTATTGCTATCTTAAAGAATGGGCTAACACAGTGATGGTGAACCTTTTAGAGACCGAATGGCCAAACTGCAACCCAAACCCCACTTATTTATTGTCTGGTGCTGGATGGGCGTGGCCCACTGGGTGGGCATGACCCACTGGGTGGGCGTGCCCAGCTCGATGTCACTCGCGTCAGGGGCACTTGTGCAGGCCTGGGCAGGACTGGGACATATCTGAGGGTCTTCGGTGGAGGGGGTGGGTGGGACCGGGGCGAGCGCCGGGGCATGGTCCACTGGACGAGCCTCACTGAGCCTCAGGCAATGCAAGGGGCCCCTGGACAGTGGCACAGGCTGCCTGGAGCCCTGGGCAGTGGAGGTCAAGGACCCAGCCTGGTCCTTGAGCTCCCATGGCACCAGGACCCCACAGCCCTGCCTACCCTAGCCACACTTCCCTGAGAGTGCCCAGCTGTGTTTACCTCCTCAAGGATCCTGCTTCTGTGCTCGCTCTCCTTGGCCAGGTTGCTCAAGGTGGGTGCAGGAGAGCAAAGTGCGTGGGTCACAGGGAGGCCCACTCCCTCTCCATGTGAGGAGACCTGGCTTTGTAATCAAAGCATACTCAGCAATAGGATGAGACACCACCAGGGGATGGCACAGGGCTGCTGGTGGCCAAGTGCTAAGGCAGGATTTCCCTCAGGCCCTCCCTCCCTCTCATTCCAATCTCGCTCCCTCCCTCCTTCCTTCCTTCCTTCCTTTCTCCCTCCCCCTTCTTCCCTGCCTCCCTCCTTTTCATTCCCATCTCCTTCCTCCCTCCCTCCCTCCCTCCCCTCCTTCTTCTCTCTCTCTCCTCTCTCTCTCTTTCTCCTGCTTTCTCCAAAGTCCAAACACGTTTGTGCTACTTTCCTCGCTCACTCACTCTAAATAAAAATAAAATTAATTAATTCATTAAATAAATACTGGATTTCAGGACCTGTACTGATTTTCTAGACACGTAGGGAAACCAATCCAAAGTAAGCAGCAGGTTGCCTAGAAGAAGGCTCCACTTTGCAAAAGATGAGAGAGAGAAAGAGAGAGCAAAAGATGAGAGAGAGAGAGAGAGAGAGAGAGAGAGAGAGAGAGAGAGAGAGAGAGAGAGAGAGAGAGAGAGAAGATTCCAAATGCTCATCTGTATGGAAATTCATCTTTTCCATCTCCAAGTGTAGTGATGCAAATATGAAAGTTGGATTAATTGAATGAATAAGAAATTAGAATGTAGATTCATTATAAGAAGCTACTTTGCTTTATTTATTGATAATTCATTTGTATTGAATTTAATTTGGCCTGTAGGACCAATGGAGATGAATATTAATTTAAAATTAAAGAAAAATCCATCTCCATTGGTCCTTCAGTACAGGCCCAATCATTCTGTCCTGTTCTGCAATAAAGTAAATAACAATATGCATAAACTTGTACATATAAGGCTAGCTTAAGTGGCATCTGGTTTTTTAAACAGTCTGTGCAAGGTAATGGGACGCTGATCCTTTGCTGGTCTTAGGAATCTTGGCAAGCACCTACTCTTGAATTTATTGTTCCTATTTGGTTCTTGGGCTGCCCATGTCCCATCACTACGTGGTAGTACTGATCTTCCAGCAGAAAAGATTAATATATTTCTAAGGATGCAGCCAAAAACTGAGCTCAAGAAGTGCTACGTACTCTTGATTTTGTATGAACAGGTTGGATCTGCTTGAATAGAACACAATTAGTTCCTGCTCCTTTATCACTTCTTGAAAATAGAAGGCATTAAGAAATTGCACAAGCAACAGTTCAGGGGCCAACAAACAGATTCTTTTTGAAGACTACTGGTACTAAAACAAGTCATGTCTTTAGTTAATTATAGACTCTGGATTTAAACAGTCTTCCAAAGAGGTTAGTTAACTTAGACATCTTGAAAGCACCACTGCATAATGCCAATCAAACGATTGTACAATTTATTGCACACTTGCTTTTGGTGACTTATATCTCACCACTTTTCCACAGCATCCATAGATCTGTCCTCCTCTTGAGGGTTACTCCGTCGGAATAGTGATTATATTCCCAAAATGCAAAAAAAAACAAAAAACAAAAACCCAATTGTGGAAAACTTCCTGGTTTGTCTTAGACTACAGCTCCCACAACTCCCAGACCAGGTTGGGAATTGCAGGCCATGTTTAAAGGGCTGCCTTTAAACAAGGCTTGGTCAGTTTGTGGATTGTGGGAACCAGCGGAAACAGGGTCAGTCTAGGATTGCCAAAGCGAGTGCTTAGCCCAGCCTACAGGACAAGATGCACCAGGTACCCAGATAATCTTCCCTCTCAGCAGGGCCTACTGGTTTGCACTGAGTTCTGTGGATAAAATCCCTGGAGTTTCGCAGCTGAGAGTCGAAGCCCACTCAGCATGGGGCCCCCCAACTGCTCGGCTCCTGCCGCAACAAGTGGGGAAGCCAAAGATGCCAGCCGCAGTGCCGATAGTGACTGCCGCTTTGGCGCTGTCAGCGAGAGAGTTTGCACGGGAGTGGGCCAGCGAGGAGCACATGGCAAGGCTACCACTCCCTCTGCCATCAGCCAGCCCTTAGCAGGCACTGAGCAGAGAGCAGACATGCAGCATGACAAACCCCCACAGACTCAACAAGGCTCTGAAGATCTCTCTGCAGAGGAAGACCAAGGTTCATTCGGCAGCTGGTGGTTGTGCATGAGTTTGGGAGGAAGAAGAGGGAGGCTGGCTCCCTCCCTCTCTAAGCCTACTCCACACAGCAGCAGACCTCTGCCGCCGCCCCCCTCCATTGTGCATCTTCTATGGGGGTCATGTTGGGATTTTATAGCAACATTAAGTTTATTTATTTATTTATTTATTTTATTGGATTTGTATACCACCCTATTCCCATAGGACTCAGGGCGGTTTACAGGGCAGTTAAAACCATGAATACAAAAAATAAAAACAATTAAAACAAATTAAATTCAAGCCCCAAGAGTAAATCTAAAACCCAGTTAAATTAACAACCCCACAGTCTGGACCAAATAGATCGAAGAGCCAAGTTTTCAGGTCCCGGCGAAATGAGCGAAGGTCGGGGGCAGTCCTACGTTCTGTGGGTAGTTGGTTCCATAGGGCAGGCGCACCCACAGAGAACGCCCTTCCCCTGGGAATAACCCGCCGGCATTCATTAACCGGCGGTACCCTGAGAAGGCCCTCCCTGTGGGGGCGCACAGGACGATGGGAAGATGATGCCGGCAGCAGGTGTTCCCTTAGATATTCCGGACCCAAGTCATTTAGGGCTTTATAGGTCATTACCAGCACCTTGAATCTCACCCGGAGGGCAACCGGAAGCCAATGCAGCTCACGGAGAAGAGGTGTTACATGGGAGTATCGGGAAGCTCCCATCAAAACCCGCGCGGCTGTATTCTGCACCAGTTGAAGCCTTCGGGTGGTCCTCAAGGGCAGCCCCATGTAGAGAGCGTTGCAGTAGTCTAACCGGGAGGTCACGAGCGCATGAGTGACTGTACGTAGAGCATCTCGGTCCAGATAGGGACGCAACTGGCGCACCAGGCGAATCTGGGCAAAAGCTCCCCTGGTCACAGCTCCTATATGATCTTCCAAACTGAGCCGTGAATCCAAGTTTCCCCCGCTTAGTCATTCAGTGAATTCATGTCTCTCTCTCTCTCTGTGTGTGTGTGTGTGTGTGTGTGTGTATGTAATGGTGCCCGCCTGTGTCTCACCTCCCATTTTCTGCGGTCTGCAGAAAGGAGCGGAAATGAATAAGTAAGGGCTGTCTTGCACCAGCCTCCCTGGGTTTGGTCGGTTTCCAGTTTCTTCTTTTAACGCTCTCGAGGGAGCAAGAGAAGATTTGGAATTTCTCTCAGGCTAGTTTAGCTGTTGGAATTGCTCAGAAGATTGGAAGCTCTACATTTGTGTGTGTGTGTGTGTGTGTGTGTATTTGCATTCTGTGTTTCACAGCCTCATTAGTTTAATGAGATTTATTCCTAGATAAAGATGTGCAGGACTGGTGACTTAAAAATAGCTGTCCTCCCAGTGCACACAATTTGAAATGTTGGGTAGCGTTGGATAGACTGGATTTTTCCTTGTTGCAAAGGATGGCTTCACGTGGGAATGACAAGGAGCCCAATAATCTTCCCTTTCTTCTCTTTTTTTGAAAGCAGAACCAGCCTTTTATGTTAAGGCCCTGATTGCCTTCCCAAACTCCAAACTCGCACGTCCTATGCTCGCCTTCCCAAACTCCAAACTCGCGCGTCCTATGCTCGCCTTCCCAAACTCCAAACTCGCACGTCCTACGCTCAGCTGCCCAAACTCCAAACTCACGCATCCTACTTTCCTCGCTAACCTCAAATTCCAAACTCGTGCCTCCTATGCTCGCCTTTCCAAACTCCAAACTCGCGCGTCCTACTTTCCTTGTTTGCCCGTCTGTACCGTCGCTTCCAAAGGTTGTGCTCTGTCGCTTGCTTGCTTGCTTTCTCACTACACTTCTCCCACCAAAACCTGCTTTTATAGGTTCCCATCTCCCCACCCATCTCTCATAGCTGCTCCCAGACTCCCAGTACAGAGAGAGAAAAAGAGTGAGAGCGCTGCTGGATTTGGTTTCTCTGCCTTCTCCAGCTCCCATTAGTCAGGCACGTGTGAAGAGGGGGAGGGGAGCATCCTTCTGGGGTAATGGCCCACATGCCCATAGAAAGGCCTCTGTGTGCCACCTCTGGCACGTGTGCCATAGGTTCTCCACCATGGGGCTAACACATAATTGGATGCAATGTCCCAATTATATGTAAGATTTGATGAGGGTGAATTTCTTTGCACAAAGGAATCCAGCCTTGCCATTTATCTTTATGAGTGAATGTCATTAGATCACACTCCCTTTGTCTTTGGGGTTTTGTATGAAATTAGATAGAGCATGGCTGGAAAAATAGGTTAGATTTGAAGGCTGCACCTTGTTTTATAGCATGCTGGCTTCCCAGTTTGTTTAATTAAAAACTATTCAAGCAATAAAATTAGGTTAGATGGGAATTTGGTAAGTGCCAAAGAATTAATTAGCGGACCCATTGTCATTCCAGGCACCCTACTGGGGACCCATATTCTATCTGTGTTAGTAATCACAGTGATATGTAATCTAGGTTTCAGTTTGTAGGAAGTCATCTCCCCAGAGAAGGAAATATGAAAAGGGCAGGAAAATACATTTCCAAAAAAGAAGTTAAAAGGCAGAAAAGCATGCCCAGGTTTTCTTAATAGCCCCAAGTCTCCCTCCCCCAAGCAGAAACCAACTCTATAGAAATGCAGATGTAAACCTTTCCACTTTTTATGCTTGTCTTTTTTATCTTTCAATTTATCAGAAAATTCTTTATGCAGCCATGCTAATATCTTTTGAGAGCTGTTATTTTATTTTTCCTTTGTTGGTATTGTGCTAAACTTTTTTTTACAAAATTTCCCAAGCTTTTTAAATTGTTTTTCCCTTGAGGATTCTCATCCATGGAATCCCTCCCAAGCCCTCTCTAAGTTTATTGAAATTAGCTCTTAAAGTCCAAGACTCTAGTTTGACTCTGTTCTATTGCTTATGCTTCCTACATACCCTAGTTAGCTGACTAGCAAAAGGTTCATCTATTTCCTCTGTTTGGATGGGTGGCCTACAGTATACACCTATGGCAATGTCATTCTTTCCTTTTTATTGACCCAAATGCATTCAAGATTTTTCATCATTGTTGTGCTCTATTTTTTGTGGAGATGTAGTCATTTCTTATAAAGAGAAACTCCACCTCTTTTATTTGGTCTGTTTCCTTTAAATGGTTCCATTTGTGGGTTTCATCCCACCAGGTTTCCATAATGGCAACATTATCATATCTGCCCTCATTTACCTGAACTTCTAGTTCATCCTGTTTACTGTTTATACTCTGTGCATTGGTGTACAGACATTTGAGTCTTTTATAACTGATCCTGTGTTTACTTTCTACATAACCTGTGTGTGGTGCCTGAGTTCCCCTTATTTTCTTACCACCTGTTTTTGCACTTACTATTAAAACTTTGATTTTGCTTGATAGCAAGGTTGACATTCTTGTCCACACATACATCGTTGTTACATTCACTGCTAACCCTGTAGTTTTTGATTGACAGGGACAGGGATGTTCTGTATCAATTAACTCAATGTCCCCATTGTTTAGTTTAAATATTCCTCCAGAAAATCTGTAAGTTTATTGCAGATTTGATGGATGCAAACCGTGTTATTATTGTTGTTGTTGTTGTTTCATTGGACCAGTTACAGATGTTGTGACTAATATAACCTAAGTCCTAACACGTTAAAAATGTTCAGTTCAGAAATGAGACTGTTGGGAGGAATTCGCCCCTTCAGACTCTTCCAGATGGGATTCTCACAAGCAGCACAGAGGGGAACAAATAGAATGGGAAGCCAACTACTGGAAAAATAGGTTTGATCACAGAGATTAAAGTTGAGTGACAGTTCAGCATGAAACCCCAGCTAGTGAGACAGAATGGTCCTAAGCATGAGTTCTTATACCTTTTCATGGTTTCCAAAATTGTCATTTCTGATTGGTGAGTTTAAATTTGTCTTCTCTGATTTGTTGGTCAGTGTCTATTGTTGGGTTTGGGTTAATTTCTATCTCAAATCTGTCTAAAAGGTGTTAACATTTGCTTCAGGAGGGATCCAGTGTTAATTATTTTATTGTTGTGTACCTTTTGTTGTTCCTATTCTAATTCTATCAGTTCTAATTGCTGTTAGCCAGTTCTACATTCCTTGTGGCCAGTGTGTGTGTTAAGTGTTTGTTTATTTAGCCTCAGGCGGCCACTGAGTCAGACTACTTGCTGGGTTCTTCCTGTATTTGCCAAGATATTTTTTTCTTTGGGGTGAGGAGGGGATGTCCTTCTTTTACCCCCCCTCCCAATTCTACTCCTCTCAATTCTTATCCTTTTGTTTTCCATGCCTTTGTCTGCCTCCTGGGAGAGTCCACCCAGAAAGGGGGGGGAAGAGTTCTTGTTCTAATGTCTTTCAGCTCTCAGCTCTACACAGATGACAACCCCCCCCCCATAAACCTTTGGAAGAAGGGCACACACTGACCCAGATGCCATGGAGCCATGGAATTGAGTTTTGAATCCAGCCATCTACAAAAAAGCCACCATACAACCCGAGGAAGTCCCAAGTTCTACCAGTCCCCCAGATACCTGTGAAAAGCTGAAGGAAGGTGCCATGGGACCCCACGTGAAGCCTTAGAAGAAAATTGGACTATGGGGGGAGGGTGGAAACTCTTTGTAAAGTTTTCTTTCTTGCTTCATTTGTATTGTAATAAGCCAGTTAAATGTATTTATGGAGAGATGGCATTTGGGAATAGTTGGCACAGCAAGTCCTGAACACCTTGGGACTTCTGTATGGTGGGAGGAAAAATTTATCCAGAATGCTTGTATTGCCTTTTTGTATTAGTAGCTACACACACACACACACACACACACACCATTTAGAATCACAATGAGTCTCCTTTCTACTTACCTTCAGTAAAGCTCCAACCTCCAGTAAAATTCCAAGGGGGAGGGAACCAAGACCCCTCAGGTGATTTGCAATTCATATGCCATGAGGAGGTATGAGGAAAGAGATCTAAGCCCTGAATATCTTGCTCTGGTGGACTCAGATTGGGCTCACTATGTGCAATTTAAAGGATTGAATGGCCTTGCTTGGATACTGGCTAACATTAATTGGACATTAAAAATTACAAACCTGGATGCGCTGAATTAAGAGCTAAGGCAGGAAACAACTCTTGAAAATGGGCAGCCAGTGGTTAGGTGCTGAGGCAAACCATGGCTGTGAAGATTTTTGGGACAAATGTGCAAACCTGACTGGAAGCTAAAGGTGACATCCAACATTTGAAAATAATTGGCACAGAATATTGGTAACTATAAATTTCTTTTCCACCTAATTTTTGCCCTGACTTTTAGAACTTTATGGGCAGGAATCCTTTTCTGCTGCCTCCATTGGTGTCTCTTTTTTGCATTAACTATTTAAAGTTTGCTTACCAAGTATCCCTGATCAGACCAATTTTAATCTTGTGCCAGTAAGTGTGTCATTCACACACTTAGGGCACAAAGGGGGGGATTGTGGGAAGTCATCTCCCCAGAGAAGGAAATATTAAAAGGGCAGGAAAATACATTTGCAAAAAAGAAGTTAAAAGGCAGAAATGCATGCCCAGGTTTTCTTAATAGCCCCAAGTCTCCCTCCCCCAAGCAGAAACCAACTCTATAGAAATGCAGATGTAAACCATTCAGGAAGGTTGAAGCTAAGAAGACTTCTAAAATCTACATACCCCAGCCCCAGGGAGGTGGGCTTGGACAGACAACCAGCAAGAATCCTAGAGTGGTACACCTAGGCTCAGGACAGAATACATGACAAAGGAAATACAAAGCTTGAAACAGGAAATAACTCCAGACAATAGAGTCCAAGGGGTATAAAAACCCACTACCCACATGTGCTCAGCCCTTCTTTTCCTGTTGGATCCATCTTTCTGTCTGCCTTTCGTCTGCAATAAACTACAACCTTCTTCCCAAAGCAGTTGCCATGTTTATTCCCCGCTTGGAGGAACCGTGATGGAGACTTTTCTTCCTACAAGTTCAATAGTTAATTTGATTCTAAATTTCATTCAGCTGTGAATTTGTTAGAGCTGGCTAGATCTATCCATCTCCTTAACTGCCAAAATCCATACATTCTATGTCAATGTGTATGTGCTTCTGCATAAACTATAGTTATTTCAGCCATACGTTTTGGAATGGTATGTTGAAACTAATTTTCCTTGGTTTCATTTCCATAGATGAAAAGACTAATAATAAACAAGGAAATAATAGAATTCATTGCAATTAACCCTATCATACAGTGAACTATAGATTATGACTACATAATGACATTAGCCATGCATGACATGAACACTTTCTCATAAATTAAACCTATGAATCTTTTGTAGCAGAATTCATATGGCAATCTGCAGTTAGAAATTTGTGTTCTTCTTGCCTTAATCCCCATGACAAGCCAAGCTCAAGAGAGATGACAGCTTTCGAATTATGAAAATGGGCATACGATATTCCTCTCAGTGAATGATACTTGAGAGATCTTGCCATCTGTTTCCTCTAAACCCATTTTATTAATCACTAAGCATAATTTATGGACAAACAAACCTTCCTTATACCATATCATACTATTCATCCAGGAAGCACAGTATTGTCTGCTTGGACTGGCAGAAACTCTTAAGAGAATTGTAATATTTCTTTGTTACTAGCATGAAAAATATTTTAAGTAGATATGCCAATGATTAAATTGGAAAGCATGCGCTCCTCCACCCTATTAATGCACCCTCATTTAATATTAGAAGACTTGAATTACTTATACTAAGTCTATAGCATTATTGCCCATTGGCTCCCAGCTTCTCAGACTTTGTACTATATCATCTGCCATCAAGTCCATCATCTGAACTTAAGCTGTTCTGCATGCAAAGCCATGGTCTTGGCTGAGGTGCTCTATGAAAGGAAGCACAAGCAAAGTTACCTTCCACAATTACTTATGTTAGATTTTTTTTTTAAAAAAATCCATATCTTCAACATGTGAGCAATGGACTTTCACTGTATGGTTTAATATGTGTTGTCAAGGAAAATTCTGCAAAAGTAAAGCAATTGATTCCTTATCTTATCCAAGAAATTAATTGTATTTGTCACAAGCACAAACCATTTCTAGATTAAGGTTAAATTCTCAAAATCAGGAAGTCATATTCAGGCAAACAAAACAAAATAACATTCCAAATTATGGATTTTATTTTGCCACAGTATTTTCTTACCCCATAACAGAAAACCTTCTACTTATGAGTTTGGTATTTTTCTGTTTAGCTTGCTATATTTGTCAGTGTGGTATTCAATGAGAAATTGAGAACTGTCAGTAACTGCCCTAGTTTCATACTTTGACATGAAGGAGATAGTTCTTGCAGATGCTGGTATTCCTTGCCATCTGCTTAGATTACTATGCCAGCAAAACAAATATAAATGTAAATAAAAAGTGAATTTTTGTAGGAACACGGTAGTGGGCAGTTCATAAATACAATGCAGAGAACACTTATATCTAAACCACAGTGTTCACTACCTTTGAATCATGATGGGGTCCCTTGTCAACACTTGCATTTTCTCAGGATAATCTCAGGATAGAGAAAAACCACACTGCTGGTGGTAATTATAGTTAAATGTTGTAGGCACCTTAGGGATGCCCCTCCCTTTTCTATAACATTTCTCTCCCAAAAAAAGAGGCTGCCAAGAAGAGATAGGGAACAGAGCCTGATATTAGGCTTTTGAAGTAGGGCAATGGGATGGAAATTGCATATGAGATCCTGATCCATCTTGCATTCAATAATATTCACTACTGTGAAAATCAAATGAAAGTGAAAAGTAGACATCTGTTGGAAAAGGATTACTAGAATCCTTATCTCTTCAAAGTAATAGGTTGATTGTGCTCAGCAATGCACAGTTCATATTATTTCTTTAACTGTTTTTACATATTTCTTAATAGATATACATAGGTTATTAATGTATAAATATATACACTCCAGGGCCTATTAAAATATGCTTATATTTAAAACATTAGAAAAATACATGATCTTTTAAAAATTATCTTTTTTTTTAAAAAAAATGCATGTTTGCCTCTAATTATAATTCCTTTCACAGTCCTAAAGAGTTCCTTCCATTATCTTGACTTATCAAATTTTTATGTAATTGAAAATAAAAATAGATACAACACTGTGCATGATATACTTTGGAGTTGGCTTCCTCTAAATGTTTATGTTTCTTCATTTTTGGACACTATTATATTTGTGTGTTCCCAAATGTATCTCTTCGCTTCTGATTGCTGATGATAATTTATTATTGCAATTTAAATTCTTTCTAGATAGATAATTTCAGAATATACAACATGTATCAGCAAGAGTAACATATTAATGGTATTTACTTTTCATTAACTTATTATCAGAAAAATTATAAAAATAAGTGCTAGTAGATTTAAGGGTTATGAACTTGATTGCCATCCTGTAATTATATTTACTATACTTTTAATAGTACAGCCATGTATTTCAATAGAAAGAAGAGAAACGCTTTGTAGTAGGATGGACATTATGGATGGATAAATTTCCAATGGATGCAAATACTTTGTTAAATCATTGGATTAGTAATCTGACCAACAAAAAGAAATATAGGAAAGATTTCCATGTATCAGGTCAGTGTGTTTGTGTGTGTGTGTGTGTTCCTTCCACCTTTATTCATAGTTACTAAACACAGTCATATTGCTCCATGGTCTTGTACACAGATGACAAAAGTGACTGAAAAGAGTGATTTGTCTGTCTGATAGCTATTGATCAGAAAATGACAGTAGATAGAAATAAAAAGATTGAAATCTATCTTCTTTGTTTCATTAATTCAGAGAGATCACACTGAATAGTTTATCACATTGTACAAAGTACACGAACAAACGTTGTAAGTTCCTGTGATCAAGTACTTTTGCAGTACAAATACTGCAATCAGAAACCTCAAAAAATGGCCTACAGATGGCAGAATTGAGCAATATATTTCCCATTTTTGGATTCTTGATATACTATTGGCATGTAGGAAAGAATTTGATATAAAAATGTGTGGATTATGTCCCAGATTTAAAATAATGTAGCTTATTTTGATTGTAAAACATATTAATATGACTTCATTTCTTATGAACAGGAGGGGAAAATGTCATAGTATATATACACATACAAAAAGCACCCTCTCCTACAGTAGAGGGGAAAACTTCATAATCTTCCCATTTTTTAAAGTCATGGTTTAAGTGCTTTGCGGGCATTTAGCAAACAAATTCCTTGGAGTGGAAGGGCAGGGGGAGGTCTGTTTCTAATGTGGTGCTGCTTTATCAGAGGGAAAGGCCTCATACCTGACTCGGAAACATTACCGTCTCTAATACTCAACTATATTTATTCTCAGGAGTGTCATTGCACTCCTTACATTGTCCCTGATTACCTGAGATTATTTCACAATACAGATATTTAAAGTGAGGAGGTAGAAGGAATAAAGCAATGGCTAGATAGCAATGGCTGTAAACAATACTAAAAAACCCTCCAAGAATTGGCAAAAATATTTTTTTTTCTCAGTTGTGATTCATTTTTAAACCTTTATAGACAAACGTGAAAGAATTTCAATTTTGGTGCTTCAGAATGTCTAATCATATATGTATGTGTACACACACAGAGACACAGAGTTGTGTACACAAACATATATACATACACACACACTCACACTATCATATCCATATCCCATCACCAATGAAATGCTTGATTCAACCATTATTGTTGATGTATTTACTATTGTATTTTACCCCAAGCAAAAAGGAGTATAAGTGCAGATTTCCCATCTTTTGAAGTTAGGCTAACTTAAGAAAAGTCACCTAGTTATCTCTGTGCATCTCTGAGAATTTGAACCTGGGTTTTTCCAGTCCCAATTTAATACCTCAATTTAGAAACAAACTATTTGTACAGTATAATGTAAGTATGCAAGTCTGTGAAATATCTGAACAAATTCCAGATTGCTCTGCTAGTAAATGAAGAATTGGCTAATTAAGAAAACAAGGACTCCTAGCTTTGATCAACTTCAGATCAGTCATTGACCACTGGACTTCGCAGACCTATTATTATAGGGATAAAGATGGCATAAGAAGAACTGTGAACACCATCTTGAGCCTTTGAGGGAAAGATGGAATACAATTTAAAATTACATTCTTGATATCAAATTCCTTTAAAGGTAATAGAATACATTAGGTTAACTTGAATTTATGTCTTCTGTATTACTGAATGGCACAATATTTATCCCTGTTGACACAAATGGAACTTTCTCCAAAATAACCAAAGAAGTGAGCTTCTCAGGTGGTAATTAGAGCTCAGTATTAAGTATGTGAGTGAACTAATTTCATTCACCAAAAACTATTGAGAGAAGCTATTTTAGAACATGTGCTATGGTTTCTGATAGTTTATCTGTAATATTTACTATTTAATTTATATTATATCTTTTGGGGAAGAGGAAATTTACAGGGGAAATTTACAAATGTTTGGAATGCATGTACAGAAGCAAAAGTTTTTTTTATATTTTAAGTTATTATTAAAATATAAACTTTTGGTACTTCTTAATTCAATCTATTTAAAAAACATTAAAAATAATGATTCTATATACTGTAATGTAATTTCACTGAGGAAAAAGGTATTATTACATATTTCTCAATGAAAATAACTTTTCATACCACTCCTCTCTCTGATATCATAGTATCATTATTTTAAAAATATATAACAAAATTATTTTCTTACAGATTAATTTCTGACATTTTTCATCCCAGGTTAATGTTTTCTTGTAAACTATTATTAATTATTATTAGCACTATTCTTATGGCAATACCACACCATTCAATGAAACATGAAGCAATTTAGCTTTAAAGATATTACAATGAACTATGGCATGAAAATACTAACGATGAAATTGACAGTAATGGACTACATATAAATATTGCATATTCTTGTTTCAATCCTTTCATAAAGAAGTGAATGTTATGTTAATACTTGCAAATATAACAAACTCTGCTAATTGGTCCTCAGCCCACTTTTTCTAACCTCAGAGCAAATACTGTATTCAACACTCAGAATTAAGAATTGTGTTTTGCCATATGGGAAGGGAACTATGGAAGAGAGGATTTGATGCCTCTATCATTTTCCTGAAACATATACTGATCTGAAAAAAATGTATTAGTAAAGGCTGTTTGTTACAAAAGATCTTTGTGAACATATGTAGCAAAGAAAGAAATTGGTCTTCCCCTTTATTATTTTTCTTCCGATATTAGAAGTGAATATGAAAAGTGAAAGTCAAGAGTGAAATTGGAGAAACTGCACAAATAAGCTACTCATACTACTTAAGTTAGCTAAATAACCTAGGTTACATACTGAAATATTCTCTGATCTCAACAAATCAACAGTTACAACAACTGTTCTGTGGGAAATACTCCCAAAGTTGTAGTTGTTATTATAGTTGATTTTATTTATGATGATTAAAACTAAGTGTTCTATTCAAGCATATCTGCAGAAGAACCTTGTAAAGTCTGGGGCAAAAATCAATGCTGTCCTAGTATTCCTGGCATCAGCTTTCAGGATCCATAGCTT
The DNA here is from genome assembly GCF_964194415.1 of Vipera berus. Classification (NCBI taxonomy): domain Eukaryota; kingdom Metazoa; phylum Chordata; class Lepidosauria; order Squamata; family Viperidae; genus Vipera; species Vipera berus. The sequence goes on from NC_138207.1 coordinate 32,055,188, forward strand.
TATTGAGCCTGGTTCCTTCTCAAACCACAGTTCCCAGAACTCATAGCTAGCCTAGCCGTTGGGTTTTAGCAAAATGTAACTTCATCTCACAGAGAGAACTCTAGATTGTAGAGAGCTGAGTTGGACACTGCTTCTGAACATTGACATTTTATTTATCTAAAAATAGCATGTTAACAGACTTGTCCTCTGTGATTAATTGATCCATTTTAACCAGTATTAAAAGTGACATTACTAAATAGTGTGAAATATCTACATAGATAGTACTATATAGTCTCACTAATAGCAGAAGCATGAACCTGCAACAAAAACTCAAACAGTTAGTGACACAATTCTTGTAAAATGTTACACACTGATCACAAAGTCAGACATAACTGAACAACAGGAACACATTGTATTTAAAGTGCTTCCAAACAGTTGGTTCCCAGCAGTACCAATAGAAAGACATTTTGAAACATTGTTATTGCTGTAACCAGTGCTTTTTTTTGTAAAAGAAAAAGGTGCCGGAACTCACACACGTCATAGAACCCGCCTTGCCTACCCTACAAGGTTCCATCCAAAAAAGGTGCCGGAACTCCGTTCTGAGCATTCTATGAGGAAAAAAAGCCCCTGGCTGTAACTGAATGTTTCTGGAAAGAATAAATGGGAAAAGAAGGGAAATGTTACAAAAAACCTACACATGGAAAGTCATTATCTGGATATCTAATAATTTTATTATAAGTTGATTAAAAATGGCATCTGGCAATAACTTTAATAGGTAAGTTTATTATTTATTTATTTATTTAGAAATGTTCTAGTCTGTGGAAGGAAGATAAAGCACTTTATTAATTCATTTGTCATTTGCTACTGTTTTGGTTCACTTTTGATCCAAAATGAAGATATTTGCTCGTTTTCTCTTGAAATTGATATTTTAACTATCATCATTCTGAATTGTTTACCTTGTTAGGGACATCTTTTTTTGGTCTTGTCTCTTGAAAGAACCACCTTAATCCTAAAAACATTTTTTTTGGAAATGACACCTGTAAAATTTATTTCCAGCCAGGGAAGACTTACAGACTTCAATATATTATGAAGTCTGTCTTTCCTACTGCTGGAAATAAATAAGTAGTAAAAGCTAAATTTGATAAAGGCTTGTGAAAAATGCTTTAATTTACAGATTGCTATCTATGTTGGTAGTGATTTGCTTAAATGTCCAGCAGACATTAAAATATTTAAAACGTCTGCTGGATAAATCTTTTGTTTTACTCAGTATGTTATTGTATTACTTCGGCTGTATTCTGGAACTTGAAAGGTATTCTGGAACTTGAAAGCTTGTTATTCTATTAGCAGGTAATCGATCCTAATAAAATGATTGGACAGTTGTGGATTATGGATTTTCTTGTAGTTTCCTCATTGCTTACCCGGCTTGTTTGTAAAGGGTACTATATTGCTCTATTTTATTTTGGCATGGTAAGCTTGTCCAAGCCCTTTGTGCGCCCTTCTGTTCCTCGTCAAGATAAAGAGCGGCTTAAACAATGCACATAAGAGATTTGTAAGATTTATTAATACTGCCCACGGTAAAGAGGCTGAGGCAAAAACAGGAGAAAGAGTAACGCAGGCCTATATATCTGCTTAAATCACAGCGACTGCTCGGCAGAGAGCGATCGAGCAATTCGCAATCCATTCGTTTGTAAATAACATGACTGAATGGCGTCTCCTCCTTCCCTCCCTCCTTTTCCCCTCTCTTACTAAAAAAAAAAAAATACTACACTCTGTGCTTCTCAACCAAGCATGGGTGCTTCCCCCTACGGTTTTCCCACAGTTTTAGTCGGTTTGAAGGACAGGTAGGTACTCCAATCGGAGAACGACCCCCTCGGGGCTGCGAACTGATCGACGCCCAAAGGTAAGCGCGTTTTGCTGCGGTGCTGAATGAAAGCCGCTGCAGGCGGGCAGGCGAGGGCGGATTGGAATGCCGCACTACTAAGCTAGGCTGCCGGGAGCCCTTCTCGCGTTTGTATTGCTGCCGCCGCCGTGGCTGGAGATGGGGATGGTCCATGCATTGGCGCCGTCACGTGTTTTTCTCCTCGGAATGAGACGGAGCGTCGGCGGCTGGAGGGGGCTGGCCTCGTAAACGCAGACGCAGCCGATTGTTTTGGTTTGGGGCTTCTCAATAAAGTCTGCGGAGCTGCAACTCCTGCGGCAGGAGCCCTCGCCGTCCACAGTCCAAGGAGCGCAAGCGCAAGTCCGGCGGTCTCGGCGCCCGTCCCTACCTGGCAGCGCCTTTTTTGCCGCCTCCGTTGGTGGAGCGCACGAGGAGGGGGAAGGTGGTGCAGGACGGAGGGGCGAAGCTGCCGCCGACATCGCCTTCCGAGACTTCTCCGACTGGAATGAAGAAGAGGAGGAGGAGGTGGTGGAAAGTCGCCGTCGCCACCGCGAAAATGTGCCTCCGCCTCCTTCGCTTCTCGGGCAGCTTCTCCGCTTCGTCTGCTTTTGCTCTCCAGCCTGCAGCCGCCTGCGTGCGTTTGGTGTGGAAATGACACTTTTTTCTGCCTTAACCAGACGGGACTGAATGAGGTCGCTCGCTCTCTTCTCCTGCCCAGGCTGGACAAGAAGCGCCTGGAATCGCGACGCTGATTTGGGATATTGATGTGTTTGTTTGCTTGTTGGAGTTCTCCACCCCGCCGCCCTGGTTCCCGCGAAGGATATTTTTATTTGGCATTTTGGGCGAGGAAGAAAACCCGGTGGCTTACGTGGTGTTGACTAGCTGGTTTCTTCTTACTACCGTTATTATATTACCATTATCGTTATTATTTCGGAGGGATTGCTTGTGTCCCACAGGCGCCCCACGTTCTCTTGCAAAACAAGCTCTCTTCTCTGCCCTGCCCTGCCCCGCGTCTCTCTCCTTCTGGTGAGTATATGTTTAATCGGCTCCTGAAAATCTCTCGGAGGGACAACTTGAGAAAGGAAGGGGCTATTTGGGAGAAGAGACGGGGGGAACCCCATCCTGCTTCTGGCGCTGGAGAAATTTCCACCTCGCGTGGATGAAACGATGCCCGCTTTCCTGTTCTCATCGGCGGCTTCTCGGACCAGTTTCTCCTGGGGCGACATCGAAACTAGACTTTTGAAAGCTGGATTTCTTCTCCTGCGGAGGGCGATTTGGTAATAAAACTGCCACCCCAAGCCCTGCTTCTGGAGCTGGGAGGAGGCTCTGGCCACTGAACAGCTGTTCTCTCCCTGCCACTCTTTCCTCCGCCCCTCTGTTTTTGGAAAGGATTTCCAGAACTATCTTTCTGCGTCGTTTTTATTTTTATTTTGGAGTGAAGGAGGGGATTTGCTGCCGTGTGGATTTCTGTTTTGTTGTTTCTTTCCGAAGCTGCTATTTGCAGGAGGAACTGCTGTACCTTGTCTTTTTTCCCCCCAGCATGGCTAGCCCCACAGATAATAATGAGGGTTTCTTCTCAGATGTCAGGAAGGTGGGTTACTTGCGCAAACCCAAGAGCATGCATAAGCGCTTCTTCGTGCTGAGAGCAGCCAGTGAGTTGGGACCCGCCCGGCTGGAGTACTATGAGAACGAAAAGAAATGGAGACACAAATCAGGGGCACCCAAGCGCTCTATTCCTCTGGAGAGTTGCTTCAACATAAACAAGAGGGCAGATTCCAAAAATAAGCATCTGGTGGCTCTGTACACCAAGGACGAACACTTTGCCATTGCTGCTGACAGTGAGCTTGAGCAAGAAAGCTGGTACCAGGCGCTGCTGCAGTTGCACAACCGTGCCAAGAGCCATCACCACCACCAGCACCAGCACCACCACCACCACAGAGATGTCACAGTGGGAGGTGGGACTTTGGGAATGGGAGAAGCAGGGGAGGATAGCTATGGCGATACAGCTCCTGGCCCAGCATTCAAAGAAGTCTGGCAAGTGATCCTGAAACCAAAGGGGCTGGGCCAAACTAAGAACCTGATTGGAATCTACCGCCTGTGCCTAACCAACAAGACCATCAGTTTTGTCAAGCTAAATTCTGATGCGGCAGCTGTTGTGTTGCAGCTGCTCAACATCCGGCGGTGTGGCCATTCGGAGAACTTTTTTTTCATTGAGGTGGGGCGCTCTGCTGTCACAGGACCAGGTGAGTTCTGGATGCAAGTAGATGACTCAGTAGTAGCACAGAACATGCATGAGACCATCTTGGAGGCTATGCGGGCAATGAGTGAGGAATTTCGTCCTCGTAGCAAAAGCCAGTCATCTTCCAATTGCTCCAATCCCATATCTGTGCCTTTCCGCAGCAGACATCATGTCAACAACCCACCCCCCAGCCAGGTGGGACTTACTCGTAGGTCCAGGACTGAGAGCATATCTGCCACTTCTCCTGCTGGCAGTGGTGTGGGAGGAGGGATTGGAGGCAGACCCAGCTCTTTCCGTGTCAGAGCCTCTAGTGATGGAGAAGGTACCATGTCTAGACCAGCTTCAGTGGATGGAAGTCCGATGAGTCCAAGTGCCAACCGAACCCACTCACATAGGCACCGTGGCAGCTCCAGGCTTCATCCTCCTCTCAACCATAGTCGCTCCATCCCAATGCCTTCCTCACGCTGTTCCCCTTCTGCCACTAGTCCAGTCAGCCTGTCATCCAGCAGTACCAGTGGCCATGGGTCCACTTCAGACTGTCTTTTCCCACGTCGTTCCAGTGCATCAGTCTCTGGCTCTCCCAGTGATGGAGGTTTCATCTCCTCTGACGAGTATGAATCAAGCCCCTGTGACTTCCGCAGCTCATTTCGCAGTGTTACCCCTGATTCCCTGGGACACACCCCTCCTGCTCGGGGAGATGAGGAGCTTAGTAACTATATATGTATGGGGGGGAAGGCTGCCTCATCCTGCTGCAGTATCACAACTCCTAATGGTCATTTTGCCCCCCGCACCTGCCATCTGCAGCAGCAGAGTCGCTACCCTGCTGTCCCATGTTGCCTCCGGCTTGGAAATGAGGATGTAGGAGATTTGGAAAAAGGCTTCAGAAAGCGGACTCATTCTGCTGGAACCTCTCCTACCATCTCCCATCAGAAGACTCCTTCACAGTCCTCAGTGACCTCCATTGAAGAGTATACTGAGATGCTTCCCTCGTATTCCTGTAGTGGCAACAAATTTTCTTCTTATCGACATTCTGCCTTTGTGCCAACCCAGTCTTACCCTGAGGAGTGTCTAGAGATGCACCAGGTGGAGGGAAGCCACCACCGGACCAACTCTGATGATGGCTACATGCCTATGTTGCCAGGAGTGGCACCTATGCCCAGTGGAGGTAGTACACCCAAAGGTGGAGATTACATGCCCATGAGTCCCAAGAGTGTGTCTGCTCCACAACAGATCATCAATCCTGGGAGAGGAGGTCGCCATGTGCAGGCCATGGTGGACTCAAATGGCTACATGATGATGTCTCCCAGTGGCAGCTGTTCTCCAGACAGTGGTCCCACTGGCTACAGCAAGCTATGGATAAATGGGACTAATAATCATACAAAACTCTCAGTAGAGAGTAATGAAGGCAAGCTGCCAAGTGGAGGCAGTGATTATATTAATATGTCTCCAGCCAGTGGTTCTGCTACCAGCACCCCTCCAGACTGTTACTTTACCAGCCCAGGACCTCCAGGCCCAGAAGAACCACTAGTGCATGGTTCTGCCCAGTCCCAACATAAACCCATCTATTCCTATTTCTCCTTGCCACGTTCCTTCAAGCACAACCAATGCAAGACAGGCAAAGAAGAAAACGCCCAGATGCATATGTCCTTCAGCTCTGGCCGCTTGCTTTATGCTGCTGCTGCTGAGGATTCTTCTTCCTCTACTAGTAGTGATAGCCTTGGCTGCCCTGGGGGACAGGAGGGTGGTGGGTATTCTCTTCCCATTAAAACACAGCCATTACAGCCTGCTGCTTGTACTGTGGACACAGCTGTGCGGACCAAGAATCATCTGGCCAGACCTACTCGTTTATCCCTGGATGGCCCAAAGGCCAGCACCTTGCCTCGCACTCGGGAACAGCTCCCAGAGCCCAAGAGCCCTGGAGAGTATGTGAACATTGAGTTTAAGCAACCAGTTTTCCCCTCACCTTTATCCTATGGAGAGACTGGCTCCTGTTCAGAGGAGTATATCAATATGGATTGGGGAACTGCTTGCCCAGTCAGCTTGGACTCCATGCAGTCAAGCCGGAGTGGGACCACCCACAGCAGCAACCGGGACTATATGAGCATGCAGCTGGGTGGTGGAGCACAGTATGTGGTCTGTGCCCACTCCCCATCACCTTCCTCCCCAGCCCTCCTCCTGAGTTATTCCGAGAAAAGCCCACCACCCATGCAGCTGCCTTCGCCACCTTCTCAGGCTCAGCCAGGCAAACTGGCTGAGGTTTTACCCCATTCCTGCTCCTCGTCTATGATTGGGGGCCCAGGAGCGAACAGCGCCTTTACACATGTCAGTCTTGGTCCCAGTCGCAGCACTCAGAGTGCCAAAGTGATACGTGCTGACCCCCAAGGAGGACGGCGGCGCCATAGTTCTGAGACGTTTGCTTCTTCTGTCACTCCTAGTAGTAGTCTTGGAGCTTCAGCTCTACTCCATGGACCAGGAGGACCTGATGATCCAAAACGTCACAGTTCAGCCTCCTTTGAAAACGTCTGGCTCAAACCTGCATCTGGGGCACTGGGAGTTGTTTCTTTGGGTCTTGGCACGGCATCACGGAGGGAGCAAGGAGCTAGTGGAACTGGGGGAGGCTTTGAGAATGGGCTTAATTACATTGACCTGGACTTAGTGAAGGATTTTAACCACAGCCAACATCACCATCGCAAACTCCACCCTCAGGAGAGTACTGGTCTGCTAGGAGTCAAACAACCATCCCAGCAGCATCAGCCACCTAAATCTCCAAAGCAGCCTTGTGGGAGTAACCACTTGAGTGATGAATTAAGTGCATATGCCAGCATTAGCTTCCACAAGCAGGAGGACATCCAGTAGAAGGCAGAAACAAGGTGAGCATGTCATAAGCTAATCACTAGTTCTTAGCTTTGGGATGGGAAGCATGTTCTGTATCATCAACTAGAATGAGTTGAATCATTTGTGTTACACCTAATAACTAACCATGGCTAGTCATATTCTGTCAGCACAGATTATATAATGGGTTATTCTGTTACCCACTTCGCCTTTAGTCTGCCCTGTTTGCTGTGTGCTACCCTTTTTATTTGATAGCACCTTAATTAACGGGTTGGTAATGAATAGTATGTGTCACTTGGTTTAAAAGAAGATTGAGGAAAGTGTTCATTCTAGTTAAAGAAGGTAAGGATTAGAGATAGTCTTCTGTTTACTGTTATACTGCAAGCATAATTCAAAAGCTGTCTTATAAAACTGCTGTTACTTGTAGAGGAAGAAATTGTTCTTAATTTTAGGCTCTGATTGTTAATTACAGAAAAAATGTGTGTGCTCATGAACACATAATAGCCTAAAACATCTCTTGCTTCACATTTTGCTTTGAAAAACGTTTGATCTCGATTATGGTGCCAGTTGCCCAAAGAATAACTGCAAAATGTTGTGGCCAGTTAAAATCCCAATAATGGGCACTGAATAGATTGTTACATATCTTGGTTTTATAATTTAAAAGATCCTTTGGAAACAAAACAGCATATAATGGAGCACTCATGAAGACTCTTTTTAAGTCTGTAACAGGTCCAGGCTAGATGTTTTTGTTGTTATTTTACTAGTTGTAATGTGGGTGTTTTCTCTATGAAATCTCTTAATCTACTTCTGGCTGGAATTTTGAAAAGTGTCTGTTAGTGTTCTACTGCCCTACTTGTTTAACCTTCAGACAATTGCAGCTGCAAAGAAAGAAGTCCTCTGTGTGTGTGATTGCAGTAGTGTGTATGCTGCATATGAAAAAGAGGTGTGGTCTTACATTTAGGAGCTGAGAATGGAAACCACTGCAGTCTAATTCTGAATGTACTAGTGAAGTTTTGTGGCCCTGGGCAAGTTTTCTTACATACATGTAGTAATATCTCAAAGGATTGCTATGAGGATTCATTAGATAATGTTTGAAAAGCACTATAGACATGAAACAAATGACACTCTTCTAATCTGTAGCCTCTCTCTCTCTCTCTCTCTCTCTCTCTCTCTCTCTCTCTCTCTCTCTCTCTCTCTCTCTCTCTCTCTCTCTCTGTGTGTGTGTGTGTGTGTGTGTGTGTGTGTGTGTGTTTTCTTGCCACTGTTAAGAAACTTTGCACCAAGAAAAATGGCAGAACCAGCAATTCATAAGTCATAATCTAGGTAGAATTTTTATAAACCTGTTGCACTACATGAAAAGCATTAAATGGAGAGGCAGGGTTGTTTGTAGCTGAAGTCTGCAGAGCAAAGAAAACCAAGACTTTCCCCCCTATATTGGACATTTTTGAAGTGTGTGTTTTAGGAACGTGATTGTAGCAACCACTTTTCAAAAATATTTCTTTTACTTCATATTTCGTCAAGATATTGATGTTTCTGCACAACTATGATTCTGTTCCAAGCTTTGTTACCATCACAGTTGTCTTGATTGGAACTTACCCCTTTGCCCTCCCACTTTATCTTTGATCCATAATAATCACTGGTGAGCCATAAAAAATGTTTATACTGGCACAGATGGAAGCGAATTCAGCAGTATCCTTTTTGATCTTAAAATGTCATAACACAATTCTTGTGTGACGTGTTTTAATTGCTTGTTTGCTGGTTCCAAGGATAAACAGTGTTGAGGGATGGCAAGAGTAATGGCTTTTAAAAGAAATCCTGGGATAGGTTTCCTTCAGCTGAACTTGGGAGACCTACAAATGAATACTAAATCCTCCGAATAAACAACAATGACAAAACACTTTTCATTGTGAAAAACAAATCAAGCATCTTATTATTGTTTTTAGCTAAGTAATTAACCACATATTACCATATGGAATATGAAAAACTATGGTTCTTCTTACTGTACATGCACAAGACATTTTTAAATTTTCAGCATGAGAAGAGCAAAGAGCAGAAAATAGATGGCACTGAATAATTTTGTAAAGAAACAAATAAAACATAATATCAACACAACTTTGACAGATATGTTACAGTTCTGAGAAATAATAACTGGATTGCTATAGCCAGCAATTCTCATTAGTTTAACATCTATTCAGAAATAGTTTAAATTATTTGCCTGCACCATTCTCTATGTTCCAGTGTGCTACAAAAGTATTGTTTCTCCCATTTTGTTTTGTTCTTAAGGAGAGGCAACCTATCCAAGTTACAGAACTGCTACGGATATTGTAGCATTGACGCTGCAGAACTATATGCACTTTCTTGTTTTAACTGTTCATTCAGTGTGCCAGTATTCAGTCAGGGAAGTTTCACTAATCAACTAGCAGAATTCAAATGAAAACCACTAATAAAATGATATATTGAACTTTTACTAGGCAGATATCTTCTTCCCTGCCTCTCCACCCAATAATGGGTTCTGGTTTCCAGCAGCTATCTAGAAACAGTTTCATTTTTGTAGCAAATGGTTTGCTTTGTTTGAAGGAAAGTATGGGGAATTTAACTTTGAGAAGCCTGATTTCTCTGCATTGTTCCAAAACAATTCATTTGGTTTTTTTAAATCAAATTAGCAATCCTAATTGTTGAAAATTATCCAGCAGACATTTCATTCTTCATTCTAGTGCCTCTGTTTCTGAGGAAAAGCTGCATGTTTAGACCTCATCCCTGCTACTGTATGTATGTTTGTGTGTGTGTATGTATGTTTGTGTGTGTGTATACATATACTTTAGTGATCGGGAATCAAGAAGTGAACATCTAGCATTTCTACATATCCTCTACATATTTGTCATCCATACATATGGAATACCCACTTTACTAAATGGAGGGAGATATTGACAAAAGTTTGAATCAAAACAAACCTAAGTCTACATTTTCAGTGCTATTAAACACGGGAAGTTAACTCATCCATGTCAATGTGCTCTGCTGACTAGGACCAGTCTATTAGGAAACATTTGCCATATACCATAAAGACACTCTGATTAATACAAAGCAACATGTTAATGTCAATTTGAAGGGCAAGTGATCTATAAGCACTGCATGCAGAGCAGGATTGTTGCAGATGCATACTGAGGCATGTCTATAGCTGCATTCTGGACCAGTTGAAAATTCTCAATAATTTTCAAAGGCACCCCCATATAAAGTACTTTACAGTAATGGAGCTATGAAGAGATTAGAACATAAGTGAAGGCTCTCCTTCCTAGGGTCTCCCAACCCAAAAGAGGACAAAACTAGTTCACCAGATGAAATTATGCAGAAGAACATTCATCTGACCTGCCCAGTCACAGTCAACTTGGAGCAGATCTGAGAAAGTTTATCTGCTAGAGGACCACAACATTGATCATCTAATCTAGACAGTACTCTTACAATGATTCGCAAAACACATTTTAATTTACCTTTGGACATCCAGATAATGGATGGCATTTAAGTAACAGAAGCAGATATATACTTTTAATATCTTGTGTGAAGTTGACCCTCTTTACCTTTTAGGTTCTGATTAAATTATTTATTTCTGAACTTCTGATACGTTGTAAGCCTCATCCCATTTTTTCTGCCATAATATACAAACAAATATATCTGTCAAGTTCTATTAGAATATTTGAAGATCTTGAACCCTATTTCAGATTGAGTCTAGGTCACTGGTGTCAAACTCACCACGTCATGTGATGTGTTGCTATGTATTGTGACTTTTTTGCATTGTCGGAGCAGGGTTGGGCGCGGCCTCCTTATGATGCAACCGGCCCATGGGCCGGCAGTTTGACACCCTTGGTCTAGGTTATTCAACTAAGAATAAGATGAAGACTTTTGTTGCTGTTCTCAGTACTCTTTCTAGAGTCTCAACATCTTTTTTACAATTTTGTGTTGCTGCATTCTGATGCATCTAGAAACTTAGCTTTTGGTCCAAAATGCAGAAAGGGTAATATGGTTAAGTTTTAATCCTCATGATGCACAGTATATGTTTTCATGTCAAAGGCTCCCTGTTGATTGCATTTTATATTACCGTATATACTTGAGTATAAGCCAAATTTTTCAGCCCACTTTTTGGGCTGAAAAAATCCACTTCGGCTTATACTCCAGTGAACAAAAAAAACTTACCGAGGACTTGTGCGCGGCCGAGGCTTTGGTGCTTCTGGGATCGCGCGCACCTCTCCCAAGCCACCGCCGTCCGGAGACCTGCCGAAGTTTGGGGAGGTTTGGGGAGGTGCGCGCGCACCTCCCCAAACCTCCCCAAACGTCGGCAGGTCTCCGGACCTCCGCGCCCTGCCTGCCTGCTTCTTTCCGCTGCCTGGTTGCCCTACGATGTAACCCGCTTCATGATCGAGTGCGACGCCTGCAAGGACTGGTTTCACGGCAGGTAACACAAAGCGATCGGGCCTTTCCTCCCCCCCCTTTCCCTCCCCCCTCCCGCTCTAGGGCAGAGATCCCCTTCCTGCCGTGAAACCAGTCCTTGCAGGCGTCACACTCGATCATGAAGCGGGTTACATCGTAGGGCAGCCAGGCAGCGGAAAGAAGCAGGCAGGCAGGGCACGGAGGTCCGGAGACCTGCCGACGTTTGGGGAGGTTTGGGGAGGTGCGCGCGCACCTCCCCAAACCTCCCCAAACTTCGGCAGGTCTCTGGACGGCGGCGGCTTGGGAGAGGTGCGCGCGATCCTGGAAGCACCGAAGCCTCGGCCGCGCGCAAGTCCTCGGTAAGCTCCGGGCGGTCACTTGCTTCGTGTCTCCTGAGGGAAGGGGGGGCGACTGGAGCAGGCGTGTTTCCTCGCCTGCTGGGCGCCGCGATTTGCCCGGGGAACGCGCGGGCCCCGAATGGCAGCGTGGAGCGAGGAAGCGGACAGCCAGGGCTTCCCCGAGAGCCGCGGCCACACAGGGTATTCCTGTGTATTCAGGCTTGCAAAATGGCGGATCGAGCCTCTGCTGGCGGCAGAGGCTTGCAGAGCGCGGATCCAGCCTCCGCCGGCGGCGGAGGCTTGCAGAACGGCGGATCCCAGCCTCGGCTTATACTTGAGTCAATAACTTTTTCCAGTTTTTTGGGGTAAAATTAGGGGTCTCGGCTTATACTCGAGTCGTCTTATACTCAAGTATATACGGCAGGTTCACACCATTTTAGGAGCAAAGAAGCAGCTAATTTGCAATTATACAAAATTTGGAGAAACTTGTCATGTTATCATTAATTTATAGCAGAAGTCTTCAAACTTGGCCCTTTTATGACTTGTGCACTTCAACTTCCAGAATTCCTCAGCCAGGCATGCTGGTTGAGGAATTCTGGGAGTTGAAGTCCATAAGTCATAAAAGGGCCAAGTTTGAAGACCCCTGATTTATAGTATGGAATAATATATTACGTATAAAATGGAATATGTTCTGCATTACAACCAAATGTTTGGATTACCTCCAGGAAAGCAGAATTTGCAACAAAACATTTATATTGGATATCTTGCATTTTAAGTACTATAAATAAATTTAGTTTAACATTTGTGCTGTCATGTTCAATAACATTTGAATTCAAGGGAAGAGCAAATTGAGCAAGTAAGTGTAAGGTAGAATATGCTTGTCAGAAATATTTGAGAAACAACACACAGTGACAAGTAATTAAATGTCAGCCACTCAGGATTTTGCTGCTTGAATGGAACTCAGTCCATTTGCACTGTGTGCAGAGTTTTCATGACTTAACTTGCATTATGTGCATTTCTAAACAAACAAATTTAGGATTCTCCAAAGCAAACTTTTTAAAAAATGTTTTGTGGCTACAAATGGGAGGAAATTGGCAGTATCTTATTCCTGTCTTAATAAATATACTTTCTACTCATATAGCTAGCTTCCATCAGTAGGTTGAGTTGAAATTATTACATTTATGTTTATTCTTGCCATTTTGTTCTGGGAGCTTACACCAAATTGTGAATATTTAGCAATGAAAATCAATCTAAACATTTTGAAAGGGAGTAGTCCACGTCCTGTGTGGAGGTAGATAGAGATAACTGTACTCTTGGAAGGGTGGAATTCCAAGTGTAGAAATCTCCATTACATTGAATCTAATTCTTTCCTCATCACAGATAAGATTAACCTTTTTTTGATTAAAGTAAAGCATGAAGAGTTGTTTCCTGTTCTTGCTAAGTTTTTCTATTGCTATCTAGCATTTATTTTTCTTCATTGTGCTGTTGTATGAAAAATAGCATTGATGTGCTCCTTGCCTTTTAAAAATGTTTATAGGTACTTCTAGAGAAAGATAAACAATTAATGTGAATTGATCCTGTATTGAATACAGTATTTTCTTTTGATACAACAGTCAGGGTGCGCATTGAGTATATGCACATCTGTTTTTTTTGGAAAGCAAACGATAATTGGTTGGAAATATAACTTTTAAAAAGTGATCAACATTCAGAGCCAGAATGCTCCAAGGATATTATTTTGGATTAGACCAAAACAATTTGTATATGTACTATACTTCCTTGAGATTCAAAAATAGATTCTAGTAACAACTTTTATTTTTGTAAAATAAAATAGAGAATTCTGGGATATGGTACAATCTTTTTATTAAGTTTTATTTTTTGCATCACTTTTTGTACCTGATAAAATGATTGACAGAACAACAGAAATGGAGGTAAAAGCTATGTTGCCAGTCTTACAAATAAATTACTTTTGATCAGATAAAACCTTAATTTTGGTATTTACACTAAAGTTTTGACTAAACAAAAACTTCAGCGTAGAGACATAAACATTTCAAATCACTGTACTTTTGGAAAGAGATTTGCATGTGTATCAATCTGGTCTCCTCACGTTTGAAAAACAGTTTGGGAGAAGAGTTTTGGACATTAATAGCACCTGTAGTGCTTGTTAAAGAGTTCACATTTTTTTCTCAGGCTTCCACATAAGGCTGAAAAATTGATACTGTTTTAAAGAATGCATCCATTTCTTAAGGGTGCAACTCTTTTGCACACAAAAGGTTGTTTTAATAATATTAGAGTAGAGATGCTGTGTTTATATGAGGCCTGAAGCATTTTTTCACAATCCCTTTCAAAGCATGCATAGTCCTAATATCCAGATAGACTGAAAAAGAAAAGCTATGCTAGTATTTTATGTTGTCGTGTATTCAAGTCCTATTTCACAAACCTCTTTGAACAAGATCCCAGATTAAGTCTTTGTTATGATCAAATTCTTTTCAGTAAGAAAAAGGGATGTTTCCAAAGCATGTTCACTGCATGATAATTTTGAGAAGGTGAAGGATGTGTGCAAATTATACATTTAATCTTTTAGAAATTTAATTACAGGAGAAAATTAAGTTCGTATAATCACAATAGCACAAATCAATTTGTTCCTAATATTACTATGCGTACATAATCACTTTTTCCCAATATGTTTGCTACGATTAACTTGAGGGTATCAGAATTCAATATGAACCTATTTTATGATTGATAATGAATTATTTTTAATGATCTGTATTGTTAAGGAATGTCAGTGCAAAAAATAGCATGTATTTGGGGGGATATGATTACTGAAATATTAAACATGTAAAATATGAATGGAATGAGCAATGTATATATTAGTGACATTCTGCATCAAGTAAACTTTAAGGAAAGTTAAACAGTATGGCAATGAAAATTCAGCATGGAGAAAAAGCCCCCGTTTTTTAGAGATGCCAGACTAGCGTGCATTTATGTGCCTCCAATCCCCTTGCTTGCTGCAAAGCCAGATTAGAGTCCTCAGCCTGCTCCTTCCAGCCCATTTCGGAGCCGGTCCCAAAGCAAAGGGAATGGTACCCACCCCACCCAATTGCTGCGGGGCTTCATTTCCAAAACCCCTCTGCACAGGATCCAGACAAAAACTCAGGGACTGAAAAAGCAGCAATGGGAGTGAAGGAAGGAGAAAGTGGGAGAAGTCACTACCGAATAGGCGAGGCGTGATAGATGTTGGGGCATGGTAGGCCTGGCTGCAGGGGCTCTTTGGCGTGGTAAGTAGTTGTGAGGTGCATGGGGCAGCTCCCCTTTCCCCCCCTCTTCCCCCATGGAGAGAACCGGTTGTTAAATTATTTGAATCCCACCACTGTAAGATCACCTTTTATGAGATAGACTGGACTGAAGAGAGATGCTTAAAGGCTCAAAGTTTCTAAGTTTTCATAGTGGAGGATGAACTTGAATCCTGACCTTCTAGTCCCATTCTAGCTCCTTATTTTCAGATTTTGGTAGGACCCTGTTTTGCTTGTTGGTTGAAGTAATTTACCAAATGTTATTCTTGAGTCTGAGGAAGTATTGCAACATCAGTGGCCTTTTACTTTTGATGTTTTTTAAGCATTTAAATTCTTTAGACAAAAAGGGATTGTTTAGCAGATACTAATGAAGAACTTGGATATCCCAACTCTCTTAGGCTTATGTCTATTTGCATATGTATATGTGTTTTATGCCTTGTCAAAGTCTTATCTTTAAATTAATGACAGACGTAGTAAGATTTTGACTGAGTATAAACTGCATATTTCAATTGAAGTTGGATAAACAGAATTGATACCTCAGTGTGATTTAATAACTTTTTCATGACTCTAGCAAGTGTCACTGTAGCAGGGAGAGGATAGTGCGTATCACTGCTGTGTTGACTAGACATGTCATGATATCATTGCCATTTCCACTACTCTGAAAAAAACACTTGAAGGGATGGTTGAATTTCTCTGTCAGCTCTTGTTTCTAGATAGTTCTGTACTCAGTTTCTGATTCACTCTGAAAATAAAGGCTTACTAATACTGTGGTTTATTATTATGGAGCAAACAGAGCGCAGGAATTAGTTAAAAACTGGTTAATACATTGTGGCAAAGCATAATATGGTTATTTTTTGACTTAGTGTGATGTGTAAAGTTATCCACTGAGATTTGGAAATCATGTTTTCTTTCTTGGGTTAAAATTACAAATCCTGCTAACGCAACAATATACACACCACATTATAGCTAAACACAATTTTGTGAAATTAGAGTAAAGAGTAATCCTCCAGCATTATTCCTCTGGCAACAAAATGGAAATATTCAGTGATTAACTTTTAAAATAAGGTGGGTTATTATGTGTCAGAACTTTTTATTGAGAGAATATAATGTGGATTAAATGTAGGCAGGACTTAGAAGAATGTGTGTAAAATAATAAATTAATTTTTGTGAGTCTCCTAAACATTTTTTCTTTTAATGTAAATATAAGAAAATTACCAGGCATCTGTTGAACCTTATTACAGAAAAGAATAAGTTAGTAAACTCTATTGCCTTGTTAAATTAATTAGCTTTCAGTTCTATCATCCAAGTTTCTTACTTTATAGTACAATATTTTATTGTACTATAATTTTATAATTGCTAAATTTAGTGTACAAGAAATAACTTGAACAGTGCAAGAAATATTGTGTGTGAACATAGGTTTATATAATTAAAAATGATTGAGGCATTGGTAAATGTCCACACTGCAATATAGTTTAAAGAAATACCGTATTTTCCGGCGTATAACCCATGAAAATCTTCTCAAAAGTTGGGGGGGTCATCTTATACGCCCAGTCATCTTATACGCCGGAAAATAGTACATAAATCAATCGAGCGCCCCTGTTCTTGCAAAGCAACTTCAAGTCTCCTTAGTCCAGTCCCCCCTCCAACGTGACTCTCCCTTCCCACCCCCAAGAGCCTCTAAGCCCCTTCCCCTCCCCCTTGCAAACGCCAGACCCTGGGAGCTCTTGTGTTTATTCCAAAGGGTGGGTGGAAGGAAAAGCCCCTTTCGGCTCTGGTGTGGCTGCAAGTTGACGAGCCCGGGAAGGCACGCCCTCCCCTCTCACTGTGGAGGAAGCAGGGCAGGCTGGCGTCAGGCAGGAGCTGGCAGGGCAGTCCTGCGCATGCGCGTGCTCCCCGGCTGCTAAGGAGTCCTCGGGGAGCCGTGGCAGGCGCCTCACGCCCTTCCCTCTCGAAGTGGCACTGGCGGAGCCGTCCAGCATTGGGCGGGAGCCGGCAGGGCAGTCCTGCACACACGCGTGCTCCCCGGCTGCTAAGGAGTCTTCAGGGAGCCGTGGCAGACGCCTCATGCCCTTCCCTCTTGAGGCGGCACCGGCAGAGCCGTCCGGCGTCGGGTGGGAACCGGCAGGGCTTTGCACCATCTGCATCAGATGGGTCTGAATCGGGCTTGTGTCGGTCACTTGGCAACTGGCATGTAAGTATTTTCCGGCGTATAAGACAAAAAATCTTGAAAATCCTCTCAAAAGTCGGGGGTCGTCTTATACGCCCAGTCGTCTTATACGCCAGAAAATATGGTAGTACTAAAAGTGCCACAAGCTATGAACAGAAGTGCTATATAGGTTTAGTTATAGGCAATGATCTGGCAAAACTGAGAAAAAGATATTTAGGAAAAAAATAAAAAGAAAGTCTTGATTGCCCATAATGGACTTTTAACCAAAGTATTAAGTAATTCTCAGGGATATTTTTTTTTAAAAATGTTGAATTCAGATTACACTCTTAATGAACATTTTATTTCAAATTTTGTCAAAGCAAAACTAATATTTTTTCAAGGTGTCTGCTAGAAAGAATTCTATTCTCATAGTTTATGAAAAAAACCTATTGTATAATTGAAGAAAGGAATTCAATTAAATTAATACTGAGTTAAAATTGTACACATAATATGAAAGTATATGTAGTTAACCACAGAGATTTTGCTACTGTAATTTATAAGGCATTTCAGGAAGCTGAAGAAATACCTAACTGAACAATTAAACTGAAAGAACCATATCAAACCCTAACACTTTCTCAGTATTTCAATATTATCAACATCTTTCTAAAAAGCATATCTAAATCCTGAACAAAATGCTACTGCAGTGGTATGGGCCTTCTAATCTTAGTCCTCAGTTATGTCTGCCACTATTTTTAATGGCCGGAAGGAAAATATTTGAATGGTACTAATGTTTTGAACAAAGTAACTCCTGCAAATTGGTGGAAATCATTAACCAGTTACCTTGATCCAAAGTTCTTTCAGGTTTTGAATGAAAAATCCATAGCCAGCCGTTTACTTTGCAGGTATAGAAACATCTTCTCAATGTTTGGATAGCTATTTGTTTAAAGCTGAAAATTTTCAGCCAGAGTTTCACAAATTGTCAGAGTTTTGAAGCTAAGCAGGGCTGGCCCTGGTTACTACTTGGGTGGGATAAGAAACCGGCTGAGAATATCAGGCTTACAGGCTACATCAAGAAAAATAATAATCCTTAGAGGAGCTAAGACAAGAAAACATAAGTTACTCTTGGTTTCAATATACCCAATTGAAAGCTAGGTGGAAGTCAGATCAAAAGGTTGGCATCACAATTACAGATCAAAATTTAGTAAAACAAATTAGAGATTTAAATTGTGCACATATAAAGAGGATATATAATGCTTTAATTGAATTGGATTCAGAAACGGAACTGGTTAAAGACTGTATGATAAAGTGGGCACAAAATATTCAGGAACCAATTTCGTTGGACACCTGGGAGATAATTTGGGTCAGAAATGTTAAATTTACTCAGGCTCAAAATTTAAGAGAAAATTTTTATAAAATGTTTTATAGATGGCATCTGGATCCCAAGAAGTTGTCCAACATGTATCCTAATTTACAGTCTAAATGTTGGAGATGTGGTAGTTTAGAAGCTACCTATTTTCACATGTGGTGGACTTGTAGAAATATAAAAGCTTTTTGGATCAAAATTTGGTGGAACATTCAAAAGATTTTTAAGAGAAAGATAAAGTTTTCTCCACAGTTGTTTTTATTGGGTATTGTTGTAGATTGTGATGTTAAAGAAACTAACTTGATGTTGAACATGATAACAGCAGCACGGTTACTGGTGGGACAATACTGGAAGAAGGATAGTTTGCCCACTATAGAAGAATGGGTGTTTAAAGTTTCGAATCTTGCAGAAATGTCTAAGATTTCTGCTTTTTTGAAAGATCATTCACAGGAAAGATATATTTCAGTTTGGAGGAGATGGATAAATTATATTCAGAACAAATATGGGACTAAAAAGTTCCATTTAGCTTATGAGTAGATTTTAGTAGGATATTGTTATTGGTACGTTGTTTGTAGTTATGTTAAAGGGGAGTTAAAGCACATTATGAATTTGGTTAATTGTATATTATGCATAATTTTTATTTAGAATATGATTATTGTAACTATAATCCTGTATTTAGCTCTGGGAAGTGGGGGGGAAGTGGGTGGGTTTGGGGTGGGAGGGATTTGGGGATATATTGTAAAATTTTGTTTTTGTAAAACTTTAATAAAAAAAGAAAAAAAAAGAAAAATAATAATCCTAGAATAAGCAGTGGTAAACCGTATTCTTGTCAAGGAAGCTACATTGAAGTGGGTATAAAGTCATCAAGAGACAAGTTTGGAGACTTTATTTTTACAGCTCAACAGATGATTGGGAATTGAAAATGCAAATACATATTTTTTTCTGGAAAAAAAGGAAACTTATCAAATTGAAATAAGACTTGATTATAGAATGGTTAAAGATGGTTCTTCAAAGTTATGTGACCTTTAAAATTTCCAATTCAGTTTTTTTTTAAAAAAACAAGACAGTTTAGCAATTGCAGATTATGGAATGCTCAAATGTAGTTTAATATAATATAAATGCAGTTCTGTTTTTTCCATTATTAATGTCTTCTTTGTTTATATAGTTTGGTTGTTGCAAGAATAAATATTATATACTGTCTTCAGAATAAAAGTCACTTTTATTCACAAAATTTTTGAAACAAAATTGAAGGTTAATTGCAAGTTTGATTTTTATCAGAGAATTCTATGGGTAACTTTGCTTCCCCCCCTCCTTCTTGTATGATTCTACTGTATGTGGTAGTTTTCCTCTACCTGAGATGACTCTGGCAGTATCAACTATTTTGGCACCTTCTAATCTTTCTGTGTCACTCAATGACAGGATTCCCTTAAGTTCATTCTGTTTTAGCAACTGAAGGTCACATAGCATACTCTTCCTTTCATTTGCCATCTGGCAGTTTATTATTAGCAGTGCTATAGAAAACAGAAATTAGAAACACAACCAAAACAGCCTTTGCCTGTTGTTTGCTGTACCAAATAGAGCCATTTCTATGGCTTTTTATCCTGATGAAAAAAGTGGAGAAGTAAAACTAATATTTTACAAAACACTGCTTGTATAATTCCCAGAGTATAGATACCTAGTGTGTCCTGTAATACAAGCATATGTTTATTCTCTTGATAAACCTGTATTAATAGATCCTGTACTACTTAGGAATTTTATGTGCTAAACATTTACAGTATTTCGTCTTCATCATAGACAAAAATAAAAAGAACCTGATATTTATCTTGAGATTTTTTGTTCCATATACCGTATATACTTGAGTATAAGCCGAATTTTTCAGCCCACTTTTTGGGCTGAAAAATTCCACTTCGGCTTATACTCCAGTCAACAAAAAAACTTACCGAGGACTTGTGCGCGGCCGAGGCTTTGGTGCTTCCGGGATCGCCCGCACCTCTCCCAAGCCACCGCCGTCCGAGACCTGCCGAAGTTTGGGGAGGTTTGGGGAGGTGCGCGCGCACCTCCCCAAACTCCGCGCCTTGCCTGCCTGCTTCTTTCCGCAGCGGAAAGAAGCAGGCAGGCAGGGCGCGGAGGAACGGAGACTTGCCGACGTTTGGGGAGGTTTGGGCGCCTCCCCAAACCTCGGCAGGTCTCCGTTCCTCCGCGCAGACCTGCCGATGTTTGGGGAGGTTTGGGCGCCTCCCCAAACCTCCCCAAACCTCGGCAGGTCTCCGTTCCTCCTGCCGACCTTTGGGGAGGTTTGGGCGCCTCCCCAAACCTCCCCAAACCTCGGCAGGTCTCCGTTCCTCCTGCCGACCTTTGGGGAGGTTTGGGCGCCTCCCCAAACCTCGGCAGGTCTCCGTTCCTCCTGCCGACCTTTGGGGAGGTTTGGGCGCCTCCCCAAACCTCCCCAGGTCTCCGTTCCTCCTGCCGACCTTTGGGGAGGTTTGGGCGCCTCCCCAAACCTCGGCAGGTCTCCGTTCCTCCTGCCGACCTTTGGGGAGGTTTGGGCGCCTCCCCAAACCTCCCCAAACCTCGGCAGGTCTCCGTTCCTCCTGCCGACCTTTGGGGAGGTTTGGGCGCCTCCCCAAACCTCCCCAAACCTCGGCAGGTCTCCGTTCCTCCTGCCGACCTTTGGGGAGGTTTGGGCGCCTCCCCAAACCTCGGCAGGTCTCCGTTCCTCCGCGCAGACCTGCCGACCTTTGGGGAGGTTTGGGCGCCTCCCCAAACGTCCCCAAACCTCGGCAGGTCTCCGTTCCTGTTTGGGGAGGTTTGGGCGCCTCCCCAAACCTCCCCAAACCTCGGCAGGTCTCCGTTCCTCCGCGCAGACCTGCCGACCTTTGGGGAGGTTTGGGCGCCTCCCCAAACGTCCCCAAACCTCGGCAGGTCTCCGTTCCTGTTTGGGGAGGTTTGGGCGCCTCCCCAAACCTCGGCAGGTCTCCGTTCCTCCGCGCAGACCTGCCGACCTTTGGGGAGGTTTGGGCGCCTCCCCAAACGTCCCCAAACCTCGGCAGGTCTCCGTTCCTGTTTGGGGAGGTTTGGGCGCCTCCCCAAACCTCCCCAAACCTCGGCAGGTCTCCGTTCCTCCTGCCGACCTTTGGGGAGGTTTGGGCGCCTCCCCAAACCTCCCCAAACCTCGGCAGGTCTCCGTTCCTCCTGCCGACCTTTGGGGAGGTTTGGGCGCCTCCCCAAACCTCGGCAGGTCTCCGTTCCTCCGCGCAGACCTGCCGACCTTTGGGGAGGTTTGGGCGCCTCCCCAAACGTCCCCAAACCTCGGCAGGTCTCCGTTCCTGTTTGGGGAGGTTTGGGCGCCTCCCCAAACCTCCCCAAACCTCGGCAGGTCTCCGTTCCTCCGCGCAGACCTGCCGACGTTTGGGGAGGTTTGGGCGCCTCCCCAAACCTCCCCAAACCTCGGCAGGTCTCCGTTCCTGTTTGGGGAGGTTTGGGCGCCTCCCCAAACCTCCCCAAACCTCGGCAGGTCTCCGTTCCTCCGCGCAGACCTGCCGACCTTTGGGGAGGTTTGGGCGCCTCCCCAAACGTCCCCAAACCTCGGCAGGTCTCCGTTCCTGTTTGGGGAGGTTTGGGCGCCTCCCCAAACCTCGGCAGGTCTCCGTTCCTCCGCGCAGACCTGCCGACCTTTGGGGAGGTTTGGGCGCCTCCCCAAACGTCCCCAAACCTCGGCAGGTCTCCGTTCCTGTTTGGGGAGGTTTGGGCGCCTCCCCAAACCTTCCGAAACCTCGGCAGGTCTCCGTTCTTCCGCGCAGACCTGCCGACCTTTGGGGAGGTTTGGGCGCCTCCCCAAACCTCCCCAAACCTCGGCAGGTCTCCGTTCTTCCTGCCGACCTTTGGGGAGGTTTGGGCGCCTCCCCAAACCTCCCCAAACGTCGGCAGGTCTGCGCGGAGGAACGGAGACCTGCCGAGGTTTGGGGAGGTTTGGGGAGGCGCCCAAACCTCCCCAAACAGGAACGGAGACCTGCCGAGGTTTGGGGAGGTTTGGGGAGGCGCCCAAACCTCCCCAAAGGTCGGCAGGTCTGCGCGGAGGAACGGAGACCTGCCGAGGTTTGGGGAGGTTTGGGGAGGCGCCCAAACCTCCCCAAACAGGAACGGAGACCTGCCGAGGTTTGGGGACGTTTGGGGAGGCGCCCAAACCTCCCCAAAGGTCGGCAGGTCTGCGCGGAGGAACGGAGACCTGCCGAGGTTTGGGGAGGTTTGGGGAGGCGCCCAAACCTCCCCAAACAGGAACGGAGACCTGCCGAGGTTTGGGGACGTTTGGGGAGGCGCCCAAACCTCCCCAAAGGTCGGCAGGTCTGCGCGGAGGAACGGAGACCTGCCGAGGTTTGGGGAGGCGCCCAAACCTCCCCAAACAGGAACGGAGACCTGCCGAGGTTTGGGGAGGTTTGGGGAGGCGCCCAAACCTCCCCAAAGGTCGGCAGGTCTGCGCGGAGGAACGGAGACCTGCCGAGGTTTGGGGAGGTTTGGGGAGGCGCCCAAACCTCCCCAAACAGGAACGGAGACCTGCCGAGGTTTGGGGAGGTTTGGGGAGGCGCCCATACCTCCCCAAAGGTCGGCAGGTCTGCGCGGAGGAACGGAGACCTGCCGAGGTTTGGGGAGGTTTGGGGAGGCGCCCAAACCTCCCCAAAGGTCGGCAGGTCTGCGCGGAGGAACGGAGACCTGCCGAGGTTTGGGGAGGCGCCCAAACCTCCCCAAAGGTCGGCAGGAGGAACGGAGACCTGCCGAGGTTTGGGGAGGTTTGGGGAGGCGCCCAAACCTCCCCAAAGGTCGGCAGGAGGAACGGAGACCTGCCGAGGTTTGGGGAGGTTTGGGGAGGCGCCCAAACCTCCCCAAAGGTCGGCAGGAGGAACGGAGACCTGCCGAGGTTTGGGGAGGCGCCCAAACCTCCCCAAAGGTCGGCAGGAGGAACGGAGACCTGCCGAGGTTTGGGGAGGTTTGGGGAGGCGCCCAAACCTCCCCAAAGGTCGGCAGGAGGAACGGAGACCTGCCGAGGTTTGGGGAGGTTTGGGGAGGCGCCCAAACCTCCCCAAAGGTCGGCAGGAGGAACGGAGACCTGCCGACGAGCCGCGGCCACACAGGGTATTCCTGTGTATTCAGGCTTGCAAAATGGCGGATCGAGCCTCTGCTGGCGGCAGAGGCTTGCAGAATGGCGGATCGGCTTATACTCGAGTCAATAACTTTTTCCAGTTTTTGGGGGTGAAATTGGGGGTCTCGGCTTATACTCGAGTCGGCTTATACTCAAGTATATACGGTAGTAGGAATTACAGACCTTGATGTTAGTCAAAAAGACACTTATTGATATTATTGAACTGTATGTGCAGTGGAGCAGTTTTATGGTATTTTTACTAAGCTGCTTATTTGAAAAGTATAAATAAATATTAAAATATGGCCACAAAATTTATTTGAACTTAAATGTGCAGCACCCTGATTCAGTTTCCCTTTCTGATCCTAGCAGTCTTTGATTTGTGTTCTCTTTCTTCCTATTGATTTTTAATTTGCAAGGTCTAGTTTCCCAAAGTTTTTGTTTCTTCAAGTTTCTATTTCTTTCATAGCATTCTGCATCTGTATGACCCTTCTGTTACTTTGCTTCACCTCTTAACTCCCCTCTTCCCTCAAGTCTTGTTCAGTCATTGCTCTAGCTCTGTAGTACTGTCACATGGAATTATGGAGGTTCTGTAAGAAGAGGGATGACATTTACTGTTGATCTCACAAAGGCATTGTAGGATGTTTTAGCTTTCTAACACTGCAATTTTAATGCATTTGAAACACATATTATTTTTGTTTCTATTCTCCTTCATTCCATTAAGCAGTGTAATATGAAAAAGGGTACAGATGTGTGTATTTGCATATATGTATACATATTTGATACAGAAGTGTATTTGAAACAGGAGAAACAACTTTTTCAAAAGATTTTCACAGTTTAACTCAGGGGTCTTCAAACTTGGCCCTTTTATGACTTGTGGACTTCAACTCCCAGAATTCCTCAGCCAGCTTTGCTGGCTGAGGAATTCTGGGAGTTGAAGTCCACAAGTCATAAAAGGGCCAAGTTTGAAGACCCCTGGTTTAACTGTATATCTTAAGTCTGTGTATGTTTATTTTTCTGATGTAAATTTATTCATCAGAATTTCTTATATGCCTGAATGTCTGTTTAGATGTTTATAGTTCACTTTGCTGAAAAAAGTGACAGTTTCCCCCCTGAAACTTCCATTAATGTTGTGCATCCTCTACAGCAGTGCCCCCCAACCTTTTGTTTCACCAGGGACTGGTTTCTGGGAAAACAATTTTTCCATGGATTGGTGGCGGTGGGGGGGGGATGGTTTAACACATTACCTAGATCCGATGCATACACCGATGAAGCTTTGCTTACTTGTACAGAATGGTTCCTAATAGGCCTTGGTACTGGTCTGAGGCCCAGGGGCTGGGACCCTCTGCTTTACAGTGTCCTAACCTAGATGTCCCATAAGGTTGACTGTGTACACTTATGTGTGTACATATTATGAAAGAGCAAGCCAGTGTAATGGGTAAAGGTTGGTTGTGTATTTCACCAAGATAATGGATCTCATCTTTCTGGATAAATTTGTATAAAACAGTGTTTTTTTATAAGACTTGTTTTTTTACCATATGGAAGAGAATACATTTGTTGAGGGAACAATATATTTTAATCTTTTACAATCTATTCCTTTGATTAAAGCATATAGATCATCTGCAATACAATTAACTTTCATTGTACCTACCATAAAATATAAATAAATATCTCAACAGTGGCTTTACATAAATTTAAATCAAGCTTCCTTAACTTGGGAAGAATTTTGATAGCTGAAATCCATACATTTTTAAGTTGTCAAGTTAGCAAAAGCTAATTAAAATTAATGGAATTATATATTTAGAAGTATGAAAGTATGCAAAATAGGAAGATAATTATTAATTATCGTCATTTCCTAAATGGTAACCAATATGCAACACCATACTTAACAGCTTCTGTTTTGAGAACTATGAGGGCATGTGAGAAAGACCTTGGGAGATGTGGTGAAGAGATGCTTAGGAAACAATCAGATAAAAGAGAGCATAGCTGGATAGTGGATGGGACAAGAGGATCAGAAGAGACCCTCAATTTCTTGGTCTGTAAAGAAGATGGCAAGATAAGTATAGTTTCAGGCTTGCAATTCAGTATTGTTAATTTAGCTTTGTAATAAAATAGAACATTTCCTAAGTGGCCTACCTAGTAAGGCTGACAGGACCACATAGTACTAACTTTGTGGACCCTGCACTGGATGCTAACTAGTTTCTTGGTACAATGTAAGTTGCTGTTGTTGATCTATTAAGCTTTTCATCTCTTGATGCCTTAGTCCTGGTATGATCATCTGCTCCCAGTAGAACTAGCTTGACTTACTAAATCATGGAAGGAAAGAAAGCTGCTTTTGTTCCACACTTCCAGGAGATGAAGAGGCCAGGGGTGGAAGGTACTGCTTTTCTTTGATGCTGATACTCTGGAATGGCTCCCCTAACAAGATCCAACAGAGCCCTTCCCTTCCATTTTTTAGGAAACTACAGAAAACAGAATTATTCTGGAGGGCATTCTTTTCATTTAAGCATTGCATCACCTTATATATTTTACTTTTCAAGGGTGCTATTAATGTTTAATAGAGAAGTACTCTGCTCACATGAGCTCCCAAGTACCACTAGAACATATTTTTAAAGTATGTATTGCTTTAATATTCATGTTCAAACCAACCCCTGTATGCTTCCCATTCAGATTTCCTATCTATTCTCTCTCCACTTTAAGCCATTCATTTGTTAAGCCAAATATCTGAATGGGGCTGTGGACAATTATCTTCTTTGAGATTCTGCAGTTTTCCTTGAAAACGGGCAGAATCAGTATGTGAACATTTCATACAATATGAGAAGTCTTCATTTCAAGTCTTCTGCTTGTGTCAAAGTGTTATAAAAGGGGGTCTTTATATTGTGTTGGACTTTGGGGCAGCCTTTTGCTGTTTTTGGCAGTCCAAAGCTCAGCAATAACATTAGATCACTCTTTGATTTGAGATTCTGGCTAAACTTTCTGATCTTTGTGATTAGACCTAAACTCACTGTGATCTAAAAGATCTACTTGTGCTAATAATCCTGATATAAAATAACTGATTATACTGAATCACTTAGTTGTATTCTGTGTAAACCTGAAGTTCATTGAATGGAACACAGTAACCGGCAAGTACAGTGTTCGTACAATCTTTTTCTTATGCTTTTAGATCTTAAAGAAGACCACAGTTAAAAATAGATGGTAAATGCACATTGCTTAATTTCATATTTAAAATGTCATACATATTCATCAATATGCCAGAGCGTCTATGATTTGGCTAGAAGAATCCCAAAGAATAACTTGTGCAAGACAAGATTACACAGAGAGAGACCTCATTCCAGTTTCAAACAGTAAATGCCAACCCTGGAGGAATATTCTTTGCCAACTCAGAGTAACAGATTTGAAAGAAATCTTAGGGGTCTAAGATTTTTGGTCTCCCTTCATTTGGATTCTTTTTATTATTGTTTTTTACTTTATTAACTTACAGGAAAGTGTTGATCAAAAATATGTATATCCCGTATATCCCGTAACAAATCTATTTCAGATGATCTCTTTTCTTTTGAAGATGATTACAAATACAGAGGAGAAACTAAAATATAGAAACAAGTTTTATGTAATTTATTTGATTAGAGGCCCAAATGTGTAATAGGTGGGAGAAATCCAATAAATGTCATTTAATCATCTTTATCCTATTGAAATCAGTAGGACATAGTTCATATAGCTCTGGCCTAAGCCTACTTTTCTCTTTATTGTATATACTTTATATAGCTTTCAACTATCCAAGTGAAGGAGAAGAAATAAATCCAGGTAAAGGTCAGATTGTCCATTCCCATTATAGTGGGCCAGGTGAGGTCATTTGGCGTATCTTCAAGTAGAAGATTTTGACCAAGCTCCCCATTTTGCAGCAGTATCAAACATGTTAGCATCAACATGCTACTTAATTATAATGAGCATAGTTGACATTTGATAGCCCAGGTGAATGTGCGAAATATTTCCATTGAAACTCTTATGTTAGACTTGGCTTTAGTTATCTCTAGCAGAGTAATTGTGCTAGTTTGTTGAAGTGAATCCATCAGTTAAGCCAGTGATAATAAATACAAACCACAGGACTGTTGGTTTTGGAGATTAAATTTGTGACGGCTCTTTAGTATATGCATGTTGTCATTACATTTATACCATTTCTTCATAGATAGGGAGCCCAAGTTTCCTCACAGGGTTGTTGTGGGGAAAATAGGAGGAAGAAGCAATATTAAGTATGTTTGCTGTCTTCAGTTACTTATAAAAATAAAGGCAGTATATAAATAATAATATATATTATAATTGATGGCATGGTCAAAAATGAGTAATTAGCCTTTGGTATGCAGATTTATTACACAGAGTTGAAAAGACATATTTGTCCAGGAATATATACATATGCAAAGTTTTGTTAAAATCAGCAAGGCAAACTTCCTTACAAATGAATAGAAGTTTGTAGATGTTGAAATATTGCATGTACTGGATAATAGGTTACAGGAAACAATATGCTAATTTGCAGGATAATCACTAGGGGGAAAAATCTTACTTGTACAGAATAGCACATGCATGCTTGGGGTAAAACTGGGTTATGGTTACATTTATGTCATCCTGGCCAAAACTTTATATTGTTGCATATGATTAAAACTGAAAACTTACTTGTTTGTTCTCTTATGAAAAAGGATCAATGGAAAGCATTGATAGATTGAAGCTGTATGGATGGCATAGGTTGATACAGGCAGTCCTTGTTTATTGACTGCCTTGTACAGTGACTGTTTAAAATTATGACAGTGATGAAAAAGTAACTTTGTGACCAATTCTCACATTTAAAACTTCCACAAATAGAAAGTTGAAATAAGATCATAAGCATAGTCATGGTTTCACCTAGCAACCATTTTGCTTAATGACTGAGGTTGGTTTTTTTTAAAATTCCATTTATATCCCACCCTTCTCCGAAGACTCAGGGCGGCTTACAAGCTTAGCAGTAGCCTTCATTCTATGTATATGCCTGCTTATTAGGGCTTTCACACACACCCCAAGCGGCATTATTACAAAGTCAGCTTATTGCCCCCAACAATCTGGGTCCTCATTTTACCTACCTCGGAAGGATGGAAGGCTGAGTCAACCTTGAGCCTGGTGGGATGCGAACCTGCACTAATTGCAGGCAGCTGGTGTTACTTAAGGAGGCATTAGCCCACTGCTCCACCAAGGTCTCAGCAGTGGTTCCTAAACAAGAGTGACCTGTATCTCTGGGCCCATCTGTTGAAGACATACTCATATCATTTCTTACTCCAAAAAGGTATAGCATGATAGGTATGTGTATATGTAATAATATACATATATTTAAAATAAAATAAAAATAAAAATTAGCACTGTTTGATAAACTCTACTTTGAGAAGAACAAAAATATTTTTCACTGATATTCTGTAATTTATGGGAAAAGGAAATACTCAGCAGAGGTGGAATTTCTGTATTTTCTTCAAGAATTAGCATTGCTTTTGTCTTATGATTGAAATAGGCAAGACATCTGGTACTGGATAGGAAATAATTCCTTTGTTAGATAATGTTAGATAAAACACATTTTGGAACTGCTTTACTATTTTATTTGCTTCCTTGCTAAAAGAAAACATTTTCATTTTATGATAAAATTATACACTTTATATGAGAAAAGACAGTCAGAAAATCGAATGCCTCAATAATATGATTTTTATATAAGCCAGAAAGAACCAAAATACTCTTGATTTCCAACCTGTATTACAAGACTTGTGGCATTTTGTGTGTCAAATTTGGTACAGGTTAGATGAGAATTTTCTTTGGGCAAACTGAAAGTAGATAGTATAGAAAATGGTCATGATGTCACATTTTCCCTTGTGGTTTGGATTTTTTGGACAATCCTTGCATCTGGTTGCTAGTGTTTATTAGAAAGAAGATAACAGTTATAGCACAAGACTCACAAAATATGGTCTATTTTTAAATAAGTTAGTAACTAACACCAAACTTGGGTCTTCTGGACATAAATGGCCTGGATTTTGAATGGCTTGACTCGCAATACCTAATATTGAGCCTTGGTGGAGCAGTGGGCTAATGCCTCCTTAAGTAACACCAGCTGCCTGCAATTAGTGCAGGTTCGCGCCCCACCAGGCTCAAGGTTGACTCAGCCTTCCATCCTTCCGAGGTAGGTAAAATGAGGACCCAGATTGTTGGGGGCAATTAAGCTGACTTTGTAATAATGTCGCTTGGGGTGTGTGTGAAAGCCCTAATAAGCAGGCATATACATAGAATGAAGGCTACTGCTAAGCTTGTAAGCCGCCCTGAGTCTTCGGAGAAGGGCGGGATATAAATGGAATTAAAATAAAATAAATAAAATAAATAAATAATATGAATATTCAGGAGAAATTCTATGTAATCCCCCTATCTTTGGGACAAGATGGGTCACAAGAGAAGACAGGAGGAGTTGTGGAGTTATATTTCATCTAATTACTAGAGGCCCGCTTGGAGAGCTCCACAACTTCCCAAGTTTAGTTCTCCAAGTTAAAGCTAACACAATCCTTTGTTGTATAAACGGAGGCATAAAATCACATGAAATATTAGTACCACTTTATAAATCCATAGTAAGATCACACCTGGAATACTGCATCTAGTGTTTTTGGTCACCATATTACAAAAAAAAGATATTGAGACTTTGGAAAAAGTGCAGAGAAGAGCAAATAAGAAGATTAAAGGCCTGGAGACTAAAACATGTGAAGAACAGTTGCAGGATTTGGGTTTGGCTACTCTAGACAAAAGAAGGACTGGAGGGACATCATAGCAGTATTCCAGTTTTTGAGGGGCTGCCACAAAAAAGAGGGGGTCAACTTATTTTCCAAAGCATTGGAAGGCAAGACAAAAAAACAATGGACTGAAGCTAATCAAGGAGAAGAGCAACTTTCAATTAACGTGTAACTTCCTAACAGTAAAAACAGTTAACCAGTGCAAATCAATTTATAACTTTTTTGAAATGCGTTTTTCTGGATTTTTTTGTTGTTATTCTGTCTTTCAGTGTTTAAATAAAACTACCATTAAAATTATAGACTGATCATTTCTTTGTCAGTGGGCAAATGTACAAAATCAGCAGAGGATCAAATACTTTTTCCCTTCACTGTAGGCCGTTAAGGTAACTAAACTCTTGCCCATATTCTCCTGCTTTTTCTCTGCTGGAGATTGGATAAATCTCTCTCCTATGAACAATTGGCACTTTGTATCCATTTATTGTTTTAGTAACTGCTAGTCCTTTCTCGGTGTGAGAAATGACTTGTAGGTGGTAGGTGTTTCATAAAAAATGCACTTTTTCCTATAAGAAAATCAACACTCATAAGTATTTTATGCATTTTGCATCTTGATGAAGCTATAGTGCTTGTTTTCTAAGTTTAATTCCACGTAGACAGCCAGCAAGAACTAGGCACATAAAATTACCTGTGAGTTTGCAGTACGGATTATATTGCACCATTTCTTTTAAAAGTATTTCTGTTTAATTGCTATTAAATCACAGTATCTTATAAATTAGGTCTATGCTGTTTTTCAGAGAGACTTTGCTTGGTAAAACAATCATTCTTTCAAATTTGATCATAAAACCTTTAAAGTCAAGTTTTTATAATAATTAAATAATGGTAATTGTATTTGGCATGATCGAATTCTACGACTTCCATTACCTTCTTTCAATCCAGATGTGTAGTCAAAAAAATTTGGTTGCCACTGTATTCCATTATTCTGCAAAAACACAATTTGCAAATAATCTGTGCATGAATGTTGGCGGTATAGTTCATTACAATATTATATAGAGAACTCATATTGCAAATGTTTTACCATGCTATTAATTAAAAGCAATTTAAACAGGATTAGGTAAATCATTTTTTTTAAATTAGCCATTTGGGTGATTTGCAACTTATATCTAGTGGTTTTTTATATTAGAACTATTACTGCATTACTTTTGAGTATGAGAAGTGTGGCTCCTTTTTGTGTCAGACAAATAATGTGAATAACCCCAGATTATATAAGAGCCTAGCCTCTAGCTCTCATGTACCAGCAATGCCAAAATTCTGGACTGCTTTGTGTAGACTCCTTCTACTTGACTCTTGTCTTGCACTATTTTTAGTGTGATGCCTTAGTTCACACTTGGCGTTTCTTGTTGAAAAAAGCAACATGCAGGCAATAACGGCTGGGGAAAAGGTGTAGGGGTTGTTGTTGTTTTTTGTTTTGAGAGATGAAATAATTCTTTTTTAAAATTTTGCTTTTTTCTTCATCTTTCAATAATATTGGAAGGTGCAACTGGTCCAATTGGAAACAGTTTTTTTTTACATGGCTTCATTCATTTGCAATTTTGTGTTGGAACTACAAGCTGTCCTCCCTCAGAGGAGGGTGTGGTCAGAAATATACAGCCCAAAAATAAAATAAAAAATCAGGCAGAGCTTTGATCACAACATTGTGGCTGTCATCTTGACATTTTCTCATTCATTCATTCGTTGATTCATTCAACTGTGAAATCATTTAATGACTTTCTTGCTTTTTAAATCTTTGTCCAGTATGAGTCTGCTAGGGCCTTAAAATGAAGAACAAATAATTGCAGTTTAACTGAAATTATTCCCCCAAATATTTTCTGGATTATAATCTGATGCTTTTATACCTTGTGTTCCACAATTCTACCAATCTCTTTAAAGAAATATTTGCTTTATACAGATATGGAATGGATCATCTTGATCATAAATCCTATTGATTGTCTTGTATTGCTTTATTTTTTCTTTTTTTGGCCCTGGTGAATGAACTTAAATTGTGGAATCCTTGGTACTCTTTGACCTTGGTTGTTGCTTGCAGATGTTTCATTATCCATCTGGGTAACATCATCAGTGCTAGTAAGTGTGGGGTTTGCTTCATGTTTATGTTTGTTTGCTTGAATTGCAATTGTTGGTGGGGGGAGTGTAGTTTTGTTCTAGATTAGGGTATTGTTTTCCTCATTGATTGTTTGACTGATGTTTTTCCTTGGTGATCTGGAGAGGATGTGTTCTGGTCTTTTTAGTTCCTTCTTAGTTTTTATTATCTATTTTATTTATTTCTGTGTGTTTTTTGATGGCTGAATTTTCTGGATGCCAAGCTTCCATAAATTCTCTTTTGATTTAGCATAATCTAGGATGCTCAGAATTTCCCAGTTGGAACTATGTCTATATGTTATGAGATTAGGGAGTTTTCATTATGTCTTTCAACAGTTTGGTCTTCATAAATGCATTCTTCTAATGCCTGTCTGTTGTACATAGTGGCTGTTTCAAGCAAACAATACTGCCTGTTATGAATGACTCCTGTGTTTTTTTTCTTTTGGGGCTATTGACCCATACTAGGTCTCTTTGTTTACCTGAGATGTTGTGGTCGGCATTAGTTGGTTTATGTGCTGTGATGATACTGGGTGGTTGTAATAATCTGTTAGTAGTTTCTAATCCTTCATGGATTACTGCCCCCTTCATGGATTACTACCCCTTCATGGATTACTGCCTTGTCGTGGCGAAGGGGCTTGCGTAATTCAATGAAGCTATGAGCTATGCCGTGCAGGGCCACCCAAGACGGACAGGTCATAGCAGAGAGTTCTGACAAAACGTGATCCACTGGAGAAGGAAATGGCAACCCACTCCAGTATCTTTGCCATGAAAACCCTATGGACAGTACCAAAAGGCAAAACGATATGACGCTGGAAGATGAGCCCCTCAGGTCGAAAGGCGTCCAATATGCTACTGGGGAAGAGCAGAGGGCTAGTACTAGTAGCGCCAGAAAGAATGAAGCGACTGGGCCAAAGCCGAAAGGACGCTCAGCTGTGGATGTGTCTGGTGGTGAAAGGAAAGTCCAATGCTGTAAAGATTTTTTCTCCATAGGAACCTGGAATGTAAGATCCATGAATCAAGGAAAGCTGGACGTGGTCAAACAAGAGATGACAAGACTGAACATTGACATCTTAGGTATCAGCGAACTAAAATGGACAGGAATGGGTGAATTTAATTCAGATGACCATCAGGTATACTACTGTGGGCAAGAATCCTTCAGAAGAAATGGAGTAGCCTTCATAGTCAATAAAAGAGTAGGAAAAGCAATACTGGGATACAATCCTCAAAATGACAGAATGATCTCAGTTCGAATCCAAGGCAAACCATTCAATATCACAGTAGTCCAAGTCTATGCCCCAACCACCAGTGCTGAAGAGGATGAAATTGACCAGTTCTATGAAGCACTACAGCACCTTATAGAACTAACACCAAAAAATGATGTTCTTATCATCATGGGGGATTGGAATGCTAAAGTAGGAAGCCAAAAGATAACTGGAATAACAGGCAAGTTTGGCCTTGGAGTGCAAAATGAAGCAGGGCACAGGCTGATAGAATTCTGTCAAGAGAATGCGATGGTCATAGCAAACACTCTTTTCCAACAACCCAAGAGACGGCTCTACACATGGACATCACCAGATGGTCAACACAGAAATCAGATTGACTATATGCTCTGCAGCCAAAGATGGAGAAGCTCTATACAGTCAGTAAAAACAAGACCAGGAGCTGACTGTGGCTCAGACCATGAGCTTCTCCTTGCAAAGTTTAGGCTTAAACTGAAGAAAGTAGGGAAAAGCACTAGGCCACTCAGGTATGAATTAAATCATATCCCTGTTGAATATACAGTAGAGGTGACAAATAGATTTAAGGAATTAGATCTGATAGACAGAGTGCCTGAAGAACTATGGACAGAGGTTCGCGACATTGTACAAGAGGTAGCAACCAAAACCGTCCCAAAGAAAAATAAATGCAAGAAAGCAAAATGGCTGTCTGAGGAAGCTTTGCAAATAGCTGAGGAAAGGAGGGAAGCGAAAGGCAAGGGAGAAAAAGAAAGATACGCCCAATTGAATGCAGAATTCCAGAGAATAGCTAGAAGAGATAAGAATGCCTTCTTAAATGAACAGTGCAAAGAAATAGAAGAAAACAATAGAATAGGGAGGACCAGAGATCTTTTCAAGAAAATTGGAGAAATGAAGGGCACGTTTAATGCAAAAATGGGCATGATAAAGGACCAAAATGGCAGGGACCTAACAGAGGCAGAAGAGATTAAGAAGAGGTGGCAAAATTACACAGAAGAACTATACAAGAATGAGCTTAACGTCCCTGATAATCACAATGAGGTGGTCACTGACCTCGAGCCAGACATCCTAGAATGTGAAGTGAAGTGGGCCTTAGAAAAACTGAGCAACAACAAAGCTAGTGGAAGTGACAGTATTCCAGCTGAGCTATTCAAAATCTTAAAAGACAATGCAGTAAAAGTGCTACACTCAATTTGCCAGCAAATTTGGAAAACTCAACAGTGGCCACAGGATTGGAAAAGATCAGTTTACATTCCAATTCCAAAGAAAGGCAGCGCCAAAGAATGTTCAAACTATCGCACCATTGCACTCATTTCTCATGCTAGTAAAGTCATGCTTAAAATCCTACAAGCTAGACTTCAGCAGTATGTGGATCGAGAACTACCAGAAGTACAGGCAGGATTTCGAAGAGGCAGAGGAACTAGAGATCAAATTGCCAATATACGCTGGATCATGGAGAAAGCTAGGGAGTTCCAGAAAAACATCTACTTCTGCTTCATTGACTATGCTAAAGCCTTTGATTGTGTGGATCACAACAAACTGTGGCAAGTTCTTAAAGAGATGGGAGTACCAGACCATCTTATTTGTCTCTTGAGAAACCTATATGCGGGTCAAGAAGCAACAGTGAGAACTGGACACGGAACCACTGATTGGTTCAAAATTGGGAAAGGAGTCCGGCAAGGCTGTATACTGTCGCCCTGCCTATTTAACTTATATGCAGAGCACATCATGAGAAAGGCAGGGCTAGATGAATCAAAAGTTGGAATTAAGATTGCCGGAAGAAATATCAACAACCTAAGATACGCAGATGATACCACTCTAATGGCAGAAAGTGAAGAAGAACTAAAGAGCCTCTTGTTGCAGGTGAAGAAGGAGAGTGCAAAACTTGGGTTGAAACTTAACATTAAGAAAACCAAGATCATGGCATCTGGCCCTCTCAATTCCTGGCAAATAGATGGGGAAGAAATGGAGGTAGTGACAGATTTTATTTTCCTGGGCTCCAAGATCACTGCAGACGGGGACTGTAGCCAAGAAATTAAAAGACGCTTGCTCCTGGGGAGGAAAGCCATGGCAAATCTAGACAGCACACTAAAAAGCAGAGACATCACCCTGTCAACAAAAGTGCGTATAGTCAAGGCTATGGTCTTCCCAGTTGCAATGTATGGCAGTGAAAGTTGGACCATAAGAAAGGCTGAGCACCAAAGAATTGAGGCCTTTGAACTGTGGTGCTGGAGAAGACTCCTGCGAGTCCCTTGGACTGCAAGGCGATCAAACCGGTCAGTCCTAGAGGAGATCAATCCTGACTGCTCTTTAGAAGGCCAGATTCTGAAGCTAAAACTCAAGTACTTTGGCCACCTAATGAGAAGGAAGGACTCACTGGAGAAGAGCCTAATGCTGGGAAAGATCGAGGGCAATAGAAGAAGGGGACGACAGAGAATGAGGTGGCTGGATGGAGTCACTGAAGCAGTAGGCGCGAGCTTAAATGGACTCCAGAAGATGGTAGAGGACAGGAAGGCCTGGAGGAATGTTGTCCATAGGGTCGCGATGGGTCGGACACGACTTCGCAGCTAACAACAAAGTTTCTGAGATGTTTTTGAGTATGGGAATGTTATCCTTCTTATAGCTTGTGTTGGTTGTGCTATAGTGAGTTGAATGGTCAGGCATTCTGTGATAAATTTGCATGGGTATCCAGATTGTTGAAAGATGTTTTCTAGATGTCCTGTTTCCTTTTCTTGGTGTTCTGGGTTGCTATAATGCATTTATATTCATGTCAAGAATGTTCTTACATAGTTCTGTTGGGAGGTGGGTAGTTACTTTGGTAACGGAGCACTTGGTTAGCATAGGGTTGTTGTTTTTTTAATAGACTGGCATTTCTAATTTTCCATTGTTTGCTCTGTTGAAGAGAATGTCCAGAAAGGGTAGTGTGTTGTTTTCTTCTTCCCTCATGAATTTTATTTCTTTGAAGATATTGATTGTTTCATATTTCTTCTTTAGTTCATTTTTTATTATTATGAAAGTTTTCTCTACATACCAGATTCATTCTTTTAGTTGTATGCATGGGAGTAACTATAATTTCTAGATGCTGCAATATAATAATGGGTCGTGAGAGTGGTTGATCCCATGGGTGTTCCTCTGATTTGTTGGTATAGTTGTCCACGTCTCAAACCATTTGAACTTGAATTTTTATTGATTTAAGCCAAGTCTAGTTCAAATTGTACTGAGGTCATCATTAGAGGAACAGACCTAAAGGAGGCATATATCAGTATGTAAACGCCTTTTATTAAAAAAAAATCACAGGACCACATATTTGTGGTCCTGTGTCCACAGCAGTTTGTTTACATATGCAATCATTTTTTATTCTAGTCATCCAATGATAAAGATACATGTATGAATCAGCTTCTGAATTTTTTTAATTTTCAATTTTAACATTATGTTGTCAGATAAGTAATATTAGCATAATGAAACTGATATATTATTGAATATAATAAGCGCAATATTGTCCTTGCCAAAAGAGGAACTTCTGGTTGCAAAGAAATTATGGTATTTACTTTTTATTT
The DNA here is from genome assembly GCF_964194415.1 of Vipera berus. Taxonomy (NCBI): domain Eukaryota; kingdom Metazoa; phylum Chordata; class Lepidosauria; order Squamata; family Viperidae; genus Vipera; species Vipera berus. Next base: position 32,092,502 of record NC_138207.1, read on the forward strand.
GCTAAAATGCCTTTCTATCAAATTGAAAATGAGATATTTTTTTCAGAAGGGAGGTATAAATCATTAGTTGTTGCCTTGGACTCAATTTAATATTCATTATTTTATGGACCAATGCATCTCAAGCATTCAGCATGAGTCTTGATATGAAGTATTGGCCTAGTACAACTCTGAAGAAACATTTGCTCAGTCTCTGGAAATTATGTAGTTTATATTTTTGTTGCTCAGACCACCAAAATAGCAAAATATGTGAATTGCAGATTTTGGTTTGTGTATACTTTCAGAGTTTTCTGCAAGCAATTATAATTTATTTATTACTATGTTGTATTTAATGTCAGTTGAGGTCATATTCATAAATGTGGCTTCATTCTATTGCTAAATTGGCAATGCCTTAAAAGTAGCGTCATTGTTTAGCACATATCCAGGCACAGCATGTTTTGATCTGTATAGGGAATATTTTACAAAGTGGCGGCCTCAGAAGAAACATAAACAATAGGAAAAGGAAATGGCAAATGTTTTTTATTAGGTTTTAATTTCGAGTATTTTTATGTTCTCTAATATAATGGGAAACTTAGCTGTATATGAGAAACCATGGCTTATAATGTTACAAATGTCCAGATTATATTTCACCCTTTATAAAGAAATACAGTGAACTGATTTGATCCCCAGATGTTGTAACTGAAGCTAATTTTAAATTGCTTTTTAATAGATCATTATGATTAAACTTGGAGATCTTTTGCTTGCTACTTAACTACCATGGAATTATACTGAAACAAGGCCTTTATATTAGATGGGGGGGAAATCTTCCACGTTGGTGGGTAATATTCTAAAGAAAAATAATAGCATCAGCAAGCCATTCTGGCAGGGAGTGTGACCAGCAGTGTTGTAGTTCATGTGTATGTTTTCAGTTGGTTGTGACAGACAACTGTTGGATAGTGTCCATGATAAGTAACAAACTCTTACTCTGCCCAAAGCAGTTTGAACTGCTTTAAATTTATTTTGATTGGGGCTTCCATTTTTTGCATGTGCAGTGCATGGCTGCGCGAGAGCGGACCTCCGCTCCCCATGGCTAGTTTCTTCCTGCTTGGGGGACCCTAGATGGATCCAAAGTTTCTCTGGAGAGATGACTGTGAAGGAGGGGAGCCCCGTTGATCACGGGGCGATGGCAATCGCTTTGTTTGATCCGGGGAAAGCCCTCTGAACCCAACAGGACAAAGGCTAGCGTGATCAGCGTCTAGCACAGGGGTAGGCAACCTCGGCTCTTTTATGACTCATGGACTTCAACTCTCAGAATTCCTGAGTCAGCTGAATTCCTGAGTCAGCTGACTCAGGAATTCCTGAGTCAGCTGACTCAGGAATTCTGAGAGTTGAATCCATGAGTCATAAAAGAGCCAAGGTTGCCTACCTCTGGTCTAGCCCAAGCTGCTTTCAGCCAAAGTCCCAGAGCATGAACTTAAACATCAGTGAACAACGTGCTTGGAATTGGTGAGAGCACTGATCTTCTATTTACTATTTAAATCCTTGAAAAGATCCCCAAGTAAGAAAACCTCCAAAAGTGAAGAGAGGGGATTATATCCCCATTCCTTTACAGATGGAAATGGTGAATTAACATAAAAGGTTGAAGGAGATATACTAAAATTTGATTTAAAATATTTCAGACTGAACAAATCTAGGCACTAAAAAACTGTCAAGATTATACCCTAAAAAATTTCTGATGGAATTATAAAAAATATATAACAAAAATAACTTTTTGATGGAAATAAAAACTGAAAAAAGAAATAATTGCTGACACCTAGTGGAGAATCAAAGAATAGGACCTAACAACAAAGACTCAGAAATTGGCAGAATGCCCAGAAACAAAGAAAAAGTTGTTCCTTTGAATTGCCAATAACCTTGAAGACAGCTTCAGGAAGAGCCAGCTATAAAATTAGAAAAGTGTTTGAAAGAAAAAACAACAACACCTGGACTGTTGCTGAAACCTAAGAACTGTTTATGGAAAAAAAAAAACTTTGGCTTTTTGACTAATCTTTTAGAGAAGAACTTGCAGGATTTAAAGTGGCTTAATATACTGAATCTGTAATTTTGACTGACTGATAAATTGACTTTTGAATTAAAACATTGATGAAAGATTATTTGAAGGGGGGAGACAACATGATTATCACACGTGACAGGATGCCACATTCAATATTTTCTCCTGAAGAGCCTCCAGAAGCAATACTTCAAAGCAAGATAAATACTTTTCCCAGAGGAAATATATGTAATGTTAGCACAAATACAAATGACAATAGATTCAAACCACAAGGAAATTCAAAACAACTTTGAGGATTTAAATAAGCATATTTCCAATCTAAATCTACAATTAAAAAATACCCAGGAAATAACAACAAAGGAATAAACAAATCAGACAGCAGATTACAAACTAAAAGAGTATGATCAAATTGATGAAATAACAAAGGAAAAGAACTACAATTTGACACAAACAGGAAAAAAATCTACAAGGTTCTGATACAACAAGAAAAATGGAATTATTAGAACTATTAAAATTTGGGGGACAGAAAGGATTTATCTTACTTCATTTTTTGTATTCCCAACATTTGTAAAAATACAGGAACTGTTGGGTAAGCGGATTACATTAACTTGGAAAATTACTTGGCAAAAGAAGATCAGAGACAGATACAAGAGATTTGACTCACTCTACCAGATGGACTATTATGTGAATAAACATTTGTTTGAATATGGCTAAAAGAACAGAGAAGTTCGAACATGAAGCGGCCTTATAAAAAGGATAATGAGATTTAAGTAATATAGTATGTTTTATAATATATTAAATGGTAAAAAAGTAGGTTGGTGTAACCTTTATTAATATAAATAAAATATAAATAACAAGTAATATAAGTAAAATACAACTTGATTAAAAAGGATGTTATATCTAGATACTATAAGACAGATAAAAAGTATAGTATTTTTATAATGCATGACATAAAATATTGGGATGATGTACCTAAATGGGAAAATTTAGACAGTGAGATGACTAATATGAAGAAATTATGACTGATAAGAATTGGATAAAATATAAGGGAATCTAAGCGAACAAAAATTATAAAAATAGGATGTATGCTGAACTAATGAGATTTTGGTTATGAGAATAATATAAGCTGAAAAAATGTTATACAGAGAGATTATTATTTGTATAAATATAAAAAATGCCTATATCTAATCATTTATATATTGAAAATATTAAGAATTATATTTTGGCTAAGGTTGAAAAAGGAAAATACAAATGGGAGAAGGGAAGACCAAAGAAATGTAGTATTAATTAATATATTAATTATGGAATTATCAAATTTAATCATTATTTACTATTAATTAATTATTACTGTCCTTTTTTTCTTGTTAAAATATAAACCAAGACAACACGCTGTACACCAGGCACTGGAGATTGTTATAGTTAAAAACCAATAAAATATAAAAAAAAAATATTTTGATTGTTTCAGAATGCGAAAACAAACATGCATTCATCTGCTTAGCTACAGAAGCACTTATGTAAATGTGTTTCTTTCTTAAGAAAAAAGACTCGAGACTGGTTTTGCTATCACTTTACAAAATGTTACTATTTCAAAAACATGCACCTTTTGTCTTTGCCATAGTAGGTGACTTCTTGACCTCCAGCACCATTTTCATGCATGTTGGTTATTCACTAGATTGAGCCCTGAACCTGGTGATCCCAGTCATAGTGAAATGCAGGATGTCATCCTGGTACATCTTTGAATTATATATCTGGAATTACCCTTGAATGCTAACAAAATAACATCCTTGGCCTGAATATTCTAATTTCAGATGCTGATTTCACAGATGCTTAGAAGCTGTGGAAAATAACTTCCTGATAAATAAGGGAATAAATTAGTCTTATTATCAAAAAAACTTTTCTATTTCCACAGTGTCCGACTAGGTGCTTATAATGCTATAACTATAATATGAGCAAAAAAAAATCCTAGTTATATTATCAGCAGTTGGTTTTCAGAGAAATATTGTTTCTTGCTACAGATATATTAGATATTATTATCATATCCACTGACAGCTTCATCCTTGCCTAATCCTTCAGAAACTATTCAGCTGGCAACTGTACTATATCTTGCAAAACAAAGATTGGTTATGTATAGAAGGAATAATATCCTAATGGGAATAATTAGGAATAATATTCCAAATATTTAATAATACAATTTTACTAACTTCCAGTTCTTGAAGCAAAAACACTTACCATCAAACTTAATACCTAATTTGCTGTATCTATCCTGGTCCTCCGTACTTGCCTCTTCTCGAAATACCTCCAACTTTTATATTTTCTTGCTAGATAGAGCAGTCCTAATTGCATAATAATTTTGGTTGGCCTTTTATATCAGTGTCTCACTTTTTTTTAATGTTTCTCTTGACATATCCAACTCTCAGTTTCATATTATGAAATAGGCAGAAGCATTCCCTTAATCATGACCCTGTAAGCATTTGTGTGTATTTGTTACATATCCGTAACAGCTCTTTTTGCTAATTTTCTGCCTTCTTGCATTTTAAAGGACTTCTTAATCTCTTCATCTTTATCTTTTATTCTTTCATCTTCATAAAGATTGATATTCTTTTAGCTGCTAGCTGGTCAGAGAGGAGTCTTAGCTTTAACTCTGAGAAAGGATTAAGTTAAATCAGTCACACAAGACCAGTGTGGTATAGTGCTTAGCATATACTGTGTTTCCCCAAAAATAAGACCCTGTCTTATATTTCTTTGTTCCAAAAGACGTATTAGGGCTTATTTTCAGGAAAAAATGGTATCAGGGTGATAGGCCCATCTGCCCCACCCCCTGGTGCATGAACAAGAGGTGTCGAGCGACAAGGGCCAATGCACTCTGGTGCTGCGCAGCCCGTGCAATGCAGGTGAGTTGATTACCTGTCCAAGCAGTAAGTGGAGGCAGAGGCATAGGGGGAGGCATGTGATCCGAATGTGCCACTTGCCTACATGTCCCGTCACAGCCGTGGGCAATCTGAGAGACAGGATGGAGTGGGCAGCTGGCTGCGGGATGCTCGTGACCCTCCATGCCTCTATTTTTGCCTGCTTGGAGGGCTGACCTGGTGGTCACAGCACTAGGACTCACCTGCACTGTGTGGGCTGTGGTTGCTGCCGGACACTGTCACCCCCTGCGTGCTCACTGCCTCCTGTGCTGGCCATGCCCATCCCATCAAGGCTAATCATGATCTTAACTGGGGCTTATTTTGGGGGCAAGGCTTATAGTAGGAGCACACTAAAAAAATCAGGCTAGGGCTTATTATCTGATTGGGTCTTATTTTCGGGGAAACATGGTAGGATTGACAAAATTCTGAGTTAAAAGCACTATCTAGCTATGACATTACCAAGCCAGTCACTCCCCTGCAGCTACATCTAACCTGCTGGTATATAGGTTGGCTATAAATTTAGTAAATATATTAAAACTAAAATATGCGTTAGAGCTACTCTAACAAAGAAATGAACAAAGGCCAGGCTCAAATTATCATACTTTGTACACTTTATATAAAGACATAGCTTTCTAATGCTGGGAAAGGTGGAAGGGTAGAGAGAGAAATGTGGGTAGACTTAGTTACAGCAGCAAGAAATATTCTTCACCAGAATTTAGAGGCATTACCTCTAATTCAACAAGTTATAAAGTTTATACTAATAGGCCATATTCTACAAAAAAATAATATATCCAAATTTTATTGTATCAGTGATACTTAGAAGAATAAAAAGATTCAAATGAGTTGTGTAATGTTTTTTTTATCTGGCTCAGCAATTTTTAAGTACCTTTAATAAAATCTGCTAAGAAACTCCAGTTTGAAAATGTATGCAAGTTGGATACAAATGGAGTAATAGAAATCAGATGACATTTACTATTATAAAGTAGAATGGGTAGCTTTTCAAGAGTTTAATAAATACTGTTTTCCTGAGAATTCATCAATTAAACTGAGGAAAAGCAAAAGATACTGAAAATGTAGCCACATGCTCCTGAAGTTAATAGGATGCATTCTCTTATACCAATTTTGTTTCAGTATTACACATTTGTTACATTAAAATAACTTGATAAGCTTTAGATGTACTGTCTGTATCATGAAAGTTATAGCAGGGGTAATGTGGAAACTTCCTGCTTAATTTATGAGAAAAATTAAAATATATTTTGTATTACCATGTTTTCTCTAAAATAAGCCTGGTCTTAAATATTTTTTGCCTTCAAAAGAGGTAACAGGTCTTATCTTGGGGGGATGTCTCACCTTAGGACTGCTATAGCCAGGCTTCCCATGTCCCGACACCTGTTGTGTCTTTGTGTGAGTTCTTCTGCGGCTGCTTGTCGCTGCACGCCACATGGCACATCATGTGCTGCCAACAGTTGTGGCAGGAAGCCATGAGGCTCATCGTGCCACTGCTAGAGGTTATGAGGCTCGGCAACCCAATTGTGGCATGGCTTCCAGCCATGGCAGGCCATGCAGTGCATCGTGCCAATTGTGCCACTCACTGGTCATGGCTGGAGGCTGTGATGCTCATTGCTCCTATCGTGCTGCTGCTGCCGCTTTCAACTGGAGGCACCAGGCTCATTGTGCTGATTGTGTGTGCGAGCAGTGTGATGAGCTATGTGGCCTCCAGCTACAAGCAGCGGCAGTGGCGCAATTGGTGCAATATGTTGCATGGCCTACTGCCACAAGCAGTGGCACCAGTGCGATTGGGGCGACAAGTCTCTAAGCCTCCAGCTGCGACCGCTGGCAGTGGTGCAATTGGGGTGATGAGCATTATGGCTTCTAGCCACAACCGCAACACCAGCATGATTGGTGCGATGAGCATCATGGCTTCATGCTGCAACTGGCGGCAGCAGCACATGATGTGTCATGTGGCATGCAAGTGGCTGCAGAAGAACTCACAAAGCAAGACAACAGGTGTCGGGTTGTGGGAGGCCTGGCTGCAGTGGTCCTAAGGTTTCAGTTTCAGTTTTATTAAATTTTTATACCGCCCTTCTCCCGAAGGATTCAGGGCGGTGAACAGGGCATATCATAAAACTACAAAAATACAAAAGTTAAAAAAGAATTAAATTATTGCCCACAGTAAAAACAATAGAAAATATATATAAATATTAAAACCCTAAATAACTCCCCATCAGGCCAGGCCAGCTTGTTCAAATAAATGGGTCTTTAACCCGCGCCGGAAGGAGCGGAGATCCGGTGCCATCCGGAGCTCAACCGGCAGCTGATTCCACAAAGCCGGAGCGCCCACAGAGAAGGCCCTCCCCCTGGGGGCCACCAGCCGACATTCTCTGACTGGAGGCACCCTGAGGAGGCCCTCTCTGTGGGAACGCACGGGGCGGAGGGGAGTCGACGCCGGCAGCAGGTGGTCCCCGAGGTATTCCGGACCCATGCCATGTAAGGACTTAAAAACCATCACTAAGACCTTGAACCTCACCCGGAAGACAACTGGTAACCAATGCAGCTCGCAGAGGAAAGGTAAGCAGGTGTGGGGCACGTGGGGCAGTACAACCCCCCCACCTCCACCCAGCTTGTTTTTTACACATGCACTTCACGCCAAAACTAGGGCTTATTTTTGTGGTGGGGCTTATTTTGGGCACACATATAAAAATCAAGCTAGGTCTTATTTTCAGGATAGATCTTATTTTCGGGGAAACACAGTAGTAGCACGTTCTACACTCCTCAATCAAGGTGAATACTTTGCGAAGTGCACAAACCACCTCAACTATTTTGAAACATGAAATGCCCCCTCAACCATAACACATATTCCCCCCCTGGGAACAGACATTCAGGAATTATTAAATAGGTTTTCTCTGCTTTTGTAACATTTCACACCGGCTGCATAAGGTAAACCTCTGAAATTTATTTCATGGTGGAGAGCTCACTATGGGAATAAATAACCAAGAATATGTGAAAAGCTGTCAATAAGGATTTATTAATGGAAGAAAAAATTGTAATAAAGTTTTTAGTTGTATTCTGTACAGCTGACAATGATCGGTACTCCTTGAAAATATTTTTTTTAAAAAAATATTCCAGTTATTTAATTATAGGGCAGATTTTTTCAACCTGATGTTCTTCAGATTGGAGTTCTAATTCAATTCTTCTGGAAGCATTGGGTCAGAGAAGATTGTCATAATGGGTAAAGAATTCCTCACCTCCTCATAGTCACACAGAACAGCAATGTGTTTGGCATATAACACATTTATCAGGTTTGTTTTCATAAATTGCAAGCTGTCCTTTTATTACGTTATTGACTCCTGTTTATTTTGTTAATCTTGAAAATGATTATTTTATAGAACAGCATTGATTAGTGTTTATGTCGCAGGATTTCACCAGCCTTGACTTTCTTTATATAATATGTTTCAGTTCCCATAATCCTCAAATCTGTGTATGGCTTTTGTGCTAGCTGAAGCACAACAGTAAAAAGCTCAACTTTTTTTAAAAAAAGAAATGTGCTGATATCTAAAGAGACTGGTACTAATTTCAGATGACGTAAACTGTTCTTTATGCTGGGTATAATCCAAGAATCTACGTTCAATTTGTAGGAGATACGTTTTCACAAAAACAATCTGTGAATGTTTAAACTACCTCCTTTCACATATTAAATTAGCTTCTATTTTTATCAGTACTAACTGTGCAGGGATTACTATGAATCCATAGTTTTTATTAAATATTTCAATATTGACACAAGTAGGTTTCTCTCATGTATCAATCTGAAGTGGGGAGAAGGAAGCAATCAGTGACAGTAGTTGTATTTATGGATTTCCACAACTGAGAGGAATTAATAACAGCATATTTGTGATAACCCATTCTTGCAAGGCCAGAAACAGCCAAGACTAGAATAGTCTATTATAATAAGAAGGCACAGATTGCAACTATTACTTCTCCAAAAGTGTGAGGTTTCTTATCAGTGTACTATATGGGTGGGGAAAAATGGTGTAAATATTGGACCTAAGTATGGCTTGCATTTTATTCTCAGTCTGGCATTCTTTCTTAATGACTTTCTAATTCTTGTAATAAAATTATTTGACATCTGCATTTTTGAATCAGTGCCTGTTTTATTATCAGCTAAGAGAAGGCTAGTGTTATTGTTCACTAGAAGAAACTATAATAATATTGTTGTAAAACACACCCAAGGTTATTATAGATGCATTTTTAACTTTTCACTAATTTCTCTAGCATTCTTTAATTCCAAGTTACAGAGACAGCTATTTTATATGAAATAGTTGAGATTTGGATTAAGATTATGACCCTGCTGAAGAACTTTACTTGACAGAAACTGAAAGTTGTAAATTTTTGTTTTCCATAGTTTTTTAAAATATTTTTAAATACCTTTGATCTCCCTTTAACATTTTCTTGTATCAATTGTCAAGGGCAGCAGACTAGACTAGACTGGTGTTAACTTGGAGACTGGATGAGAAGAGGATTCTCACACTAGGGAATTAATAATGTCCAAGCACTAGTTTTTCTATTTTGATCAGGACATTGGATTAAATAGAAAGGTAGATGTAAAAAAAATATAATTTAACACAGTGTAATATGGAAGATTGCAATCTGTATGTATATATATTAAGTATCTGACAGAGCACCCAGTCTACCCAAATATGGGACAGAGTAATCTGCCTTTCAGCCTCAATCTAGGAGTGTTTTGCAGGCAGATGTAGTTAAAACGAACTGTGTGTATGTTAAATTTTACTGACAAAGAGTTAAAGGAAGACTAGTATAGCTAGATGATGAGAGCTAAATAGCTCGAAATAGCTATACACACACACACACACACACCCCACACACACGCGCGCATGTGTGTGTGTGTAAATTTTCCAGATTTCATTTATTCTAGATCAGGCATGTCAAATTTGCGATGCCACGTATTGTGATTTTTCCCCCATTGCTGGCAATGGGGTGGGCGCGGTTTCAGTGTGACGCATTTGGCCCATGGGCCGGCAGTTTGACATGCCTGTTCTAGATAATTGAATAATGAAAGTTTTGACTTGGAGAATTATGTGAAACCAGAAACTGTGATTTTAAACCATGGTTAATGAATAATGGTGGTGTAAATCCATTAAATTTCATGAACCATAATTTAGTAAACTAAATTATCATAATATAGGAACTCAATTGGTTGTGCCCTTGATCGTTCTCCTTGCATCGGTATTTGCAATGAGTAGGCAGACAAAATGTGCATTATGATTCAATACTCAAGTACTGCATCATGTCAGACATTGGAAACCAACTTTTCAGATAAATTATATCACTGTGTGATGACATCACTGTCACGTGTAATAATTTTAATATTATTTGCTGTAGATACTGTAAACTCCTAAATGTAGGCTTCAGTTACATTTTCTTCTTCTATGAAATATTTTTTCTGATTTTTATAGGTTTTTTTATAACTTGATCATTTATAAGAGATTCCATTACATTACTATTACATGTAAAAAGGTAATGCAAGAAGAAGGTTAGTAACAACCACAAATTTTTAATAAAACTTGGATATAAGATGTGATGCAACTAGTATTTGTGATAAATGAAAGAAATAATTTGCTTGTTTCTCAATCTTCTCTTTAGTTTGGCAATTAATGAAATACTGATACACATACTTGTCAACTACTAAACACATTTGCTCTGTTAATAGTGCAGTGTTGGTTATTCTGGTTCTCTAAAAGAAATTATATGTTGGGTTACTACAGTTTTAACATTTGTTAAATGCATTGTGATGGGAGTTGGCATCTGTTCATGATGGTGCAATGGATGTATTTCTCTTTATTTTTGCTATAAATCTGCATCTGCCTTGGCTTTGAGCAAAAAAGCTTATAGTACAGATAGGTAAAATAATGTTGCAGCTTGTGACTGATGTAATATGCCTTAAATATTTAAGATGTCTAGTCTAGCAAGTTTCATAATAAATTTAAATATAAAATCTAATTTAAAGTATTTGAAATGTAACTCAAAGATATCAGTATATATGCTGTGACAGTGTCCTTTAAAATTAAAGACATATCTTTTAAATCTTTTTTTCAGATACTGAAATGCATTAAATTAATTTTAAAATCTCAGAAAATTTTCAGTTGAAACATCATTCATCAACGATTGTCAGTATAATTTGTATCCAGTACGCTAATGCAAGACAGACAAAATTAATGTGCATTAAATGTGCTTTAAAATTATAACACAATTGTTATTACTGTAGCTTACTTAAAACACTAAAACTTTATTCTTTAGTAACTATCAAAAAAGAGGAACTCCTTAATACCACATAATGTAATGTTACTAATTTCTCTGATTTCACATTCACATAGATTTAAGATTCAGAATATCATTTAAAAAATCAAATGGTTTATAATTTTATGTGTGGCTGGGTTCAAGTCAACCTCTTCGGAACGTTTCCCCCCCCCATCTATTTGGTTTAAACTCTTAAGCTGTCTATTTTCAGCAAAATGCAGTATGGGAAGAGTTTTTACTTTCCTTTAAAATTCGTATCACAATATACGTTTGATATCACAATTGGCTTTGAAAGGTTAATAGGAAGGCAAATTCAGATTTATAAAAGTGTAGGGATAAAGGTGCAACTGACTGTTGTGTGAGCTGATTAAATAATACCTTGCTGCTTCTGCATTAATTCTATTGAAATTCAAAATATTTTGGTAATAAAACCAAAAAGCTTATATGCTTGTACAGAAAAGAGACTTATTTGAATAGGAGAAAACAGCTCTATAAACATTTGAACTGTTTATATATGTTATCATATGTTTATTTGTTGGATATATTTGTGAATTTCTTCTCAGTATTTCTGTTTACCTCAAAGCTTTGCACAATATGAACAATTCTCCCTCTCTTTTTGAGCTTCAAAGTGGATTCAGATGGTATAAAGTTTGGTTGAGGTAGGATCATTGCTTGATAGGAACAGACTTTTGTAATGTTATGAGACCAGATTGTTTTGCAAAGACCAAGAGGAAAGTGGAATTTAAATTGGAAGTACTGATAGAACATGGTTTTCATGAACCTTTGATGTGCTGCTTGCTGAATTTAGGTACAGCCGTTGCATTGCCATTTGACAAGCAGTTATAGAAGTAAGATAGCTAATGTTTTTTTATTTGAATAGCCCATTCTATAGTATGATTTTGAAAAAGGTTAGATTTATAATATAACATTGGTGAAATTCAGCACAAATTCAGTCCTTAAAAATAAGCAACATATTTTGTTGATTTCTTATAACTTATTTTGTACTGCTCAAATGTTTATGATCTTTCAGAAACTATAAGAAAAGAAAATCAACCTTTCATTATTGAATACATGATTATCTTAAATATATATATTCTGCAACAGTAGCGGGAACTATGTCATGAATGTCACACCCTCCTGTTGAACAACTTTGAAAATGGGGAGCAACAATGCTTTCTGCATGCGTTTTGCAGGAGATGTTGAACAGACACTATTCGTCAAAGATACTTTGTATAAATGAAGTTTTGGTTTTTTATTTTAGTTTTTTTGTTCAAGTGCAGTTTTCTCGCATTACCAATTATTTCCATAAATTTCCATAAAATAAATTGCAAGCACCTATTATTGGAGAATCCAGTTTAAATCCTGTGGTGAGTGGGAAATGGTTTACCCAGTTTTGAAGCTGCCAGCGATGATGTCAGTCATTTTAATGACACCACAACATATTGGAATTTAAAAAAAACACCCTTAAAAGTCTTGTACATGATGTTATATGTTGTTAAGGCAGCATTGATTTTTGTTGATAAAAAACAATTGGGATATCCAAATGCTGACTTAAAAACTGAGAATTTTATTGGTTTATTAATTTTATTAGTTTATCAGAATATAAAATTCAAAGGAAAATAAAAATAGTGGGAAACTAGGAAAAGAAAAAGGGTAAAAAAGAACATGTGGAGTAGAAGGGAGAATTTTATTGTTCTTTGTTTCAAACTTAATTAAAAAGAATTTCTATATGATTTCTTTCAGTGTAAATATTTAGATTTAATGAGGAAAGAAATTTCCCTTTTAAAAAATAATGCATTTTAAGTCATTTAAATTTCAGATCAATTTCCCAGTTAGCATTCAGTAAATGGTAATGTCATATAAACACATGAATATTCTGGTGTATGAATGCAATATTGTGTCTGTGAGTAAATTTGAGTCTACATTGTTCTGTAGTTGTTCTGATACTCTTAAATACTGTTAAAACTAGCTGAGCTTTCAGAATTTTTCTATTAGCCAAGGGGTCATTTCAATATATTGATCACATTCTGGTGAATATGAATAACTATTGATCTTCCAATAACTGGTCATATTTAATTTGTTCGATATATTGGGACTACACTCTTAGAAATCTCCTTGCCAACTTGGCTCAAGATTTTCTGCTAAATTTAGGTTCTGCTGTTCCCACACACATGGAAGGAGCTAGCTTGGAAAAGTTCATCTAAAATAATTCTTATGCAACTGATTTCTCTTTAGTCTTTTATTAGGTTCCCCAGAAGAATACAAATGGTTAGTGTGGCAAATTTCATAAGGATTTTTAGTGCAAAACTATGCAATGATATTATCAGCAGAAAGATATCTTGTTACTCATGAGAAGTAGCTATATTTAAAAATATTAATGCCAACGTGACATCCATCCATCCATCCATCCATCCATCATCTCTATATATCATCTAAAGGTAAAGGTAAAGGTTCCCCCGCACATGCGTGCTAGTCGTTTCCGACTCTAGGGGCCGGTGCTCATCTCCGTTTCAAAGCCGAAGAGCCAGCGCTTGTCTGAGGACGTCTCCGTGGTCATGTGGCCGGCATGACTAGACGCCAAAGGCGCACGGAACGCTGTTACCTTCTCACCGTAGTGGTTCCTATTTTTCTATCTATTTAATATATCCTGCCTTCTTGTAAACTCTCTCATATCATATATCTAACTCTCCTCTGTATCCAGAATGTGGACTTTGAAAGCGAAAAAGAGGTTTTAAAATAATTTGAAGAAGTAACAATTAGTAAAAAGGACAAATTTGAATAAAGTTTTAAAGTGCTGTCTCCTATATTTTTAGGCTTTATCACAGATTACCAACCCTATTTCAATCACGATCAATCTTACTGTAATCTGGCTATCTTGTATTGTATTTCTAATTATAAATGAGTAGCAGTTTCCCTGAACAAGTAAAAAGACATAAATAATATTGTGGCAACTTTAGTCTAGAAACATTAAGAAAATATTGCATAAGACTGAGCTATCCCATTTTGATTCTTTACTCTTTTTTGAAATCTTGCATGATTTAAATAAAAATTAAAACATCCAAGTTTCTTTTGTTGTTGATGATTTCACTGATAGCTTTGTGAACAAATCTTGTACCTGCTTACTAGAGACCACAATTAGTTGCTTTAGAGCTCAGAATATCCTGAGTAAGACCTGGAGTTGGTGAGGTGGGATCCAGTGCTACTCAGATCATAGAGGACCAGATAGATTCTAATGTCAAGGTTTAGAAAAAAGTGCCCAAAGTCTGTTAATCAAAAGAACCTGGAAAAAGAACCTTTACATTTAAACTCTGGGATTGGCAGAAATATATGACTTAATTTCCATGTTCTGCAGTGTAGTTTATCTTATCTACAGTAAGGCAAATTATCTAACAATGTCAAGATCTTGACATTTATCTTGTTACATAGTTCATGAATGTGAGATTAATTTTCTAGAAATACTAGAGATTGGCCTGAGCTGTGTCATTGAATATTCACAATTTATAATATGTGCAATATATTCATGGCTTCTATCTATCTTTTTAGAATATTAATCTCAAAACTTGAGGGATAAGATAAGATCATCTTTATTGTCATTTTTTTACTGTGGGCACAACAGCACATATCAAAAATGAAATTTAGTTGCCTGCTCTCAAAGTGAAACACATACATGACACACACCTAAAACATACTATAAACAACATATGTATAGACCCTAACCCCTACATATACATAACAATAAAATATTAAATACTGTCTATCTTGAATACATAACAGAAGGAGGAAGCCTGAGAGTTTACAAGGTTAATGCTGTATGGAATGGAACTATGGTTGAATCTGGATGTTCTGCTATGGATACCATAAAGCCTTCTCCCAGAATATTCACACAAACAAAATTTAGGTCATCAGGATTCTGTTTTAATGATAATGTAGGTGGGAATTTTCCAGTCTGTGCCCATATTAGCTAGTTGATTCTATAAATGAAAGTTCAACAACTCTAATAGGTTGAAAAAAATCTAGTGTGGATCTGAATAGCCTTTTGTGTAAATAATAAATGACATTGAATATGATTTTTTAAAGAAAAAAGAATTAGAAAAATTGCTAATTTTGTATTCTCATAACTTTCTTCTTTTTATCATGATTAGAGAGTTGAGCTATTCAAGCAAAATGCCTGATGTATTTTTCTTTGATAATTAACACTGCTTTTATCTATTTAAAATACATTAAAGCAACAGGGTTTGACATGTATGGCAAAACCCTCCATTTCACTTTCTATCGCTTTGATAACATATTCATCCCAGGTTAAAAACATGCTGAGTACAGTTTGTTCTTGCACCAAACTCTTCATTCAGCAGTTTTGGAAAACAGCCAAATATGAAAAGTAAACCCTTCCCAGTTTAAATGAGGCAATTTATTTCGTTGTCACTGGCCCTTTTAATGAAGTATGGTAGCACTGTCTAATTTTAGGATCAACATAGTTTAAAGCTGTGACTCTATATTAAGTTTCATATAGCTGTTCTAAGCGGAACTCCCCTGTAGATTGGTAAGAGGCTTCAGAAGGAAGTTGTAAATGTAGAGAAGATCTGCAAGAAAATTCTTTTGAAATCCTTCATGCTATACCACACAGGCTTCCAGTTCATGTGAAGAACCACACAGAATAAATTTGATTTCTTGGGCAAATAAATGTATGTAGCACAGACAATCCTTTCAATCCTTACATATCTCTATTGAAAGGAGTAACATATTAATAACAGAACAGTAAAAAAACCAAGCTGAATTGTGGACAGTTCCTTCAGATATTATAATGTGTCCCTCTGTAAAATCTCTAAAATAATCCCAGCATCATACCCTCATCTACCAAACAGAAATTTGGTTCTTTCATTTAACAAAGGACTTCAGGATAGCTTTCTGACTAAAAAGGAATTATGTGTACTCTTAAATTGAGCTCATTCTACAAAATATTAATAACATTCACCTACAGTACAGTAAATTAAAATGGCAAACATTTGAAGATTTGAAGAAATACAGAAGTCTGTAATGTGGTTGGACTTATATCATGTTTACAGCCATTATTTGTTAAACATGATTTTTGGTTTAGCACATTCAGGCATAACCTAAACAGTGATAAAGGAATACTCCAAACAAAACAGCGAAAAATGAATATTGACCAGAAACACAGAATTCCAGTTATTTGTTGGAGAATAAAAGAGGAAGAAGGATGGAGACAAGGCAAAATGGATATCACATTTAGGTGGGGGGGAAAAAGACGCCAAATTTAAGATACTACTTCTCCAAGGACTAGAAAAAAAAAGATGAATAATATCATTACACAAAAAAAGATGAATAATATCATTACACAAGCAACAGCACTTGTTGCTTGTCCTGGTTATCTTTATTTGCATTTATCATCTTGATAATTTTTGTGCAGTTATTGGAACAATGATTTCTGTAGTAGTTTTATAGATCCACAATGCTTAGCTTTGAATCTTGCCTCCTGAAACTCATCCACACCTTGATTAACATTATGGAGATTGGAAGAAAGTAGCAAAATAAGACAAATATTATCAAATGAGTGTAGTAGGTATTCATATAATTACATTAATTTATACATTTACTGTACTTTCTTTGTCCAAGGACTCTTTTACTTGTTTACTAAAATACTTGTTAATGATTTTAGACAGAAACTAAAAAAGTATGTTCAGCTCACAATATTTATCTCCTCAGAATTAATGTCTTCCATGCAATTTTTGTCACCCCCTAAATGTCCTATTTACTCTAGGATTGGGTAGAAAGTACACATGATTGCATCTTATCTTTATTGAAAGGTATAGATGCTTTGAAAACTTAGGGCCAACCACATTGCCCATTCACATACTCATTCATTAGCGAGTGCTTGAGAAAGTCTCCCATAGGAAGTATAATTCTTCTTAATGCTTTTTTTATCATTTGCTGACCAATCCAGTTGTCTTGGATAATATGAGAATTCCAGTCCTGGGGTAGACTAGAAGATCTCCAAGATTCCTTCCAAACATATGATTCTAATTTTTCTCTTCCTCTCCATCTAGCATTGCTGTCCCCCACTTTTTCCCCTTCGTTTCCCTGCTATCTTCTCTTGACCCATAGTTATGGAGAGGTGTGGGTGTGTTTATGTGTTAACTCTTTCAATATATGAACATAATTTCCATGTCTGTGAGCAAGGAACTTACGATAATGCTGATGGAGGCCAGTTAATATGGTACCTTTTCCATAGGCAGATCATTTGAGTAATTATTAATTCTTCTCCTGATTCTCAAGTCACCCTTTTTAAAGTGGCTTCTTGTAAGTATGTATAAATGTGTGTGTGTGTGTGTGTGTGTGTGTGTGTGTGCGCGCGCATGCATGTGTGTGCATGTGTGTATAATCAAGTGTGACGTGGACACCATTTATTTGGAAAGGGAAAAGGGAAAATCTTCAGGATTGGTTTCAGCTGAAATTGGCAGCTGTAGGTTGATAAGATGGGAAATCTGAACATTGCATAGGAATTTTGGCTGTATTTATAGTTAATTCACTGTTCCCCATCTTCTAGTCCACGGGTCGGCAGCCCGCGGCTCCGGAGCCGCATGCGGCTCTTTGAGCCATCTCCTGCGGCTCCCAGCCGCCCGGTGCGCGCGCACCTCTTCGAACGGGCAGTGGTGCGCGTGCACCTCTCCAAATGGAGAGTGGCACCGCCCGTTTGGAGAGGTGCACATGCACCTCTCTGAATGGGCGGAGGTGTGCGCGCACCTCCCCAAACCTTTGGAGAGGTGCGCACGCACCTCCGCGCGAACGGGCAGCGGCGCCGCTCTTTGGGAAAGCTCTGCAGACGGGCCGCGGCAGCTTTCCCAAGAAGCGGCGCCGCTGCCCATTCCGAGAGGTGCGCGCGTACTTCTCCGAACGACCGTAGGTGCGCGTGCACCTCCCCAAACCTTTGGAGAGGTGCACGCGTACCTCCGCGCGAACGGGCAGCAGCGCCGCTCTTTGAGAAAGCTGTCGCGGCACGTTTGCAGGCTGCCGAAGGCGGTAGCTCTGCAAACGGGCCATCGCCGTCGCGCAACCAGGAACTGGTTCCATCACACATAAAATAAATGGCAACCGCACGCGTCCGCATATGCGCAAAACGTTTTTTTTGCGCATGCACGTGCATGGATGCACGCACGCGGCTCCCCCTTTTTTTATGTCTGATGGAACCGGTTCCCAGTGGCTCTTTTCCTTTTTCAGGTTGCCGACCCCTGTTCTAGTCCTTGGAGAAGTAGTATCTTAAATTCGGCGTCTTTTTCCCCCCCACCTAAATGTGATATGCATAGTCCTTGTCTACTGTTCTCTTCTGCTCATTTTGAAACTTTGAAGTTCAAGAGTTTCTGCAACCTGAAGCTACCTATCTTTCCTTTATTTATTTCTCACATTTCTAAAACCACCCATCTCCCCCACAAAGAGGACTCTGATTAGATTCATTAAATCATGTAATGTAATATAATGTGACATAATTTAGGATGGATCTGCTTTGTGAGTGCAGATCATAACTATTGCAATATTAATTCTTATAACATCCTAAACAAGCTATATGAATATTGTGGCAGTTTTCGTAAATAGTCTGGATTCATATATAAAGCTATGCAATATGGTTTGTTCGGTTTTTCTCATCATGTTATATATAAATTGGTTATATGTTATCTACTGTATTTTTTCTCATTCAGAAAATATTCCATGACTTATATTTATAGGAATTGTAAACTTATCTATGTATTTATGAGAAATTTAATTATAAACTTGTATACATTTATGCATTACAAGTACATTAATAATATTTCTTTCTTCTTTTCTCAGAATGATGACCTATACAACCTCAGAAAAACTTCTTTCAATTCATGGGTATCCACACTTGGTTTTGTGTATCACAACTAGGACCTCAGTCTTCTTCCCCAGTAGATGGGTACGATGCATCCAGTTCAATTTGTTTACTTTACACAAACCTCAGGAGTTAATTAACTGAACTGCACATTCTGTTTCTTTTTAAAAAATATTTTTTGTTTGTGTGTGCCATGCAAAAGCACTGTGACACCTGGACAATGAGTCTATGATTGCTTCCTCCTATATCATAGAGATTTAACTGGCAACAGTAAACGTATGTGCCCACCACTATAATATAGTGAGAGTGGGTATACTTCTAGCTCATCTATGTAAAACATAAAATTTTAATTTGCTGCTGAAAAATCTGTATGACAAATCATAAGTGTAAATTATTACATACAAACTGTTAATGTTGGTTGAAGAGTATTAAATATTTAACATAGGTTTTTGATTTATACATGTACTTTTTTAATTAAAATGTAACTTTTCCTACAGCACATCCTTTTTGATGTGGAACTGAGGTATACTATATTCTGTTATAAACAGAGTGGGATGGGTGGGGGAAATTGCTTAAAAAGGCATTTTAAGAATAGCTTAGGGTACTATTCTTTTTAAGATTGTAATTCAGAATATATTATATGGATCAATGGCCCATGAACCTGGATGTATAGTCATATTTACTGCTATCATCAATAATTACAATTCAGCTGAATTCTTTAAAAATATAATATTTTTTATTCTTCCTGTGAAACATTATGAAAAGGCGAACTTATTTGTGCATGGTATTTGCAAGTGTGAATTTGAAATTGTTGGTTGCACAGGAACATAGACAATATCAGAAAAATAAAGCTAAGTCTTCCATTGTACGTATGTATGTGTGTGCACACCAGCGTGCCCCTATATGTGTGTGTGTGTTTATAAAATTATATGTGTGTGTATAGGTATGTGTGTATATATACATACACATATATAAATACATAGAAAGTTATATAGGTACAAAGAAAAACATCTGAAATATTGGCAAATACTTCAAATGAAATTATTCCTGGAATGAAATATGTGGGCCTTTGTAAATTCTGGAAATCTCTTTCTATACATAATAAACTAGGAACTGTTTTATCTTTATTTATCCTATTTCATTGGTTCTCTCTTTATACACAATCAATATATCTCATTGTATTTGATGTTCTTAATTTATTACAATAGGAATGATAGTTCAAATATTATTGAGTCATAAAATGTCTTGGTTGTCAAAAGTCAGCGATACCTTGCATTCCTTAATGATAACTTAGGTAAAGGTAAAGGTTCCCCCGCACATGCGTGCTAGTCGTTTCCGACTCTAGGGGCCGGTGCTCATCTCCGTTTCAAAGCTGAAGAGCCAGCGTTTGTCCGAGGACGTCTCTGTGGTCATGTGGCCAGCATGACTAGACGCCAAAGGCGCACAGAACACTGTTACCTTCCCACCGTAGTGGTCCCTATTTTTCTACTTGCATTTTTACGTGCTTTCGAACTGCTAGGTTGGCAGAAGCTGGGACAAGTAACAGGTGCTCACTGCTACGCGGCACTCAGGATTCGATCTGCCAATGTTATGATTGACAAGCTCAGCGTCCTAACCCACTGAGCCACCGTGTCCCTAATGATAACCTACATTCCCATTTTCTCCCAATCTGATAAAATGGGATCCTCTTCATAGCCATTATAGTGAAAATTTTACAGTGACTTCCCGTAACTTCTAAAAGTACAGAAACTCACAACCATATGAATTGAAGTAGGCAAGCTAATTTTTATGTCTACATCAAATTTGAATCATCTACATAGATCAGGCACATAGCATCATTTCATTTTAACTATTAATACCAAAAAAATCTCAATATGATTACTAAAAGAAGACACATGCAAGATATAAGCAATGTATTCAAAACAATTGTTTTAAAAGTCTTAAATAAATTGATAGAAAACTAGCCTATCCAAACCATGTCCTTAAAATTGGGTGTAAATTCACCTATAGATTTTATTAGGTTTTTTCCCCTCTCTTTACAAATCAAAGGCTGAAAGCAGCACATATAGAAGCGCTTTGGAGACACGCAGATTTGCCTTTAGACAATTTTTAGCCCAGTGTGTCATGTGAACCAAACTATTGTGGTTAACTTTTGGTTGAAAATGTTTTGCAAATGCAGGAAACTTGTTTTCATTCTATGAGCCATATTAATCATGGGGTAGTATGTCATAAGATCATAATCTTCAGTGCTTAGAAACATTTTGAGTCATTTAAGAAAGCTGTGGTAAGTAATGGACTTCTGAAGATTAGTGTATAATCTTCAGACAACACAACCTGAGAATATAAATACTTCTTTTTCCTGCAAGTGGAATCACAGCAACGTAGTATAATCTACTGTGCAAAAAATGTCTACAATTTACATCTTAGCACATTTTAGGAACAGACTTCATCGTGAATGAATCCACCATTCCAAAATTAGTTCAAAAATGTTGTATGGGCATTGATTGAAAATATCTGGCTTGCTTTTTTTTGTTTACATCAGATTAATGTATTTAACAATTAAGTGACAATGGAAATTTTCACCCAATGGACAGTGGAAATTTTAATGAGATACCATTTTATACAATATTTTTAACATTTTTTAAAAAAACTTTCTTAATGTATACCTAGATTGTCTCTTACTGATACAAATCTGTGTCAGATTAATACAGCTATACCTTGCTTTATGGTTTGTACTGTACCTAAGTCACAGCAAGTTGTCCCTCCCTTGTCCCTGTTGCAGACATCTACATTTGTAGCTTCCTTCTTTATTTTCATATCATCAGCTTTTAGTTCTGTGACTTTTAAAGATTTAGTCTTTTCATCACCCTTGAAGCTATTAATTTTGAAGTATTTTTAATTAAATTAAGGAAATGGAACAAGTATGTTTTCCACAGTGTTAAAATAACAAGGCCTGATAATCAATTATCTGTTGAAACATATCATTTGTTACTTCCAGTCTCCCTTGGTTCATTAGGCTTAAGCCTTAAGGTCAGGGTAATTTTCATACAAAGTGTTCAAGCAAAGTTATATTTTATCCACTTAATGTTTATCTTCTATTCAGGGTCCATTTTTATTTGTTATTAATCTGTTTTATTAACTTGCAACATTATAGACCTGGCTAATATATTTCCTCTTTCTTATAATGTGCTCCAGTTAAAAAAAGCAGAATCTTACAAAGCCTTCTTAGGAGATTCTGTTCATCAGAAAAAGGAATCCATTTTCTTGTGCATGTTAAGTTCTATTCATAACTACACTATTTTTGAACTCAAAACATTGACAACATGATGATGAGCAATATTACAGGTAAGTCTTTATCTTTCTGGATATTAAAATTTTAGATTATCAAATTTGTAATCGTGATTGCAAAAATAATTTGAATTGTCTAAAAAATTGCAGAAATAAAAAATTTCTTTTTACAGTATTTCACAATGTGGTCCAGATTTACATTCTTGGATTACTATCAGATTGAAAATCTTTTGAAAGTTTCCAAATCTGCAGTTCTTTAATAGACAAAGTGTATTATTAGGATATATATTATTTAACTGAATGAACTTTGGAATAAAAAGTTGGGACATTCCATTTAAATATATCAATAGTTAAGGGTCTTAACTATATGAAGGATGTTTTTATGATATTACAATGAAACTAATTCAGTAACATATTTTTCCATATTTATTGGTGACCACAATGTTTAGATAGCGCTGACTATCATGACAGTGCACAGTGAGGGAGAGAAGACTTAAACATACACTGTGAGCCCTTTTGTTCCTCATTTACATTTACTATCCATCATTTATTAATTCTGGTTTGGGTAAAGGTAACATTGTTTAATGCTGAAATGCAATTTTGAATTTTATACTAAAGATCTGCAATTTGTGGATTTATCATGCATGGGATGTACCAACTAGAATGCCCACCCACATACACACATTTTCTTTTTTAAAAAGAAGAAAATACTGGCAATCAATGATACACATTCACTGTCTTCTAATTATATATATTTACCTTTTATTTACATCATAGAAAGATTGATCAGATTTTGTGTGGTCAAGGTCTGGTTTAATGTATGTTTAAAATGCACTGATTTTAAAGTATGCATTACAATACTTCTTTCCAATTTCTTGTTTACATATTCCCTCCTTTTCTTTTTGTAAAATAAAAAAATAAACATCAAAAATAAAGTACATGATCACATGTGACAGAAGGGAGATGGCTGCACCTTTGATCTGCCCTAATCAATACATGATTCATGAACATAGCTGTTGGTTGAATATATTTTGGATGGTCTATTGTTGGGTATATAAACATCTCTTTGAGATTTGGTCAGACTTTGACTTCCATTGTTGCATCTTTCTTCCTTTGCTTGCATCTTACCTTCTTGGTGAGCTTTGTTAAAATAAAACAATTATAATTTAGTGATAGCAAGCTGGGTTTATAAATTCTTCTGTAGAAAAAGAGTAAGATTTTATTGAGGTAAGAATATTCATATTTATAGCAGTAAATCTATAACCAATGAAATAAATTTTCATTGCTATTATGTGTTTATTGGCTTTGCAAATAATAATCTTTGGTTTCCATCAATTGTTTTGAATGTTTAGTACATTAGGTTCTGGTCTAATTTTATTCCACCTCAGACTGTGTTATAACTTCTAAAACAAAAGGGGGGTTGAGGGTGCTTTTCCTGAGACTGTGCTCCTGACTTTTCTTGTAGATAATGCACCATTCTTTATGAGAATGACTAGCTTGGAACTTTGTCATAACTTTTTTTTTAGTCTTTCTTGTTTCAGGATGTTATTGATAGCATCTATACTTTCATGGATGTACAGAGTTCTCCTTCCATCAGGGGAAAGTCTTCCATTCCACCATAATTAATTCCATAATCATTTGTAGAAGTTATACAAATTGTACAATTCATATAAAATGTATTTAGAATTGCATGTCATTGTTTTATGTCGCTGCATAATTCATCAGTGTGATTTCCAAACAACTCCCAAAGAATAAGCTAGATGAATATAGTCACAGTATAGCAGAACAAAATAATATATACCTATCTCCACAGATAATCTATAATGAAAATTGGCGCCCCCACCCTTCCTTCATATTTAATATGTCATGATGTAGTATCTCCCCTTCATGGATTACTGACTTGTCGTGGAGAAGGGGCTTGCATAATTCAATGAAGCTATGAGCTATGCCATGCAGGGCCACCCAAGACGGACAGGTCATAGCAGAGAGTTCTGACAAAACGTGATCCACTGGAGAAGGAAATGGCAACCCACTCCAGTATCTTTGCCATGAAAACCCTATGGACAGTACCAAAAGGCAAAACGATATGACGCTGGAAGATGAGCCCCTCAGGTCGGAAGGCGTCCAATATGCTACTGGGGAAGAGCAGAGGGCTAGTAATAGTAGTGCCAGAAAGAATGAAGCGACTGGGCCAAAGCCGAAAGGACGCTCAGCTGTGGATGTGTCTGGTGGTGAAAGGAAAGTCCGATGCTGTAAAGATTTTTTCTCCATAGGAACCTGAAATGTAAGATCCATGAATCAAGGCAAGCTAGATGTGGTCAAACAAGAGATGACAAGACTGAACATCGACATCTTAGGTATCAGCGAACTAAAATGGACAGGAATGGGTGAATTTAATTCAGATGACCATCAGGTATACTACTGCGGGCAAGAATCCCTCAGAAGAAATGGAGTAGCCTTCATAGTCAATAAAAGAGTAGGAAAAGCAATACTGGGATACAATCCTCAAAATGTCAGAATGATCTCAGTTAGAATCCAAGGCAAACCATTCAATATCACAGTAGTCCACGTCCATGCCCCAACCACCAATGCTGAAGAGGATGAAACTGACCGGTTCTATGAAGCCCTACAGCACCTTATAGAACTAACACCAAAAAATGATGTCCTTATCATCACGGGGGATTGGAATGCTAAAGTAGGAAGCCAAAAGATAACTGGAATAACAGGCAAGTTTGGCCTTGGAGTAGAAAATGAAGCAGGGCACAGGCTGATAGAATTTTGTCAACAGAATACGATGGTCATAGCAAACACTCTTTTCCAACAACCCAAGAGATGGGTCTACACATGGACATCACCAGACGGTCAACACAGAAATCAGATTGACTATGTGCTCTCCAGCCAAAGATGGAGAAGCTCTATACAGTCAGTAAAAACAAGACCAGGAGCTGACTATGGCTCAGACCATGAGCTTCTCATTGCAAATTTTAGACTTAAACTGAAGAAAGTAGGGAAAAGCACTAGGCCACTCAGGTATGAATTAAATCATATCCCTGTTGAATATACAGTAGAGGTGACAAATAGATTTAAGGAATTAGATTTGATAGACAGGGTGCCTGAAGAACTATGGACAGAGGTTCGCAACATTGTACAAGAGGTAGCAACCAAAAGCATCCCAAAGAAAAAGAAATGCAAGAAAGCAAAATGGCTGTCTGAGGAAGCTTTGCAAATAGCGGAGGAAAGGAGGGAAGCAAAAGGCAAGGGAGAAAAAGAAAGATACGCCCAATTGAATGCAGAATTCCAGAGAATAGCTAGAAGAGATAAGATTGCCTTCTTAAATGAACAGTGCAAAGAAATAGAAAAAAACAATAGAATAGGGATGACCAGAGATCTTTTCAAGAAAATTGGAGAGATGAAGGGAACATTCAATGCAAAAATGGGCATGATAAAGGACCAAAATGGCTGTTGTGATTCAGGGTCAGCCTGTGGGTTCGGCAGTTGGGTAGGACGACTCAGAGGAGGAGGGGGGTGTTGAAGACCTTGCTGAGGGGGTTGAAGATCTTGCTGATGATAGCCCTCAGCCAGGCCCCTCCCACTTGGTCACCACGGAGACCCAGCTGTGTGAGCCTGACAGTGTGGATGAAGATGACCCACAGCTGGCCCTGTTCAAGGACGCCCGACGCAGGAGGCAGTCAATTAGGAGTAAACAGAGGAAGGCAATGGGGCTTCTCGGAAGGAGGCAGAGAGAAGCCACGCCCTGAACTCTATATAAGGGGAATGTCTGGGAGGGCTGGTTTGCTGAAGGCAACCGCTCGGATGGTTCATGTTTCTTAAAGCTCCTGTTTCTTGGTTCGTGTCTTGTTTGTTTTTGTAGCTATAAATTTGGCAGGCGTAGTTCCAGCCTCTTGCCGTTTGTGGAGGGGTTGTCCCTGCCTTTTCTGCAGGGCCGGTAGCAGGCTGGTACAGAACAATGGCAGGGACCTAACAGAGGCAGAAGAGATTAAGAAGAGATGGCAAAATTACACAGAAGAACTATACAAGAATGAGCTTAACGTCCCTGATAATCACAATGAGGTGGTCACTGACCTTGAGCCAGACATCCTAGAATGTGAAGTGAAGTGGGCCTTAGAAAAGCTGAGCAACAACAAAGCTAGTGGAGGTGACAGTATTCCAGCTGAGCTATTCAAAATCTTAAAAGACGATGCAGTAAAAGTGCTACACTCAATTTGCCAGCTAATTTGGAAAACTCAACAGTGGCCACAGGATTGGAAAAGATCAGTTTACATTCCAATTCCAAAGAAAGGCAATGCCAAAGAATGTTCAAACTATCGCACCATTGCACTCATTTCTCATGCTAGTAAAGTTATGCTTAAAATCCTACAAGCTAGACTTCAGCATTATGTGGATTGAGAACTACCAGAAGTACAGGCAGGATTTCGAAGAGGCAGAGGAACTAGGGATCAAATTGCCAACATACGCTGGATCATGGAGAAAGCTAGAGAGTTCCAGAATGTTCTGTACCAGCCTGCTACCGGCCCTGCAGAAAAGGCAGGGACAACCCCTTTTACAAGAAGGCAAGAGGCTGGAATTACGCCTGCCAAATTTATTGCTACAAAAACAAATGGAACAAGACAAACCAAGAAACAGGAGCTTTAAGAAACAGGAACTATCCAAGCGGTTGCCTTCAGCAAACCAGCCCTCCCACACATTCCCCTTATATAGAGTTCAGAGCGTGGCTTCTCTCTGCCTCCTTCCGAGGACCCCCATTGCCTTCCTCTGTTTACTCCTAATTGACTGCCTCCTGCGTCGGGCGTCCTTGAACAGGGCCAGCTGTGGGTCATCTTCATCCACGCTGTCAGGCTCACACAGCTGGGTCTCCGTGGTGACCAAGTGGGAGGGGCCTGGCTGAGGGCTCTCATCAGCAAGATCTTCAACCCCCTCAGCAAGGTCTTCAACACCCCCCTCCTCCTCCTCTGAGTTGTCCGACCCAACTGCCGAACCCACAGGCTGACCCTGAATCACAACACAGAAAAACATCTACTTCTGCTTCATTGACTATGCTAAAGCCTTTGATTGTGGATCATAACAAACTGTGGCAAGTCCTTAAAGAGATGGGTGTACCAGACCATCTTATTTGTCTCTTGAGAAACTTATATGCGGGCCAAGAAGCAACAGTGAGAACTGGACACGGAACCACCGATTGGTTCAAAATTGGGAAAGTAGCCCGACAAGGCTGTATACTGTCGCCTTGCCTATTTAACTTATATGCAGAGCACATCATGAGAAAGGCAGGGCTAGATGAATCAAAAGTTGGAATTAAGATTGCTGGAAGAAATATCAACAACCTAAGATATGCAGATGATACCACTCTAATGGCAGAAAGTGAAGAGGAACTGAAGGGTCTCTTGTTGCGAGTGAAGAAGGAGAGTGCAAAAGTTGGGTTGAAACTGAACATTAAGAAAACCAAGATCATGGCATCCGGCCCTCTCAATTCCTGGCAAATAGATGGGGAAGAAATGGAGGTAGTGACAGATTTTATTTTCCTGGGCTCCAAGATCACTGCAGATGGGGACTGTAGCCAAGAAATTAAAAGACGCTTGCTCCTCAGGAGGAAAGCCATGGCAAATCTAGACAGCACACTAAAAAGCCGAGACATCACCCTGTCAACAAAAGTGCGTATAGTCAAGGCTATGGTCTTCCCAGTTGCAATGTATGGCAGTGAAAGTTGGACCATAAGAAAGGCTGAGCGCCAAAGAATTGAGGCCTTTGAACTATGGTGCTGGAGAAGACTCCTGCGAGTCCCTTGGACTGCAAGGTGATCAAACCGGTCAGTCCTAGAGGAGATCAACCATGACTGCTCTTTAGAAGGCCAGATCCTGAAGTTGAAACTCAAATACTTTGGCCACCTAATGAGAAGGAAGGACTCACTGGAGAAGAGCCTAATGCTGGGAAAGATTGAGGGCAAGAGAAGAAGGGGACGACAGAGAATGAGGTGGCTGGATGGAGTTACTGAAGCAGTAGGCGTGAGCTTAAATGGACTCCAGAAGATGGTAGAGGACAGGAAAGCCTGGAGGAACGTTGTCCATAGGGTCGTGATGGGTCGGACACGACTTCGCAACTAACAACAACAACAAGATGTAGTATCTGTATTGTACTTTAGACTTTCCATCTCTGCTTCTCTTATACAATATGAATGATTTGTATGTCTCCAATTTTGTATGTTAACTGTTGATTATTAGACATTTCTTTATTATAAGAAATAATGATTAATTGTATAGCATCTATACTATTGTTGCCTTAGTGTTCTGTGAAATAAAGATAGAAGTGGCTAGGAAACAATCTTTACAGTAGCAAATATCTATTGATTACAAATGGTGTCAGCTACACAATATTACAGTTATGTGAAATTTGCTGTTGATGGGGATGTGTAAAGGTAAAGGTTCCCCCGCACATGCGTGCTAGTCGTTTCCGACTCTAGGGGCCGGTGCTCATCTCCGTTTCAAAGCCGAAGAGCCAGCGCTTGTCCGAGGACGTCTCCGTGGTCATGTGGCCGGCATGACTAGACGCCAAAGGCGCACGGAGCGCTGTTACCTTCCCACCGTAGTGGTCCCTATTTTTCTACTTGCATTTTTACGTGCTTTCGAACTGCTAGGTTGGCAGAAGCTGGGACGAGTAACAGGCGCTCACTCTGCTACGCGGCACTCGGGATTCGACCCGCCAAACTGCCGACCTTCTGATCGACAAGCTCAGCGTCCTAAACCCACTGAGGTGGCTTTAATGAGAGATTTAAAATATTCAGTCTGGTTGGGTTTTAATTATTGTAATTAATTCTTATACAGTATCTCAATACAGTCATTGTGTGTTGTTATATTTTCTTCATCCTTTATTTGACAGCATAAATAAAATAGTATATATGCCTTTTGATTTCATTCCATGGAGTTTGTTACACTTTTATGCAACAGACTAGAAACTGAAATTTATACCAAGTTTTGCAAAGTTTAGTTGCAAAATGATATCTAAAACCAGCATACTTTAATGTCTCCCATCCAAAACGTGCAATGTCTTTTATTAGCAGTCAGCTAGCCAAGAGCTAGAAAATAGGCAAGCCGGGCCATGTCTCACTGAAGTAGGTGGGATTTCCCTTTGCCAACATTAACACATGTCAGGTTTGAATGAGGGGGATTTCCAAGTATAGCAACAATTATGTTTGCAGAAGCACATAAGCAGAAACCTGTTGGTTTATTCTACCTGAGTGTTTGCTCTTTGGCTTTAGTTTTTTATGCCTTTGGGGCTTCTTTTCAAAAATACAGCAGCTGTGAGAATAAGCTACTCTTAGTACATTTTTCGTTTAAGTAACGGGTATTGCTTTGGGAGCAAGCTCTTACTGTTGTAGTACAGAGGAACACAACTCGGATGTTCACCTCTTGCTGCCAAGTCTGCTAAGTCTAAAACTTGCTGCTGTAGCCTTACACATTTTTGGAAAGAGATTTCAGCCCCTTCTGTGTTCTAGATACAACAGCAATCTATGTTTCATTGGACTAGCTTTCTATAGCATTAAAAATTAGGGGGAAAAAGGGTTTATTCTTGAAATGCATTAAAGACATCTCAACTCTTAGAATCTTGTTTAAGTAGCAATGGATTTATTTCTGAAGTTGGTTTGAATATTAGAAACATACTTTTATTAAAAGCATTTGAACCATTCATATGCATAGTATAAAGTCAGCATGAGAGAATTATGAAGAGGAAAAAAGTTCACTTTAAATATATTTTGGCTTGTCTAGCTGCAGAAACTTTGAGGATTTCTGATATGTATTTGTTAACCCATCTAGTAATAAGTCATGAATTGGCTATATCCAAAACTGAGCTGTATCTATGAAAAATGACCTGTCAATTTGACCACTTGCCTCTTCTACTATCACAGGGGAAAAAACATATCTAAAGAAGAGCACCCATACCTCTGCACCAAAAAATTAGAACAAGTTTATTTCTGGATAAAAGGAATATGTGTATCAAACAAGATCTTTCCAAGAAAAGATTAAGTTAGTTTTAGTGGTTCATTCACAAATAATTAGTAGTTTCCTAATATTCTCTAAATTTAGGGATCAGGTTTTTCCCCCCAGATGGCAATACCTTCAAAAAATAACTTTCTCCAATCAAGGATCATAAAGTTTGAAGCAACCATGTTAAATTTAATACTTTAGGAAACCAAATTAAAGCATTCTAAGGCCATTTAGTTCTACTTTCAATTGGATATTAATCTTTAAGATTCTTTGTAGCTTTATATATATTTGAACCCAAAATTTTCTAGCTTTTTTACAAGTCCACCAAACAGGACAAAATGACCCATTATTAGAACAGTAGAAATCAGATCTTGACCTTCTGTGTGATATTCTTTCAGAATGACATCATATCCTCCCTCAGTCTTCTCAGGGGTAAGATGACTCAAAAATTTCAATCGGTCTTCACAGGACTTAGTTTCTAGTCCCTGATCATCCTGCTTGTCATTTTATGAATCTGTTCCTTTTTCTCTGAATACTTCTTAAAAATTAGAGTTGGACAGAGTTGGACACAATACATAGAGTGAAGTCTGGCCAAAGTAAAATAAAGTGGAATGATTTAGAAATTATATTTCTAAGCTAATGCAATTTTTTAATTACATTGCCTTTCTTGCAGTTGCATCTCTCTTCTGATTCATATAGTTTTCAATTATTATTCAAGATCATTTTCATGCCTAGCCAGAAACTCCTCTATATTACATCCATTGATGTTTGGACCCTAAATGAAAAACTACACATTTGCCTATTTTAAATTCATTCTGTTCCTTTTAGCCATATTCTCTCTCAAAATTGTTTTTAGTTTTATTTGTCTCCCAGAGTATAAGCTAAAACACTCCCTGAAAATTTATTATGTCCACTGAAAATTTCATAAACATTCTCTCTCTTAGCCTTAGTCACTGATAAAAATATTGAAGAGTAGAAGCTACTCACAAACCAACTCTCTCCAATTTTATATCAGAGTGAAACTTCATCAGTTACTTTTTCACAGCTTCACTGTACACTGTAAGGGAGACATCTGTCTTCACTAATATCTAAGAAGTCTGCAGTATGTTGATAAAGCAGTATCTTGAATTTGTACTACAATTTTCAGCAATAGTCATACCCCTTAGAGAATTCTGGGAGTTTTTATTGGGGACAGCTAAACTACAAATTAGAGATTTCATGAAAGAATAGTTGTTTTCTTCTGTCCATTGGACAAATAAATTACAGGTAGTTCTTCCTCAGTGACTACCTCATTTAGTGACTGTTCAGTTATGATAAAAATAACTACAACCCATGCTCACATTTACAACTTTTGCATGTCTGTGAAGAAAGGTTGAAGTAAGATCATAAGCAGTTGCAGTTTCACTTACCACTGATTCTCTTAATGACCATTCTTCCACTAAGGAGTTTCCACCCATTGGTTTCATGGAGTGAGTAGGGCAAAGATGGTGTAACTTGTTCATCATCCCTTCCTCTTCCAATATGGTTTGTGTGCTAGTTTGCTACTAGTTTTTATCTCCTTTACTTAGCTAACTCTGTGTTCCCCCAATTTTCCAGCCTTTTTCCTTATGCCCCTTATTTTCTTTCAGTAGCAGCAGCTGCTGGTGGCCGATGGCTTTGCCTTACCCATCTATCCCACCTCTCCCAACATAATGCATTTGTGCCATTCTGGCTCTGCATGGAGTATTTTATGCAGTCACACTACAAATCTATATAAAAGCTTTGCTATAATTTCATTTTAAATCCTGGGAAATGTATAATGGTGAAGTATTTTTCATATATTTTTCATATTCTTTCTTGCTGTGTGCAATTACTGTACATTTTCAAGTCTGCAAAGGAGTATAAAACTTCTCTGTAATACATTTATGTATATAGAGCACACAATTAAGCTTTTCTCATTTATTATTGAATTATGTTAAGAAGCTCTATTTTGACATTTCATAGTAATCAGAGAATATGAAGAACGTATATTGTCATTAAGTTTGTTAGGTGATGGGATGATCCATATGCCAACAATACAGAAATTAAGTCTTTAATTGTGGGCCTATCAGAACATGCTTATACTCAGTGGATTAATATATCATCCAAATTTTAGCAGATCTAGTTTGTCATCTAACTGCTTTATTTTCATTGTGATGTCAGAGGTCCTTTGATAAATATTTGGAAAACAATTAAGGCAGTAAATGCCAATAAATGGTGAAATAAACTTTGATACTGTTAATACTAAGTCAGAATGTAACATATAGACATATTAAATCAGAGATTTTGTAAATCATATAAAGGCATATATTAATATACACACCAAAGTACTGTTACAAGAATAATTTGGGGGTTCCACCAGCTGGGCTTGCACAAGAACAAATAAAAAAAAAATCCAGACATACAGTGAGAAAAGAGATTTATTTATTCCAAAGAACAAAGACGTTTGTTTTTGGAGGTAGGCTACAGAGAAAATGGAGTCCAGAGAATTGGTTTTATAGTCAGACTGGTCTTTGGCCAGGACTTGTGTGTGGTTTTTGCATGTGCTGGTTTTTATGTGTGACTGTCAAAAAGCAATTGTCCTTCCTGTGCAGATTGAGGTGCTCCTGCTCTAGTCTTTGATCCTGGTGTGCGTGTGCAATCCAGAAAGATATGTAGATGTGTAAATTGCTCCCTAGGTGTGGATTTATTATGAGGGGAATCTGGCATCTTATATTTTGATTTCTTATGATTACAATTTGGAGACTAAAACATATGAAGAAATGTTGCAGGATTTGGGTTTAGCTAGTCTAGAGAAAAGAAGGAAAGGGGAAATGATGGCAGTATTCCAGTATTTGAGAGGTGGCCACAAAGAGGAGGGGGTCATTTATTTTCCAAAGCACCAGAGGGCAGGACAAGAAACAATGGATGGAAACTAATTAAGGAGAGAAGCAACCTGGAATTAAGGAGAAACTTCCTAACAGTAAGGACAATTAACCAGTGGAACAGCTTGCCATCAGAAGTGGGTGCTTCATCAGTGGAGGTTTTTAAATAGAGACTGGACAGTCACTTGTCTGAAATGGTATAGGGCCTCCTGCTTGAGGGGGTTGGACTAGAAGACCTCCAAGATCCCTTCCAGCTCTATTCTGATTGATCTTCCTTTAACCTAAGGGGATTCCTGCCTCCCTAATGGAGCCAATGTGGTGCTTTAAAAAAGGGGGAGGGGCAGATCATGGGTCTTCCCCCCTTTGGGCAGAGCCAATTTATAAATATAAAAATAAAAATAGTTGTGGTAGGCATACCTTTAATCAATTTGAATACCTTTGATTTGTGATGATCTATCTTTTGGGATATGGGAGACATTCCCAGATCTACACTAGGCAGGTGGGTATGCATTGGACGGGGGATCAGAAAAATATTTTTATTGCTACCCAAATTTCCTTATGTTTGCTTTGGAAAAAGAGACTGATTTTTATATTGAAACAGAAAGCAATGCCTTAGTATTGGCTATTGCTTAGTATGCCCAAGCCATGCAATATCTCTGTATGGAATGATTGAAAATGGCAAACCCAGGGCAAGTTATCCCAATAAGCTTCGACCTTCACAATCTACATGCCTAGTCTTCTGCAAGGTTTTACTTGATGGGTTTGCTAAGGTCTTGTTTTGGCCATATATGTGTTGTAAATACATGACATACCAACAATAAATGCAGATAATAGGTGAAAGCATAGAAAGAATTACAAGCATAAAGATCAACACCCCCCTGTTCCATTAAGCGAATATTAGCATAAGTTATTGTATGAATTCAATCAGTTGAATGGCTGTTCAGCAGTGGCAGTGTGGTGGCTGAAATGCAGGTTGGTCTTGGCATCCATGATATTCATCAGAAAGAGGTACAGAAGAAATTCAGGCAATCAGTTTGGTTGGTGAAGGCTAACCAAGTTCAGTTGTTTTCAATAGCTTGGAGAATGCATCCTGTAACGACTGCAGTTCCTCCTAATAGATTCCTATTAAAATCTACTGAATCAAAAAGACAATTATTAGCCATTATTGTGGGGGAACCAAGGTTCTATTAAAAACACTTGCCATTGCTATTCAGTGACCCTTCGGGTTCCATATTGATGTCACTGGGCATTTTCCAGCTCTGTTTCTGTAGCTCTCAGTTGTGTCCATCAGCAGAAAAGCAGGTTCTTCTTTTCTACGCATGGGGTGTGCAAACCTTCTCTCCTGGGGATTTCCATTGCATAGACTAGGTAAAGTGAGTGGCTTTCCTTCCTTGAATGACCAATGGCCAGAGAGGAGACAAATTAGCTGTGAAAGACACTTGAAAACAAATAAATGACTTGGGTTGTTTCCAACTTCAGAATCTGGTAAGTCATTTGGCTTGAATATCAGCCTGTTGCTAAAGGTTCCAGAAGAATCACAGGTGCAGAAAGTACGTGCCATAGCTTAACAAAACCTGATGTGTTTGCCTTCCTTTTGCCATAATTTCACATTTCTATTTTCCTTGATGGTAATGTACCTGTGAATGGTTCAATTTCAAAGCCCAAACAGATTCCCCCCCCAAAAAAGTGAATTTATAATGCAACAAATGAAAAAGCTTCCACATTTAGTTGAACTTAACTAGCCATAGATGTTAGGCTTAATTACATAATCATGCAATGTAAGATAAAGCTGCTAGGCTGATTTTTTTCTACCCTAGGGAAGACAAATCAGGAGAGGTTAACATAACTGCAGAGCAGTTCTATACTATACAACAAAATGCATGTAAAATAACCCTGAAGCAACACTTGGATTGACCATTACATTCCTACTTACTTCAGCTGAAACAGATTTTAATACTTTCTCATTTCCTTAATAATTTCCTAGGATGAGATCTTGCAGAGCTGGGAGGCCACATGGGAATGTATTTGCCTGGATTCTTTCCAAAGCTAAAATTATTATTATTTGTTTCAGATAGACTATACTTATCCAGGGAGACTCTATCGAATATTGCCAAATTTTATTTTTCTTCCCGCTCCTCCACCTTTCACCTTTATCAGGTGCCATGTTAAGGCACAAAAATGAAACCCAGTTCTCATGATCCATTTAGGATTTTAAAGATAAAACACAGAGGTAAAGAATAAAAGTCATACCCCTTAGATATTTTTTTTCTCACTGACCAGCATTGAGAATTTTGAAATACATTTGTGCAGGCAGATAATATGCAAATAACTTTTGGGGATAGCACAGCAAGCAAGCAATAGATACCTGGGAAGATACAAAAGTAAGCCTCCCACTCCTCCCCCCCCAATAGCTAAGTCTTTTTTAGAGCAGCAACCACCTTTTCCTAACCAGCAGCTACAGGAAAGGAGATTTATATGAAACATTTGTAAACTCAGAACTTTAATCTGAAAAGGGTTTAAAATCTGATTCTTGCCTCCCCAATAGGGCTGGTGAGGTGCTAAAAGGGGGCGCAGGCAGATCAGAAGTCTTTTAACTTCTAACAGTGCTTTATGAAACAACAATAAAACAACAACATAATGATGATGATGATGATGATGATGATGATGATGATGATGATGATGATAATAATAATAATAATAATAATAATAATAATAATAATAATAATAATAATATATTTCGGGTAAACAACGTAACCATTAATTTTAACAGGCTGACTGTATCACTACTAATACAATAAAGGATATATAAACTATGCCAAGTTAACATTTTATATTGTGTTAACAAGGTATGAATAAAAAATCTTGTAACCCAATCTGGATTCCTGAGTTTTCAGTGATACAACCACAATGTCTATACAGCTGTTTATTTTTAAATACCTTTACAACAATATACATTTTGTAAATGTAAGTAAATACATCTAAGAAAATATATAAAATGGGAATACAGCCTATAACCATAATAAACCTTAATGCCACGTGTGATCCCTGACCTAATGTTGCTCTCAAATTCATCAATGAATTTGAATTTCCTCGGGAGCCTCCTTGGAAAACAGAGAGAATCAGAAAGAACAAGGGGAAAAAATCGGTGAGAAAGGATGTGTCGAATGAAACAAAACAGGTGTCCTGATACTTTTGGGTTTGGCTGCACCCACAGCTGACCACTGCCGTATATGACCCTGCACAGATTATCCTGGAACAATGTTTTATAAAGCAAGAAAAAAAAATCCTACCCCTTTTTTAGAAAACTAATATTTAACTTCAATAAGATGATAATGTTTCACTCCAATGAGATAATCTTAAATTAGGAATTATCTTAGGCAGGTTTTGGCATTTTCTGGCATTTTCAAGAAACGAGCAAATCTTTATGGTGACCATTTTTTTTTGTCTGCAACATTTCAAACCAGTTTACATTATTGTAGTAATGTTCAGAGCATGTGAATATGCATGGATTAATGTTCATACACGATTCATCTGGGAACTGCAGGATCATTTCATCCTTCTATGGTGAAACTATTGTTCCTCCTCTAGTAAAGTAATAGATGTTTCAGAAGTGCTTTGAAGTCCTTCCAGCTTTTTCACAGTACTGTGAAATCTGATACTGTGGCTTTTAAGGAGTCTGTGAAAGTACAAACTATAGTACATGTGGAATTCATTCACTGACTTCCAAGCTTAAGTCTGGGAAATAAAATGGTGTAAGAAAAAGTCTTAAGGCATGGAAGAGAGAATGTCTGCAATACAGTAAAATGTGGCATCTAATTGTCAACTTTGGCACATTCTCAAATGTGCAGTTTCCTACACTTTTGAGGTACCTGGAGCTTTCCCATGGGCTCAAAATTGTTACAACTTACCTTTGAAACTTTTGAAGTGTTTTGACTGTAAAATAAAACAATGAAATAATGTTCTTTTTATGAGGCATTCCAAAGTTACAGCTTCTGCTGGATTGTAAATCAGTGTTTTTCCTCCTTCCCTTGTGATTTTGCCTTAAATTAGGCCTCTGTGTTGCTGACTTGTTGTTACACAAGTACTTCTTCTTGCCAGAAGCCCTTAACTTATTCATGCCAGTGGGTAGGTTGGCAGGCAATGTTTGCCTAAACCCTGAGCCCTGTAATCAAGGGTTTGCATTTGGAAGGAAAGACTAGAAGATAATAAGATGTTTTCTTCTTTTGAAGATAGCAAAGTTTTCATGTTCATATCCAGCATGCAGGAGGTAAAATTAAGTCACAATAAAGGTAAAATCATCTCAGAATAAAAGCATGAAAACCCTTGCAAAATAACAGCCATTAGCATGATTAGGATCCAGTCTTATCAAATTAACGTTATTGGTGAAGAAAGTGAAACTATTAATTTGGGTCAAGGGGGCTAGATCCATTGACATTTTTAATGTAAAGAAGCTTAGGTTTGCAAAAGGGATTTCAGGCTATTGATAAACCAGCTAAACAGTCATTTGCTTTATATTTATCCTACAAATTAGGAATTAATTTTGCATTTAAAACTTCTTAAGTATAGTTGTGAAGAACTTTGTGTGGAAAGCCAGTATTTTAGATGGCCAAAAAATAGCAATTCAGTTCACAAAATATTAGAATGTAAACAGTTCTAACACATCCTCATGTTACAGTTCAACTGCATACGGGATGACAGAGATATGAAACTTGGTTACCCGGTAATTTGGATGGGAAAAGAGAAAAGCCAATTGTTTTACAATCCAAAATAAAAGAGGCTGTTTCATTGTTTGCAAAGAATGCATACCCAAAGGTGTCAGAGGGCTCTTCTGAAGGGTAGCATTAAAATCTATTTTCCTATGTAAGTCCAGCGAAAATATGCTAGCATAAAAATATGCTGACCCCATTTCCTATTCTGCTTCTTAGCAAAGCAGGTGAAGGCTCTGTCTGCATGAGAAGGAGGAGCTGAGAGATTGGGGGGAGGGATATCTTCTGTTTTCAGTTCTTTAATGCCATGATTCCGTCATGAGGGAACCACTTTCTAGTGCTTCTCACCTTTCTCTTTCACCCACTAGCCACAGGGCGAGAAGGGATGAGAAAAAATACCTCATACTTCCCTTTTCTCCCCTCTGCTTCTTTTGCTATCTTCAGCAAGAAAAGCTGGGGGAAATGAAGAGGGAAAGCAGATTTTTTTGTGGATAATTGTCTGATCCCACTGTGAGGGAATCTAATCTAGTTAGCACCTGAGAGTGCAGTTCCACCTGGATGAATAGCCCCCTTCCTCTCCCCCCCCCTCCATGCTGGGAAAACTGATTTCAAAATGATCTGTGTCAACTGAAGGATAGCAAGAGAAGAACGCATGGAAATGGGGGGAAAAAGAATTTACAGATTGATATGCTGTCAATTCTTTAGTCCCATGAAGCAAAGAACCACCGCCTTCTTTTTTCACCTAAGTAAAGTTCATAGGTTAGGCTTATCTACAAATGGGGAAATATTGTTTATGCATATCCTGCATGTCAAACATTGTCTAGACCAGGGGGTCTTCAAACCTGGCCCTTTTATGACTTGTGGACACTTCAACTCCCAGAATTCCTCAGCTAGGCATGCTGGCTGAGGA
Source organism: Vipera berus (assembly GCF_964194415.1). NCBI lineage: Eukaryota > Metazoa > Chordata > Lepidosauria > Squamata > Viperidae > Vipera > Vipera berus. The sequence goes on from NC_138207.1 coordinate 32,131,390, forward strand.
ATTCTGGGAGTTGAAGTGTTCACAAATCATACAAGGGCCAAGTTTGAAGACCCCCTGGTCTAGCCCGATTGATCAGTCACTCTTTCCATCTGGGAGAACGGTTACAGAGTTGTTCTCCCACATACTTACCTGCATCTGACAGCTCTCCGATTCCACAAAACATCTACATGGGAAAAGAAAACTGGTGGCAGAACACCTCTTCCCCACATGCATGCACATATACCGTACTTTTCTTGCCATCCTTTCAGCCTCTAACACCTTAAGGATCTGTTTAATCTATTCTGACAAGGTTGCAAGAAAAAGGGAAGACACTAGTTGGCAGTGGTAAAATGCAGGCTCTTTTACCAAAAGGCCAATGCCCCTGAAAATCAGGGACTAGAGACCAGAAGATGGTGTTGTCCAGGTTGCCAGCAAGAGCAAAATTGGCCCTCCCTTCTTATCTGACCTCAATACAGGGTACTGTAGATGGCCCACATGTCACAGCTCGTAGAGCTGGATAACATCGTTATCCAGCATGTTGGATGAATTGAAGATGACATCATTTATTCATCTGCTCTAAATAATGGTGGGCTTAGATTGTGACACCATGCCCGTTGTTTTTAAGATCCACCTTTTCCTTAGATAAAAACTGAAATAGATATCATCATAAATTCATGTGCAAATAGTCATTATATAGTTTATTATTATTATCTTTTTACCTCTATATAGGGCACTGAGCCTTCCTCAAATACTACGGTAAACTACTTTGGCCTGTCTTCTTCCTCATTATCATGGTGAGGATGAAAAGTTGCAAAATGATAGGTTTCCCTTTTATTCTCCAGTGAGTACTTAACAGCCTCCTCTTCTCCAGGAATCCTTTAAATCTGCCAGTATTCAGACTAGTTCATGTTTATATTAATGAAGGGTTGTTCCAACACTTTATAGTTACAATGCACTAGAATACATAAATTTTGTTGCCTTCGTTTCATCTCTTCTTTAGACTGCTAATTCTGAGAAATAAAAAGATGTCTCAGCAGAATATTCCCTCTTGTTCTCGCCCCTGAAAATTAAATTTGTATGTTTTATTCTTAAATGACAGTCTTGGTAATAGTGAAAAGAGAGCTTTACAATATGCCCTGCCAGTGCATCCCTCTAATGTTAATGAGCAGACACATTCTTCTTGAGGAAACAATTTGGCACTAAAAATAGATGCCAGACAAGCTAGAACTGAAATAATTGCAAAAACAGGGCTATAATCAGGTCCTGATTTGTAAAGGCATAGATGAATCTTTTACATATTCCCTCTAGGATTTTTTTCAGGGGGCCCCAAACCAACCAGTGGTATATTTACAGGCTGAAAGAGAAAATATCCCACTGGCCTTATTCACAGAGGTTTCCACTCAGTAAAGAAGCCAAATATACCGTAAGATTTCTGGGTGAAGTATCGTAATTGTAATATTACATACAATATAATTTTTAAAATAAATACTGTTGCCAACAATATTTTCTCTTGGTCTCTCTTTCTCTCTCTCTTTTTAAATTAAAGGCAGCTTTTGATGACTGATAAACATATTAAATTGTATCCCAATTTGCATAAGGGTTGATAATTTTTTCTGAAATCCTATTCCATGGATGCTAGCTTTTTGGTTAAGTCCAGTTCCCACGACCCAGTTGTAAAGTTGTTACCCACATTTTTGTTAATCCCAAATCTCATATTTCCTACTTTGTCTTGGTAAGCTTTCCAGTGGAACCACTGGGAGATGTTTTTTTCCTCCTAAGCCTAATTGCTTAGTCACAAGGGGTATCTTATTTTTTCCTAATTTAGATCCTCAAATTCACACATATCTATTTACTCAGAGGCATCTACTGTAGATATAGCCACCCCAATTGGACTCTCATGGATGCTCACACACACAAAGTCAACATGCATGTGCCACACAACCTGACTACCCCCCAGAAACAAAGTCAGCTTAATTGCCCCCAACAATCTGGGTCCTCATTTTACCTACCTCGGAAGGATGGAAGGCTGAGTCAACCTTGAGCCTGGTGGGATGCGAATCTGCACTAATTGCAGGCAGCTGGTGTTACTTAAGGAGGCATTAGCCCACTGCTCCACCAAGGCTCTTGAGGTATTGAGGTCAAACTGATAGATCTGTTGTTTCCTAGATCTATTTTTTTCCCATTTTTTGAAGATGGGGAACTACATCAGCTCTTTTTCATTCCTCTGGTAGTTCCTGGTGCTCCAGGATCTTTAAAAGATATAGTTCAGTGTTCTGGACATCTGCCAGTTCGTTCAGAACCTTGGGGTGTAATCCATCTGGTCCTGGTGATTTGAACTCGTCTAGGGTGGACAGGTGCTCAGTTATCATTTCCTTGCCTATTTTAACTTGTGTTTATAATCTGTTTTTTACGGTACTGTTTTTGATAGGTTGGACTGTTTTTTTCCCCTTTGTGTAAAGACGGATGCAAAAATGAGTTAAGCAGTTCTGCTTTCTCCCTGTTGCTTGTCACCTTCTTGCCACTTTCTCCCACTAATGAACCAATCGTTTCCTTGACTTTTTTCTTCTTTTGTACAAACTTTTTTTTACTTTTGTCACAAGCCTTAGTTCATTTTGAGCTTTAGCTTTCTTCACTTCATCTTTGCAGGCTTGGGCTATTTGCTGATATTCTGCCTTAGTTATGTGCCCCTCTTTCCACTGTTTATACTTGTCCTTTTTGTCTTTCAATTTATCAGAGAGTTCTTTATGCAGCCATGCTGGTTTCTTTTGACAGCTATTATTTTTCTTCTTCATTGGTATTGTGCTAGACTGGGATTTTATAATCTCACTTTTCAAAATTTCCTAAGCTTCTTGAGTGGTTTTCTCCTTGAGGATTCTCATCTGTGGAATCCTTCCCGAGCTCTTTCTAAGTTTATTAAAATTAGCTCTCTTAAAGTCTAAGATTCTAGTCTGTCTATGTTCTATTGCTTATGCTTGCATAATGTTGAATTCCAATATTTCAGAATGTAGGTGGGTTCAGGAGAGAGACAGCTGGGTCTCCCCCCACCCGCCCTGACTAACTGAGATGCATCAGTTTAGGAAATTAATAGACTCTCAGAATTAGCAGTTACAGGAACCGTACATAAATGGAGGAAAGGGAATGAGAATTGATTCCACAGGGATTTTGAAAGAAACATGGAGGGTCTATTTTATGACAGGGGAATTGGTCAGGATAATATTAACAACATTTTCTGTTCTGTGTAAGGGAGCTGTTGCTTTCTTTGCCTTTTCATCTTGATGACATTAGTTGTTAAGGTACAGCTTTTTCTAGGCATATTTTTGGACTGCCTCAGTTTGAGCATGCCATATGGTTTGCATGTGGTTCTGGCTGCTATGACTCCAATGATATTTTCTCCCTCATGTCCATTTATGCATAAACCTGTGCTTACTTTTCCTGTAATAATGTATTATGACCTAAACATCAGCCTGTTCATTAAAGATGGGCAGTAAAAGAAATCAAGCTCCATACAACACATGGTAACTTGAGCAGAAGGGGATTTGCTGGATATCACATTAAAGCAGAAATGTATTCAACGTGTTCCTCACAAATATGCATCTTTTATCCAGGGAGATTTGTCCTTAGGCACTACAAGAGACAGCCACCCTCAAATAGAAACCAAGCAATACAGCGATCATCTCTTGCTTCTGTATGTGCTGAAACCAATTTTGGGTTCTTTATAAAACATAACGTTCCAGGTTGATTGTCTAGAAAAAAGCCTGGAGTAGAATCAATTCACAGCAGAGGAAAATAAGATTCATTAAAACAATAAAATGCAAAACCTACACCAGGAAGTGATTTACATGTATTTATCTCCATTGGCATAAACTCTTAAATGCATCTGACTGAAAATCAATCCAGAAATAGAAGCTACAAATCTGGCATTTCCCTTCTCCCCTGTTCTATTAAGGATTCTGTCCTATTATTAACCAGGATATTTAATAATACCATCATTATAAGTATACCCTATGTAAATCTCACCAAAATCAAAGAGAATTAATTGTCCCGTGACTCATGTTCAACTTCTCCCAGATATAACCCATGATTTTTTTCATTATTTTGAAAACAATTTAAAATACTACAATAGTGTGATTGTAATGTATAAATAATTGAAACATAGCATTGTCTCTTTTTTTTCTTTCTTAGGTCTGGGACATTGAGACTTACAGTTTTGAACTCTTGTGGAGCCCACCATAGCACAATACTCATTGATTTATTAAGATAATTTTTCCTCCTGATTTATGGCTGGGTCTTTATATTTAAAAAAACAGCATGTTTCATTCAAAATTGAGGCATTTTATCCAAGGGAGATATACTATGTGATCTAATATGGCTGCTTATGCCCAGTCTGAAAACACACACTACATATAACACAAGAACTTTGCATCATAGCTAATGGATGTGCAAGACCTGGAGATTATTTATTTTCTTTGCAAAGCCAACTGTGAACTTCTCTGGGAGGACCCTGGCCTTTGGCAGTTCATATTTAATGAATGACAGCTGCTTTGGAACATATGTGGGCTGCTGGAATGCTAGAATATCACCAACAGAAATGGAAGCAGACTTGTTAATATATAAGCACTGGAGGGAAGCTATTTAATACTGCTGCTACTTCTATTTAACTTCGTGGGCCAGTGATTCTACAGAATGACACAGCTACTACCTCTTTAGGAGTGCATCAGCAAACCATTTATTTGGAAGCTTTCTATTTTTATGTACTACCTGGATTTTAGCTTCTACCATATTTCACATGATGGATAGTGTAGTTTGCACAGCGAGGGATTTAAAACTTTTACGCTAATAGATTTTAAGAATTCCTTTTTAAATATGTTGAAGGAGTTCATTACAAGTTTAGGATTGTGCATTATGCTCCAAACTGTTAATTCTTTTTTCTTTCTTTGGCTTTTTAAAAGAAGTGCACAGTAAAATAGTAATTTATCATATTTGCATTTATCAAAGAATTGTTCTTTGCAATTTGTAGAAGTTGAATATTTTTAAATCTTAACACTTGTGGCCTTCAAATTACAGTACATTACAGCAGAGACTACTACTGAAGTAAAACTTTCTAGGTTTTAATTATGTTTAGAAACTGCTCTTTAGAGGTTTAATTTCTCAATGTCCTAAAGAATACAGTCTCAACTGCATTATGCTAAGCCTTCCTGATAATGTATATTGAGAGAAATGTAGGTACAACTAATCTCATATATATTATATCAATATGAATCTCTTGATAAGTGCAAGGTCAGAAATCCATTCTTCATGAACAAATAAACAGGTGTTTCAATGAAGAGTTGGAAATTATATTACAATTAGTTTCTTCTTACTCTTTGGGATTAATGCTAATGCTAGTATATTAAACCTGTTGCAACATTCATACAAATGCTAATAAGTTAAAATGTTGATTATTTTCCATGTTTTTTAATGCAGACTAGCCTTATGTTTTTTTTAAAAAAGAACAAGTTAGGCAGCTGCAGTTGTTCCTAGAAGCAATATTATGGCTGTTTATGATTGACCACATTTCTCAAATGAATTAAGTATTTCTCTCTCTCTTTTTAAAGATGTTATTATAAGATTTTACATAGACAATTAGTAATATACTCAAGGAAAGGAAAAAACAACAATAAAATGACTGGAAAAAAAGATGCAACATTTAAAAAGAAAAAAGAAGATTAAAAAAAGAAAGTAAAAACAGAAAACATGAATATTTTTTCACTTGTGGGTTTTCTCTTGCCATATAATTTTTAGACTGTAGTTATTTTAAAATATTTATTTTTTGCTTAAATGGTACATCAGTTGTAAAAACAATTATTGTCTGAAACAAAAACATTATTCTGGTAAAACATTCTTTTTTAAATCACAGAAATTCTCCCTAACAGTTTCTTCCATTTTAATAGGCCCTTCTTAATTTCATTCCATTGCTTAACATAATTCATACAATTCATATTCATCATAAAATCCAAATATTTTATTTTCTTAATCTTAAATCCAGTTTTCTCCATCAGTTTTATTTGTTATTCTGCTTTCATTTTCGTTAACGTCTTGATCTTATTATTATTAGTCTTAAAACCTGCTAGTATACCAAAGTCCTTTAATTTTCTAATTAATGTTTCTACTGTCTCTGACAGGTTCTCCAAAACTATCACCAGGTCATTTGAAAATGATCCTTAACTTATAAGTTTCTTTTTTCAATAAAATAAAATAAAATAAATCCAAACATACCTAATTGGAATTTCTCCAGCATATTACAAGGGAGTTTGTGCTTGCCTGAAACTATGTATGAAATAAAGGAATCAAGAAAAAAGGTCCTAAAAAGCAAAAGTTCAAATGTAGATCCTTAGATGACTTCTTGTTTACATCTTTCCATGGTTTTGTTCATTATTCTTGTCCTTTTACTCTTTTACCAGGTACTGATGTCTACTTAATTTATAACTTTTGTTTTGAAGAGACTGGAAATTGAATCATGGCAACTGGACTTCTTTTCTTTTTTGGTTTGAAATGTTTTGCTTCTTATCCAAGTAGCTGTTTCAGGTGGTTAGGGGGACCCCATAAAGGTTCTCCAGGATGGTTTCATTATGATAAAGTGAAAAATCTTTCTCTGCCCCATTTTTATGCTGCTCTTGCATCAATCCCCAGGATGATCAAGACCACAGGTTCACCAGGAAAGTCACACTACTGGCCCATTTAGAAAAAAGGATTTAGGAGCAATGATTTTTAACAACTCTCTGCCTACTCACTTAACTAGCTCATTCAGGTTAGGTGAGCCCAACCATAAATATTGGACATTTTTAACCTATAGCAATTGTATCCTTGGCAAGTGGATGGCCATATGACTTGATTAATTAAAGAAACGAAGGATTTTTTTAATCTCTGTCATGTTTTGATTTACCCTCAGCAAAATTTAGAATTCTCCAGATAAGTCAGACTATAACATATCTCATCTTTGTTAAGCAGGAGCTCTTGGCCCTGCAAATGCTAAGTGTGGCTTCCATACAAAATAAGTTGTCCAATATATAATCAGTGAAGCTAGATTTGTAGATCTTACAAAATGAAAATGTGATGTGTTTTATTCCTGTGATACATAGGCCCAGCTACTGATTGAAAAAAGTATGGTTGCATTCTGTCAATACACCCCTCCCCATTTCTCTTGGATTTGTGGGGAAATCTGACGGGTTGGGACAGCCTGAACTATGGCTGCAACAAATGCAAACATTTGGAAGTAAGGATTAAATTAAACTTGCTTTTTTCAAATAAATAAATTGATATTGTTTTATGATGAGCTGTATACCAGTCTTCAATCAATTGTACCAAAGATCAGTTGTAATGGACAGAATATCTATGTTTTTCTGCTAGTAGTCTTACTTTTACATTCTGTGTGTAAGGTCCTTTTTTATTTTCTGCCACTACTTTCCTCTTTTTGTTAATGTAGCCCTGACCTTTTAACTTCTTGTAAATTATTTGAAAGGATAAGATTGGTCTGTTTTAGAGTCCCTTTATCTTGTCTTTTACTACTTACCTGCTGGCATTTTCTATTGCTGTTAAGAAATTGAAAATTAACAACTAACAGATTGGGACTTAAGAGATATCTGGCTTCAGGAACAAGACTCCCCTATGTACTTACCCAATTTTAGGACCATATTCCACATAATGTTAAATGTGCATATTTTTTTAAAAAAGGATACAGATAGCAGAGCCTGGATTAATAGTCTCCTTTGGAAGGAAAACTATTATAATAACAACAATAGTAATAAATTTCCTCCTAATAAAAATACAAATTACCATAGGGGAGATAGAAATTAAATTTCCATATTTCTGCTGTAACATTCTTAGGAACAAAACCACAAGTCCTTGACATTTGTCTTTTATTTAAAAATACACATTAAACATTACATTGTATTAACATCTTTTTCATTAATCAAATTTATATAGCCACCCATCTCACCATGGCAGTTCTGGGATGCACACAATAATAGATAAAGCAACAAGTATAAATAACAGGTAATACAAATATAAGAACCATAATAAATATTCTTTAAAAAACCCCAAATATGAGCTTAAATACAACCATAAATGGAAGGAGAATAGAAATAGCCCCATCAACAAAAGAGCCATTGAGAAAAGTCTCCAGCTTGTTCTCCTTGAATTACTTTAGCAACAGGATAATATTCACTGCCATTACATTGACTAGATTACTGTGCTCAAATATTAGAGCTTGTTTTAGGAAACAGTGCTTCTAAACATTTTATCAATTCCTAGCCATTAAGGCTGGAAAGAGCCCTTTCTCTTCCAAATCATTGTTAAAAATACTATTCATTTTACCCAGTTTTATCTTGCTCCTAATTCTAAATAAAGACAATTTCAAGAGGAATATTGACCACTGCGAATTGCTTTCTCATAAAGAAAGCTGTTTACAGAGGATATGGAATATACAATTATTTATTTATTTAGAGAATTTGTATCACTGCCTACTCGCACATGGTGACTCATTATCTGCCAATAATGTATTTTGATATAATTTATATATTTAGGCTCTGTTACAAGTGGGAACATAGCAAAGCAATGCAATCACTTTATGGATCCATGCAAAATGATAATTCATGTGTGGTCTGATGGATCATTGAAAAAAATGATATAAATGTAAAATAGTATGAGACTTCTTACTTCTGCTTTTGTTTTGTTCCACTTAGCTGTTCTCAGCTTTATAATTGTCCTTTCAAAGTGTAAATATTATGGCCAATTCCCAGCAAAGTTTAGATGAGGCCTGTGAAATATAAATACACGTCTCTGTGCCAAAATATTGTGGGTGAGCATCACTATGTCATGTGAAAGTTCTAGTTTATCCCTTCTCCCTTTTAAAAATATAGTCATATTAATTGATGCTGAGTTTATTTCCAGATCAATTTTAAGCACAAATATGTTGCCTTTATGTTATGATTTTTATTTTTCAATTGCCTCTCTTTATTCATGGAATTCTGTGGGAGGTCCAGATGACATTTATTTGATTGAGAACCTTTTCTTGTTTCCCACTAGTTTGTTACACTAATGTGTAAGATGAGGAAAAATCTGTTGAAGAAGAAAAGTCTGATTTCTTGCATAATTTCATTTGATTTCTAGCACTTGGACCCATCTGTCTGGAAGCAATTTTAATTTCCGTTTAGATAATTCCAAATTTCTCTAGAATGAACTTCTTCAACCAAAGGTGACAAAATAAAATTTAATTAATTTTGGAAATTTCCTGCCATGGGATAGGGTCACAGGTATTTGCTTTCCCAAATACATCTGTTGGCTGCCATGTAACAAGGAAAGATGGATTAAATAGATCATGGACTGATTCATAAAGGCTCTTCTTATATTAAAATATTTCTACATATCATATAAAGCAGACTAGACAAGGTAATGTGTAATCAGTGGCTTTTGTCTTGATAACTTTAATCTTGAGGAATTGAAACTGAATGCCTATTGCTAGAGACATTATACCAAACAAGTACCAAAACGTGAACTAATTTGATTACATGGTTTAATCTGATTTACAAATAAATGGATTTGGGAATGAAGAATTATTAGCAGTTTTGTGTGCTGTCGTTTATTATCTAATGGTTGAGGGTGAGCATGTGGACCTGGCTTGCATCACGGAGACTTGGTTGGGCCCAGAGGGCGGTATTCCTCTGGTCGATCTTTGCCCACCAGGTTTCCGGGTGCTGCACCGGCCTTGGCCTCGGGCTCAGGGTAGGGGTGGGGGAGTGGCGGTTGTCATGAGGGAGACCTTGTGCCCGCGGGAGACCACCGTTCCCCAGATAGTCGGGTGTGAGTCTCTCTTCTTGAGATGTGGCCCTGGTGCGCAGTTGGGCTTGCTGCTGGTGTACCTTTCGCCTAGTCACGCAGCAGCAGCCCTGCCTGAGCTTCTCGATATCCTCTCTGGGTTGGTGATTGAGTTCCCCAAACTTATAGTTTTGGGTGACTTCAATCTACCATCCCTGGGAGGATCATCTGAGTTAGCTCGGGAGTTCATGGCTTCCATGACGGCCATGGACCTGACGCAAGTAATTTCTGGACCGACTCATGTGGGAGGCCACACCCTTGACCTGATTTTCTTATCTGGACGGTGGTTAGATGATCTTGGTGGGGGCTCCCCAATTGCTATGCCCCTGTCATGGACCGATCATCATCTCCTGCGGCTGGTCTTCCGTTTTGCCACCCCCCACCGTGGGTGTGTGGAACCAACTAGATGGTACCGCCCCAGGTGCTTAATGGACCCTGAGAGGTTCCAGGTAGCGCTGGGGTCCCCACCTGCCTCCTTCACTCACAACTCGGCGGATGCCTTAGTGGAAGCCTGGGAAAGGGCAGCCACGGAGGCTCTCGACCAAGTTGTACCCTTGCGGCCCCTGACCTGGTGCAGATCCCATCGAGCTCCATGGTTTTCCGCGGAGCTTCGGGAGATGAAGCGTCGGAGACGGGGCCTAGATAGCTGTTGGAGATCCAGCCGATCCAAATCCGACCGATTGTGACTAAGAACCTACATTAGGTCTTATCTCACTGCGATAAGGCGGCGAGGTCTAATCACTTCGCTACCCTTATCGCGTCCGCAGATAATCACCCGGCCGCCCTGTTTAGGGTGACCCTTAATCAGGAGGTGAGGGAGGAACCCTTGCAGGGTCGTGCCGAGGAGTTTAACCAACATCTGTCGGACAAAATCGCTCGGATTCGGACCGGTCTGGACTCTGACTGGGCAGAGTCTGACGATCAGGACACGGGTGGTCTTGTCCTGGGAGGAGTTTGATTCTGTGACTCCAGAGGAAGTGGACAGGATTATGGGGCGGCTGAGCTCCACCACATGTTTATTGGACCCATGCCCTTCCTGGCTGGTTTATGTGGCCCGGGAGGGGACACGAGGGTGGTTCCAGGCGGTTATATCTGCCTCTTTGAGTGAGGGTAGTTTCCCCGCCTTCTTGAAAGAGGCGGTGGTGAGACCTCTCCTCAAGAAGCCTGCCTTGGACCCAGCTGTGTTGAATAACTTTTGTCCGGTCTCCAACCTTCGCTTTCTTGCGAAGGTTGTTGAGAGTGTGGTGGCGCATCAGCTCCCTCTGGTCCTGGATGAAGCAGATTATCTAGACCCGTACCAATCAGGTTTCAGGCCCGGGTACAGCACGGAGACGGCATTGGTCGCTCTGGTGAATGATCTCTGGAGGGCTCGGGACAGGGGACATTCCTCTGTCCTAGTCCTATTAGACCTCTCAGCGGCGTTCGATACCATCGACCATGGTATCCTGCTGCGGCGTCTCAGGGGATTGGGAGTGGGAGGCACGGTTTTGCAGTGGTTCTCCTCCTATCTCCTGGGACGTTCGCAGTCGGTGTTGGCAGGGGGGCAGAGGTCGACCTCGAGGTCTCTCGTCTGTGGAGTTCCTCAGGGGTCAGTCGTCTCGCCTCTCCTGTTCAACATCTACATGAAACCACTGGGTGAGATCATTCGTGGTTTTGGAGTTGGGTATCATCAGTACGCCGATGATACCCAGCTTTTTATTTCGACCCCACCCCAGTGATGCCCTCGATGTGATGTCCCATTGCCTGGAGGCGGTTCAGGTCTGGATGGGGAGGAACAGACTTCAACTCAACCCCGACAAGACTGAGTGGCTGTGCATACCGGCATACCGGGATATTCAGAACATTCCATCTCTTTCCATGGGGGGTGAACTATTACCCCCCGTAGATAGGGCTCGCAACTTGGGAGTCCTTCTAGATTCACGGCTCACTCTGGAAGACCATATAGTAGCTGTGACTAGGGGGGCCTTTGCCCAGGTTCGCCTGGTGCGCCAGTTGCGGCCCTATCTAGACCGGGATGCTTTATGTACGGTCACTCATGCGCTCGTGACTTCTCGTCTGGACTACTGCAACGCTTTCTACATGGGGCTGCCCTTGAGGACCACTCGGAGGCTCCAACTGGTACAGAATGCAGCCGCGAGAGTTGTGTTGGGAGTCTCCCGATACTCCCATGTTACACCTTTGCTCCGTGAGCTGCATTGGTTACCAGTTGTCTTCCGGGTGAGATTCAAGGTACTGGTAATGGTGTTTAAGGCCCTACATGGCATGGGTCCGGAGTACCTTAGGGAGCACCTGCTGCTGGCATCAACTTCCCTCCGCCCTGTGTGCTCCCACAGAGAGGGTCTCCTCAGGGTGCCACCGATCAGAGAATGTCGATTGGTGGCCCCCAGGGGGAGGTCCTTCTCTGTGGGCGTCCCGGAGCTATGGAATCGGTTGCCGGTTGAGCTCCGGATGGTGCCCGACCTTTGCTCCTTCCGTCGCGATCTGAAGACACTCTTATTTGAACAAGCCAGCCTGGCCTGATGGGGTATGGGTTGGGTTTTCATGGTCATTTTTAATATCTGTATTTACTGTTTTTAGTCGGGCATATGTTTAATTTTCTTTTAACTTTTGTATTTTTGTATTTTTTATATATCTGCCCTGTTCACCGCCCTGAGTCCTTCTGGAGAAGGGCGGTATATAAATAAAATTATTATTATTATTATTATTATTATTATTATTATTATTATTATTATTATTATTATTATTATTATTATTATTATTATTATTATTATTATTATTATTATTATTATTAATGTGTGACCTAGAAAAACTCTTGGCTTTATCTTGGAAAACAATTTGTTGTATCATAACAGATGGTCTAAAAACAGTTGTTTGTTTGTTTTGTAATTACTTACCAAGAAATGTTTTCTGTGAATGATAGGCAAGATATCTAAAGTAGCTTCACTTGGAGGATTATTCACATAACCTCTTATTTTTATAGAAAGCTTGCTGGTCTCTATTTCAATAGATGTGGACCTGTCACAAGCTAAACTGCTTTCAGTACATAGCTGCTATAAACTAAACTGAGACTAGACTAGTTTTCATATTCAACTGAAGCTTTCGTTTTTTAGATTGTGATTGAATCCATGCTGACTGACCTGTAGGACTACTGTACTCAAAATTCATCCAGGCAATAATCATGTGCTGGTTCTGACCATTATAGTGCAAGAACAACAATCCTGTGGTAATATGAATATGCTACCTTTGCACTTCTAGATTTCCAGCTGCAGAAATAATACATGCCTACAAGGCTAAGCAAATATTATCTGTTTTCTAGAGCATCTTGTTAATACACAGTCCCTGAATAGCTACCTCCTCTATCTTAGTAATAATCTGCAGTAGCTGTGCTTATCATGGCAAATGGGCAAGACCCTCAGGGCCCCAAATGCATCAATGTGTGATTTATTTTGTATTTCTTGTGCATCAATCCAAGCAATAAATTAGTCAGGATTTTCTCACTTCTCTTGATAGTTTGTTTAAATGTATTTTAATTAATAAAACATTCACTTTGGTACAGAGCATCTGTTTAATCTATTTTTCTGGCAATTTACCTTATTTTTCAGTTGACAACCTTTTCTAATTAACTCTTCCTCTTTGCTGAGGGGAAGAAATTAAATCAAGTTCAGGCCAAGTAGTAGGAGATTATTCACTATGAAAGACTGTTTTCAATCCATATTGTTTATCTTTGAATTTATAGAAGGCTTCACACAGAGCTTCCACACAGAATTTCTCTTTGGGCACTTTCTCCACTGAGTTTATTGGCAAAGTTTGTTAAAATGCAACCTCTATATGACCTGGTTGACTGACCAAGAAGATGGAAGAACTTAAGGACCTTGCATTTAGCAAAATCTCTGCTTATAGTAATTGTTAGTACAAACTGCTTCTGCAGGCTGGAGAAGTTGGGATTTTGTGGCCAGTTACAATTTTGATATATTTCCACCAATCCCACTCATCAGGATGCAAAAACCTGAAAAAAGCAATACTTAAATTTGGGCAGGGACTAAAATTCACTGAAATTATTAGTACCGTATCTTTATTTCTATATTGATTCATTGTGTTTGAACCCAACTGTTTCTTCTTCTCTTTCACACTCCAAATAGCAATAAGGATATATGCTGAAGTTTTATTCTCAGTCCATTCTGTAATGTCAAAGAAATCTTTGTGGCACTTTGAATACTTAACAAATTCAATCAACTGCATGGAGTATAATTTATTTTGAATTTTTGTTGTATATCAGGGCTTAAATAAGCGGTCCATGGGTTGCATGTAGCCCACTAAGCTCTTTAGTGCAGCTGGTGGTAGATCAAAAATTTAAGGCGCTATCAGAACCTGAATACTGCTGGGAGGTTATGTGAGCTTCTGCTCTCTGCCACTGCAGTCCTGCCTTGCCTTGGGCATTCTGGTAGCATGCAGTGGTCACTCAGGCACACAAGCGAATATTACTGGTGGCATCACCATTTATCTTGGTAGTTGGCCCAAGGGAATAACATAACACCACAGCATTTCACTCACAAAGAACTCTAGAATCTTGGAGATGCTTAGTTACATACAGTACAGGTAAGGAAACATGACATCCTCAGTCCTGAATTGAACAAATACTTGGGGTCTTAGCATCCTTTCAGAAGACTATTGAAATTCTCAAATGCAATCAGAAAGGAAGCAAAGTACATGAAAAGACTGACTGACCCAAAGTCATTCGACTATCTTTCATGCCTAAGAGACACGTCTCCTAGCACTTTAACCACTATACCAGTGTGGCTTTCAAGTAGTTGTATGAGTCTTTAGAAGGCATGACTTCTTCAACACTTTGAGGAAAGATGCTCTGCATTCAATTTCTGTGTCAAGCATCTCTTACAAATATTTTGCATAGGTTCTAGAGGACAATATTCTTAGCTTCAGTGGCGTAGCGTGGGTTGTCAGCACCCAGGGCAAGGCAAGTAATTTGCGCCCCCTAACCCGCACCGCATGCCTGGCACCCCCCCCTCCACAGTGGGCGGCGACCCGGCGGCTCGGATCGGATTCGCACAGCCAGCACTGCAGTGAGAGAGAGTGAGTGAGCCAGGCAGGGGCAGAGAGCTGCGAGTGCGAGCGCGCCCCCCCAGATGTTGCGCCCGGTGCGGCCGGCCCCCCCTGCACCCCCCACGCTACGCCACTGCTTAGCTTATCAGAAAAAAACAATCAGAACATATGCAATGGTGATTATTATAGTTTGCCATGTGTATTGTGGTTTTTCAGAGAGCTATAAATGCACGTAGCTGAACAGAGTATCTGTTCATTTGCCAGTTGGGTTCTGACTATAAGAAAATAAAATAAATACAGTACCTGTTGTTTTTCCCTTTCCTTCACTAAGAAATAGTCATCAATTCAAGTTTGAATTTTGGATTTGGATGACAATATACAGGTGAAAAATTGTGGCAATATGATTTTACCTATTAGATAATCTAAATCCCATGTTTAACTTTCACAACCTAAGTCCCATATCAAACCACATTTGCACAATATAGTCAGCAATCAATAGAGCTATTAGGTTTTGATTAGGTAGTGATGGTTACATCTTTAATCATACATTTCCTGTCACCCGTATTCTTTTACTTCCTAGCTAATTGATAAAATTTATGGGGAAAAAGTAAGGAATCTTGTTCGAAAGGAAGAAAAAACTATTTTTCAGAGCAATCCTCTTTTGAGGGGGAAGGTGTTTTTTCTTTTCCTTTTTAAGTGCCATTATGTACATCCTATATAACAAACATACGCACTCAAATTATTTCCTTTGGGCAATTTGCCAGAAATAACACATCAAGTTTCAACTCCCAGTATAGGAAGTTTCACTTTATTGAACAGAGTTCAAGGGCATTCCGTTACCCTAAGTGATAAAAAGGCCTTTGATGGTAGCTATGTGAGTGACATATACAGGCCAGTGTTTCCTGTAGGCTGAGACAATAGGAGAGCATCATTAAAGCAAACAGTTGATTTATCAGGTTACTTTATTTTACCCTATTTCAGGAAGTTTTGATGATGAGAATGACAGAGTTAGGCAAACAATGAAAATATAGGCTGGATGTCTGTTTCAGCAGTATAGTCCAAAGGTTGTTGCTTTTAATTTGTCTCAGTCTAATTTCCTAAAGTATGGCCAAACAGTCAATCATTATCAATCTGTTTGTAGATGCAGCATTTCTCTTTTTAGTATCATGTTTCATATAACTCCTCTCTTTAAACCATTATCCAATATATATGAATTAATAAATCTTTGTTTTATACCATATGTTACTCACAGATAAGTGAAGAATTTTAGGTGCCAAAATACAATCCAAAATTGGGATCAGCTTATTCATGGATGGGCCCATCTACTGGCAGACAAAGCCATATATGAATAAGCAGACTATCAAATTCTTAAACAAAATACCATGAAAAATGTATCATCTGCAATATGCCACTTATGAAAATTATAACTCAAAAACATTGACGGTTGACTCCTTTTGCTGTCTCCTTAGGAAAGACACTATGTGTTTTAAGCTGAAGGTCATCAATATCAGCTCATCAGCTAATGTAGTCCAAGAAAAAAAAGAAATATGGTGCTAAATGTCATATTAAACACATATTAACAATATAAATAATTTCTGAAAAGGTGTGATTCAGTATTCATAGAAACATATATCTGTTATTAAGCAACTGCTTCAACTGGAAATAAATATATAATGTTATAATGAAATCTGCTTTTCAGTTTCTCAAATATTTATGCAAAAGATGCTTATATTTTTCGACTATGTTTTCTACTATTCTTTCAGAATTTTTGTAAAAATTCTATCAAATTATTTCTTGAAAAGTATTTGGAGGACAAGTTTTGTTTTTATCAAACTGAAAATAACTGGTAGATAATATTTTTCAATAATTTTTTTTTGTTTTATTTAAAACTCGTCTATAAATAATGAGCAAGAAAAGAAGTCATGAATGATTTTACTAGATTACACTTTCTAAGCATTTTATAAATGTTGTTAGTTCCAAAGTCATGTCCAACCCATCACAACCCTATGGACAACATTCCTCCAGGCCTTCCTGTCTTCTACCATCTTCTGGAGTCCATTTAAGCTCATGCCTACTGCTTCAGTGACTCCATCCAGCCACCTCATTCTCGGGAGTCCCCTTCTTCTCTTGCCCTCAACCTTTCCCAGCATTAGGCTCTTCTCCAGTGAGTCCTTCCTTCTCATTAGGTGGCCAAAGGATTTGAGTTTCAACTTCAGGATCTGGCCTTCTAAAGAGCAGTCAGGGTTGATCTCCTCTAGGACTGACCGGTTTGATTGCCTTGCAGTCCAAGGCACTCGCAGAAGTCTTCTCCAGCACCATAGTTCAAAGGCCTCAATTCTTTGGTGCTCAGCCTTTCTTATGGTCCAACTTTCACTGCCATACATTGCAACTGGGAAGACCATAGCCTTGACTATATGCACTTTTGTTGGCAGGGTGATGTCTCTGCTTTTTAGTGTGCTGTCTAGATTTGCCATGGCTTTCCTCCAAGGAGCAAGTGTCTTTTAATTTCTTGGCTGCAGTCCAGGTCTGCGGTGATCTTGGAGCCCAGGGATATAAAATCTGTCACTATCTCCATTTCTTCCCCATCTATTTGCCAGGAATTGAGAGGGCCAGATGCCATGAACTTGGTTTTCTTAATGTTAAGTTTCAACCCAATGTTTTCACTCTCCTTCTTCATCTGCAACAAGAGGCCTTTAGAGTGGTATCATCTGCATATCTTAGGTTGTTGATATTTCTCCCGGCAATCTTAATTCCAACTTTTGATTCATCTAGCCCTGCCTTTCTCATGATGTGCTCTGCATATAAGTTAAACAGGCAGGGTGACAGTATATAGTCTTTCTGGACTCCTTTCCCAATTTTGAACCAATCAGTGATTCCGTGTCCAGTTCTCACTGTTGCTTCTTGACCCGCATATAGGTTTCTCAAGAGACAAATAAGATGGTCTGGTACTCCCATCTCTTTAAGAACTTGCCACAGTTTGTTGTGATCCACACAATCAAATGCTTTAGCATAGTCAATGAAGCAGAAGTAGATGTTTTTCTGGAACTCCCTAGCTTTCTCCATGATCCAGCGTATGTTGGCAATTTGATCTCTAGTTCCTCTGCCTCTTCGAAATCCTGCCTGTACTTCTGGTAGTTCTCAATCCACATACTGCTGGAGTCTAGCTTGTAGGATTTTAAGCATAACTTTACTAGCATGTGAAATGAGTGCAATGGTGCGGTAGTTTGAACATTCTTTGGCACTACCTTTCTTTGGAATTGGAATGTAAACTGATCTTTTCCAATCCTGTGGCCACTGTTGAGTTTGCCAAATTTGCTGGCAAATTGAGTATAGCACTTTTACTGCATCGTCTTTTGAATAGCTCAGCTGGAATACTGTCACCTCCACTGGCTTTGTTTTTGCTCAGCTTTCCTAAGGCCTACTTCACTTCACATTCTAGGATGTCTGGCTCAAGGTCAGTGACCACCTCATCGTGGTTATTAGAGACATTAAGCTCATTCTTGTGTAGTTCTTCTGTGTAATTTTGCCACCTCTTCTTAATCTCTTCTGCCTCTGTTAGGTCCCTGCCATTTTGGTCCTTTATCATGCCCATTTTTGCATGAAACGTTCCCTTCATCTCTCCAATTTTCTTGAAAAGATCTCTGGTCCTCCCTATTCTATTGTTTTCTTCTATTTCTTTGCACTGTTCATTTAAGAAGGCATTCTTATCTCTTCTAGCTATTCTCTGGAATTCTGCATTCAGTTGGGTGTATCTTTCTTTTTCTCCCTTGCCTTTTGCTTCCCTCCTTTCCTCAGCTATTTGCAAAGCTTCCTCAGACAGCCATTTTGCTTTCTTGCATTTCTTTTTCTTTGGGATTTTTTTAGTTGCTACCTCTTGTACAATGTTGTGAACCTCCGTCCATAGTTCTTCAGGCACTCTGTCTATCAGATCTAATTCCTTAAATCTATTTGTCACCTCTACTCAGGGCTTTTTTTTGTCATAGAATGCTCAGAACGGAGTTCCGGCACCTTTTTTGGATGGAAACTTGTAGGGTAGGCAAGGCGGGTTGTATGACATGTATGAGTTCCGGCACCTTTTTATTTTACAAAAAAAGCACTGCCTCTACTGTATATTTGTCAGGTATATGATTTAGTTCATACGTGGGTGTCCTAGTGCTTTTCCTTACTTTCTTCAGTTTAAGCCTAAAATTTGCAATGAGAAGCTCATGGTCTGAGCCATAGTCAGCTCCTGGTCTTGTTTTTACTGACTGTATAGAGCTTCTCCATCTTTGGCTGCAGAGCACATAGTCAATCTGATTTCTGTGTTGTCCGTCTGGTGATGTCCATGTGTAGACCCATCTCTTGGGTTGTTGGAAAAGAGTGTTTGCTAATAGTTAAGATAAGTTAATTCTGGTGTTTTTCCAGATGAGTAGTTTCAAGCTCAGTTTTCTTTATAATGAAAATACACTTTCTTAAGAGAGGGTATACAATCAGGTTTCTGTTTTCAGGATGAATATCATTTCAAAGTTATGGATTTGCATCAGTTCTCCTCTATTTAAGATTGAGAAATGTATTTTTAGGTGCTATTTTTTAAATGTTTGCATTTTGTTCATATTCATAAATGCTAAATCATATTTATTTTGTGATAAAAATACATTGTTTTCTGTTGCATTTTACTCTTCAAACAAATATTAAATTTTAAGGACATAGTCTATATACTCTAACCCTTACTAGCATAGTAAATATTTTTTGCTTATCAGCAAATTAAGCAAGAGGGCATGTTTGCACTAAGGACTTAAACTAGCTTCTATGTTCACAGGGGATCTGGATAATTTTATGAGAATGACTAGGGAATTTTTTAGAAAGAATGATAACTATTTCACAAAAATTCTTTGGAAGCCTTGAAGAAAAACATGATAGCTTCACTGATACTGAACTAATTTTAATAAATTCTGTGAAAAATGATGCATTTGTATCATTCTATCTCAAGATTTCTTTTTAAATATACTATAAACCTTTAAAGGCTGAGCGCCAATGAATTGAGGCCTTTGAACTATGGTACTGGAGAAGACTCCTGCGAGTCCCTTGGACTGCAAGTCGATCAAACCGGTCAGTCCTAGAGGAGATCAACCCTGACTGCTCTTTAGAAGGCCAGATCCTGAAGTTGAAACTCAAATCCTTTGGCCACCTAATGAGAAGGAAGGACTCACTGAAGAAGAGCCTAATGCTGGGAAAGGTTGAGGGCAAGAGAAGAAGGGGACTCCAGAGAATGAGGTGGCTGGATGGAGTCACTGAAGCAGTAGGCGTGAGCTTAAATGGACTCCAGAAGATGGTAGAGGACAGGAAACTGGAGGAACATTGTCCATGGGGTCATGATGGGTCGGACACGACTTTGCAACTAACAACAACAACAACATAAACCTTTATACAGCTTTATATTACAAATAATAGAGAGAAACTAAGAAGTATTGAGATATAAGCCACAAACTGTATTTTTACTTTAATACTTTCTACCAAAAGAAAAAGTCAAAATCAAATGCATGGGGTAGATATGCCTATACTTGCAACAAGGATGATATCTGAAAATGGTCATCATCAATCAAAGTGGATGGAAGAGTGGGCAACAGAAGCCAATTGCATACAGCACATGACTTATGGTTTAAAATATTTCCATAGCTTTTCTAACTCTTGACTTTGGCAAATTCAAAATGCAAAATTATATTGGTGAGCCGTGTTGTGTTTTACACAAGGAGGGTAAGAAAAATTAGATTAGATTGTTTATGGTTTATTAAATACACAAAAGGCCACATAGGTCAGACATTAGATTGCATATATGCAACATTTAAAAAGAATAAATGTTTTAATTGTTAACTGTCAAATATCCTTTGCAATTTATTAGAAAATTCTGGTTTACTGTTTGCAAGAAGGCTTTTAACAGCTATACACAATGTCAAATGCTGTAGCCCACCTACAGGGCAGAAAATATAATCTTTTCAGTTTTTTATGTGTGGAAGACCATATAAGGGAAGAGAAGGGAGCTAATAGGGTTCTGAAAAAAACAGAAAATGTCTAAATGTGCCTGAGTATTGCTATAGCCAAGAATTCAGTGATGATTCCTGGTTAAACTGCAATCTAGCCTCAGTTCTTACTATCAAACGCTCCTTTTGAGTTACACTGTACATTAAAACATTTTCTACCAGAGAAACAAACTTAAGAGAAAATGAATAGCTTGTGCTAAATCTCAACACAAGGGAGTATACATATTTATATGTACACAGAGACAGAATTCAAATGCAGGACACAATGCCATACATGGCAATACAGTTGGCTCTATGGCAAAATTTTATACTTTTCTGTTAGATTTACTTTAAAATTTAAAACATTTTGTGCAATAGCATGATGAAATCAATCCTCAATTATAGATATAAGAAAACATAATCGCTCACATCTGCCTTGGGTGATAATATCCAATATTCAATAGTAATAACTGACAACAATGAAAAAAACAGACTTTGCACATCCAAACATGAAAGTTAGACTAATGGTTAATATTAAAGGACAGATTGATTGCTGATTTACTTCATTGCTATGGTATTTAGTTTGACTATG
The DNA here is from genome assembly GCF_964194415.1 of Vipera berus. Classification (NCBI taxonomy): domain Eukaryota; kingdom Metazoa; phylum Chordata; class Lepidosauria; order Squamata; family Viperidae; genus Vipera; species Vipera berus. The sequence continues at coordinate 32,152,867 of NC_138207.1, forward strand.
ACTTCTGAATATTTTTCAACCTTCCAGTCTAGACTAAGATTTCTGATAGTCTCCTATCCTAGTACTAACCAGGTTTGAGTTTGCTTAGATCTTGAAAATCTATTGCTTATTTTCAAGATAACCTATTTCTGACATTGCATTATTAAATTAGTCTGTTTTCTGTTGATAGACTGGAGTCTTCTGTCAAAAAAGTTGTACCTGTAAGCAGCCTTCCATGTGCAGCATTCTGGTGCAAGGCAACAATGGATTTTGCTTTTATATTTCAGCTCTAAATACAAATAATATGTGGACAGACATCATTTAGGAAATTTGTAATAAAAACAAAACATCCTGTTTGGCAATTAAGCTACAGCAAGTTTTTTTAAATTGCTATAGAGTAGCTGAGAACATTTAAAATGTGAGAAAGAATATTTTTTGCCTTTTGATTTTTTTACAATTCAAAGTCTTATTCATGCAGAGTTTTATGACTGTGTTTAAATATCATGTTCTATGGTCCTATAGATTGCATTCCTGGATTACATCTTATTCCCAAACTTAGTTCAGTCCAAGGAAGCTGAGCTATATCCTTTAAAGGCTGATGTCTACTCCCAAAGCTGCATAACACAACTAGTGCATACTTGCGGGGTGGGGGTTATATGCATTTCATCATTTGTATGAAAAGTGGAGTTGGAGAGGAAAATTCTGACTTTTGCTATTTGTATGAAATATTTATTTAGCTATTGAATTTCACTTTGGAATCTGACCAAAGCTTTCTAGATATACATCTAGATCCGTGGTGGCACAGTGGTTAGAATGTAGTATTGCTGGCTAACTCTGCTGACTGCCAGCAGTTTGATCCTGATAGGCTCAAAGTTGGCTCAGCCTTCCATCCTTTTGAGGTTGGTGAAATGAGGACACAGATTGTTGGGGGCAATATGCTGACTCTGTAAAACACTTAGAGAGAGCTTTAAATCACTATGAAGTGATATATACTGTAAGTGCTATTGCTATTGCTGTACATAGGATAGAATAACTATTGAAGTCAAACCCTGCTGCTTTTCCTGAAAACTTTATTGTCAAAAATGAAGATGAAGACTTCAGAATTATTTTCCATTTCTTATGGTAGCAAAATGTTATTCGACATGACTTCATAGCTGCAAGAATACTTCACAATTTGAAAATAAATAATTTGGATTATTCTATACAGTGTGGTGGGCATTAATACTGTGTAATAGCATCTCCTTAGGGATGTTTAATTATTGTACACATAATGTAACAAGGCATGGAACTGGAGTATTTTCTTCCAAAAGATGATCCTATTTATTTTCTTGCCTTTCTCCCTCTCCAGACAGAATTGAGAAAATCAGGAAACGGTCTTCTTGTGTCAATTATCCATTTTATCTCATAGCTAACAGAAAGGAAATCATAAATCTATATTAGAAAATTTTGTCAAAAGGCTTCTGCATGTCCAAATATGAAAGTTAATGTTTCATATAGCCATCTGTGTTTCTGTGTTAATTTCTTGGTTTCCTTCTCCATCTTTTTATTCTAGTGAGACCTTAGCAAAAATATTAAAATAAATAAAATAAGTCAAAAACATAAAAGTTGTAAAAGTAATAAATAAAACTCAGTCCACAACTGAAGATAAAATTAATACTAAATGTAATCAATTCAAGCCTGTCAGAAGGTTGTATCCTTATGCTGTATAAGCAAATTTCCTAATACTTTTTAGTTGTGCCAGGAAGATAAAGTTTTCAGCAGACGGGTCTTCAAAAGAGTGTCACCTAATAGTCAAGAAAGGTTTATAATGGGAAAGGCAGTCCCTCAGAATGTCAGTCTTAAGCTATTTAGGGTTTTAAATTTTAAACCAACAGTTTAAACTGTGTCCAACTGCCAACTACTTTGGGGTTTTTTCAGTAGAGATATAACGTGACCCCCTGTACAGAATTGTGCTCTGGTTAACAGCCTACGTTCTGCATTTTATATCAGTTATGATTTCTGGGTGATGAACCACTGCTGTCAAATTTGACTGGCTTTGCACTAGACTTAAATGTGAAAGCATGCCTCAATAAATCCAGTGACAGCTGAAGATCAAAGACCGCTCCAAAGTGCAGACCTATTATTTTAGAAGGAATGTAACCTCATCCAAACTAATCTTAACTTCAGGCTTTATGTTTAGCTTCTTATTTGCCAAGACCAACTTCATCCTGTTTGGTTTATCAAACTTAGACGATGTTGACTGATTTGGAATTGGATGGCAAGGATTGTTACATCTGGGAATCATTAGCAGGTTGATAGCATCTCACTCAAAGGTTCCAAATGATCTTCAATGGTTTCATGATTATGTAGAAGAGCATCAGTGATCAGCTGGAACTTGGTGGGATACCACTGGTCAATAGACCAGGTTTCAAGCAGTATTTTCCCTGGACTACAGGTAGTCCTTGACTTATGACCACAATTGAACCCAATTGTTGCCAAGCAAGACAGTTGTTAAGTGAGTTTTGGCCCATTTTATGACTTTTTTTTGACAAAGTTGTTAAGTGAGTCACTGCAATTAAGTTAGTAATATGGTTGTTAATTGAATCCAGCTTCCCTATTGACTTTGCTTGTCAGAAGACTGCAAAAAGTGTTTACATGACCCTGGGACACTGCAACTGTCATAAATATGAGCCAGTTGCCAAGTGTCTGAATTTTGGTCATGTTACTCTGGCGATGCTAAAACAGTTGTAAGTGTGAAAACCATCATAAGCCACTTTTTTCAGTGCCTTTGTAGCTTTGAATGGTCCCTAAATGAAAGGTTATAAGACTACTTGTACCTCGTAAATAGAGCCTGTGATAGAAGTGACCAATCAGCATTTCCAAACTCCAAGCCTACCAGGTAGTTATTGTGATTAATGATACCCAAGTGAATGTACAGGTGGGAAATATACAGTGTATTTTCATCTTTTTCTCATTACAGAAATGTGATACTCCAGAAGTCTATTGACCTTGAATAAAAAACTATTAGATTCATCTAGGTTAACAAATTGTACTGCAATAATTCTTAATATCATTATAATGGAAGATGATGTAGACAACATAATAGTTAGTTATTATACATACTGTTGCCAATGGCTTAGCCTACATCCTCATAGGCTCTACTGCTTTAAGAGGAATACTTCTTAATGAATGAAGGTGAATATTTTCGTCTCCCAGGATAATGTTGCAGGATCCAATCTGGGTCAATCACTGTGACCTGAGATTTAGTCTTCTGAGTTTTCAGACTTATGCTGGAACCCATCCTCAGGGAACTTCTCTCTGGCAGAGTATATGCTTTGGGCTATTCTGTGTGTGGTATTTATATGGTGCCTGGTTGTGTGTAGCTTTTTAGTTGTTGATTGAGGTGTTGATGCTATTAAAACATTGGCTGTTCTTTCCTTATGCTGCCAGGCCCTCAACTTTTAAGTACTTGATAAGCTGGTGGTAAATCAGCACTCTTGTTGACTGACGAGGGGCCCATTTCCCAGGCTTCAATCACTTTCCTGGCTGTTTTTGTGCCTGCTCATCCAACAATCTTAGTGGCTACAAAATTGAATGCATGTCCATGTTCATTGCAATGAGAGACAACCAATGAGTTCATGTCTCCTTGTCTGGCCACTTGCTTGTGTTCTTGCAATCTGGTGGTTACCTTCCTCCCCATCCATCCTACATAGTCATAGGAGCAATCCATGCTGGGGATCCAGTAGATTACATTGGAAGTATCTCCCACCTCCAAGCGAACTTTACCATCCTAGATCCCTGTGGAAATGCTACACTGGGTATAGGCAAATATAGTTTCTACTTCAATTCTCCTAGAACACTCACCACGTCATGACGTGTCATGACGTATTGTGACTTTTTTCACATTGCCGGATGTGGGGTGGGTGTGGCCTCTGTATGATGCAATTGGCCTGCAGGCCAGCAGTTTGACACTCCTGTCCTAGAAGATACTTTATTAATATTTTCAGAATATATTATTATCTAAAGAACTGAGATAAATACATAGGTGGTTTGGATAATGACCAAGCAGCCTTCTAGACATTAGACAAATAATTTATTCAATAAAACTAAACAGTTTTTTTTAAAACAATTCCTCTTTATAGATAATAAGGGACTAAAAAGTAGTTTGACATATTCAAGTAGTTCCTTAAAATGAAAACTCAGTTTAGTTCCAGTCAGTTAATATCTCCTAACATTCACCTATCAGCAGAAATCTATTTTTATGAAATCTGACTCATGGGAAAAGAATTTAATTGAGGGTGCAGTTGGAACAGCAGCAAATTTCCCAAAGGAACCATTCTGAAATTTCTAAAAAAAGCTGATGATAATCTCCTAATGGGTATGCAGACAGCAAAGGAAAGCACTCGGACCACTAAAATACACCCTCTATTTAGATTTCTTTAAACTCCCTTGCTCTGCTTTTGGTTGATGTGGAATTAATAAGTCTTCCAAGAATGTTAAAGAAAAGCCCAGTCCCATATATGTGTGTAAATACTCTTAGAATAACCTAGCTTTTGGAGAAAATAAAATGCTCAGTGATGTGTGCCTCTGGGGTTGAAAGTGATGGTTTTGATTATCTGGCCTCATTGTTTCACTTCCCTTCCCCTATGAAATTACAGCCTGAATGTAGGTGGGAGTTTTGATGTTAATCTTCAATGGCACCCCCTTAAGTAACTATGGAAAGTTAGAAGGATTTCGTACCATAATTTCCATGATGTTCAGTGAGAAAACATACATTCCTTCATAAGCTTTGAAAGCTCTTAAGTTTTTCTGCCAGTTTGTAAAGACTTCATTGGCTATCATACAAGTGGACTTTGTTTTATTTACAGTATGCTGTCATCTTTCTGCCCTGAAAAACATTCATTTCATTTCATATCTTTGTTTATTGAAATTTATGTATTATTCGTTCCTAATCATAATCACAAGGTGAACTTGTTTTGTCTTACATCAAAAGTTAATTCTGTGAACCAGAAACAAGATTCATATTGCTCTTGTTTCCATTTTCTGCCGACTCCATCTTAGTTTTAATGGCTAGTTAGTAAAGACTGATGTTCTGGATAGTATGTGTTTGTTACACTCTTCTTTTGATAAGCTGTGACTCCATTTTTTCTTTTTCTCCTCTTTTCTCCTCTTCTACTAATGACAATCTTATTTCATATGCTTCACAGTTATCTCTTATTTTGATTTCTTAATGAAACTCAAGTTTTTAAGAACTCCTTTTTGTTACTCCTTCACTATCACTTTAAGGAAACATTATCTAGACCAGCTTTATCAAATTGGGTCCTGCCAAGATTGCTTATGAATTATAGAATATATATGAGAAAAACACTCAGAGTAAGATAGACTTTAACAATAACATGTAGTGATTATTAATTTGTGATGAACTCAGCATAGACTGGCTGAGAACAAGTCTGGTAATTTCCTTAGAAAAATATGGAAATTAAGTAAGCATAATATGTTTTATTTCAGCAATTTGACAAAGTATTCTTAGACTTTTTGTTTGGCAAAGTACTTAAGTTTGGGCAGGATGGCAGATGTATTTGGTGGACTCCCAGCTTGTTAAACTTATATAGATAATCCTTTACTAACAAGTACAACTGAGCCCAAAATTTCTGTTGCTAAGCGAGACAGTTATTAAGTGAGTTTTGCCCCATTTTCTTGTCCCAGTTAAGAGAATCACTGCAGTTCTTAAATTAGTAACAGGGTGTTAAATGAATCCAGCTTCCCCATTGGCTGCTTGTCAGAAGATTTCAAAAAGTGATTACATGACCCTGAGACACTGCAACTGTCATACATGCATGCCAGTTGCCAAGCACCTGAATTTTGCTCACTTGACCATCGGATGCTGCAACAGTTGCAAGTATGAAAAACCATCAACTTTTTTCAGTGCTGTTGTAACTTTGAATGGTCACTAAATTAAACGGTTGTAAGCTGGGGAGTCCCTATACTCCAAACTCCAATTGTTCGTCATTAAACTGGAGGGAGATAACAAGTAAGAGGAGTAAGAATATGCCATATTCCTATGGTCTTCAGCATTTATTCTATATTTATGAGTTGAATAATGAGATGACATATTTTCAGATGTTCCAATTAGAGGTGAAAATTTATTTATTTGATTCATGTATACAGCCATTCAATTTGCTGAAAAATTCTGGATGGCTTATTAAAAAACAAACAAACAAACAAACAAACAAACAAACAAGAGCTAATATTTTGAAGGCATACATTTAAAACAATATTGATAGATTAGAGAAATGAAAATACAGTAATAATAAAATGTACAATATAGAATGGGGGGACCTATATTTCCAAGTCCTTGTGAAAAAGTTCTTGAAATAGTAGTTAATTACAAATTGAGTATGACTTTGTTTACAGGTCATGCAGATCAGTTACAAATCAAGCAGCTGCTTTTGTATTTATACAATACACTAAGCTTGATTACTGTTAACCTTAATGGCTTTGCCTAATGTATAGCTCTTTTGTTGGATTTATGATTGCGATGTACTGTGCAACTATATTAAACACGTTGTGAGAACACAGCCTAAGACTCAGCTGTCAGAAGTGGCTGCAGAAAAAGGTAGATACAATTTAGACTGCATAGCATAAGCACAGTTTCTATCTCACAGAAAGATTTTGTCTGCCTTATTTTGCATTGGCTATAATCCGCCTTGAACATATGAACTTCTTTGGGACAGCAAATCTCTGTTAAACCCATCAAATAAACATTAAGCTAGACCAATAAGCCAGGAGAAGAGAGACTGGAAATCATAATTTCATTGGGCTTGCTAAATTGGCTGTTTTGAACCCAGTCTTTAGTTCAAGACTTTGTCGTACTTTTTTGAAGACAGTGTTTGGTAACTATAGTAATCATTAAAAAAAACCTCAACCCTATAGTATGAACCCTTTGTAAGAAATAGCCTTGACCATTGCATATCAAAATTCTACGTGCCCAACTGAAAACAAAACCCCATTGCTCATTGGCTAGAATTTTATATACATTGCAATATTGCATATGTCTTTGCTTTTCAATCCCGTTTTTTATGCATACCTAGCATTGTCCAATGGAAAATCTTTGTTTTGCTCAATTCCACGATACTACAATAAAAGCAGAACTGATTGATAGGCAGCCACTGAAAAGGTAAATGTCATTGTAGTCTAAGAAATATTTCTGTAATGGCTGAAGCAAAATACTATTCAACAAATCTGGTATATCCTCATTCTCTTTCTCCAATTTCACATTGCCATTTTTAGCAAATTATATTTTATGATCTATGCCAAGACTTTTACTCTTAAGAGAAGCATCTGCATATTCTGTGTTAGATTATGAGAAGATGCAAGTGATTTTTAAAATGTTATTTGAAGTCTATGTTTCTAAAGCTATTGTTTCAATTTAAGAAACTATGGGATCTGACCTCAGTCTCCAGATTCATTAATGTGATTTTCTGTAGATATATTTTCGTGTTGTTATTATAGAGTTGTAATCCATATAACAGTCCTCTAAAACACTATTATTGCCTATATTGGAGGAAGTGGAGAAAGATTGGGATTAAGGTAAAGTGCTTTTGCATCCACATGAGATGGAGGAAAGTAGAGAGGAACTGGCAGGCTTTTCCCTTCATTTGCACCTAAAGTGAGTTAGACATCCTTCCATTATTTTGAAAACTAGAGAGAGCTGAAAGCTTCCCAGTGAGCTGAAGATCTGAACTGAGCTGAAAGATGAACAGAAGAAAAACAAGGAAGACTTTATTATTCCAAGCTCAATCTTGTTATGTTATACCTGCTCTAAATTGCCACATTTAAGTATTAAGTTATACCAGATTAAAGATCTTCATAAAATATTTTGAGTAACAGTCAAAACATGTTATCTTGTACCTTTAACACAGCTACTAATAAAGTTCCTATAGTCTACAAGCAGGATTTTTCGTAAATTTTCAATTTAGAATGTTAGAGTAATAAAAAGTGTTCTTTATATATTCCAAAAATCATTATGACTTCTAAACAAGTTTTAATAGTGATATATTCATTATTTATTTTATTTATTTTTATTATTTTATTATTATTTATTTTATTATTTATTGTTTTATTATTTATTATTCATTATTAAATTATATCTTAGGCCAATATTTATTGGAAGGAGAAAGCATTCTTATCCTTATTACTTGCATCTTCTTAATGCCTTATGAATTAGATTTTGAAATGTTTCCCTCTTGCATAGGATGAATGAAGCATCAGCAAACCAAAAACTTATACACAGCTTCCAGAATAATTTAGATTCCTCAGGTCATAATGTAATAATATATAATCAGGTCTGTCCAATTCCTGGCTCTTTGGCTATATGGAAGATATGGCTAGAGTTATACTGTATTTTTATGCCAGTGCATCTTCAGTGCTAGATTGGTTATTTAAATACTTATACTGTAAATGCTATTGGTTGTGAGTTGGGCAGTCCTGTCATCATGAAAACATCTTGAACAAAATCACATGCCTATTTGGAAAGATCTGATTATGGATATGTCAACATTATGCAGCATAAATGTAACATGTTTAAATTATTTACTCTTACTTTTCTGAGTAGTGATGTCAAAAACAAAACCAATAGATAAATCTTCATGTCTTATATTTCCTGCTCACTGGTCTGGTCTACTTTGTAAGGCTGACTGACTGGATTTTCCCTTGCTTTGTTGTTTAATCCAATTGTTTATATTCAAGAAGTAACTTCTTGGTGAGAAGGAATTTGAACCAGCTCTCCTTAGTTCCAATTCAGCACTAACCTTGATATCACTTAACTTCTCAGAACATATCCAGAATTTGTTAGGATGATCTTTTCTCAGTGTCCTCTGTCTGTTTCAGTGGCTATCAGGAAATGTCAGAAAAACTCCCATGTGGCTATTAAAGCCAAGTTTTAACAACAAAAGACAAAACAACTGTTCCTGCAAAATGTCCTTCTAATCTAAATCATTTAGTAAACAATTTGGGTTTCCGGTGAAACACAGCAGTTAATTTGAAATACAGACAAAAATACCTGGAGTACTAAGGCTATGCTTGCCTTGGCTTCATTTGGCTCTGCATGCTTAGCAGCACAGTACCAAACAGGCTGATGGCCTTTTGCCAAACTGTAATATTTCCTTTTGCTGTTGTTCATAAAGGCATTCAGGAAAACAGTTGAGCACAATAAGGCCCTTCCTGTTCCGGACAGGCGTGAGAACCACCCAATAAACTTGGAATGAATCATCTGAACTATGAATTTCCTTTCATTTGCAAATATGCCCTCTCAGCAGCAGCTGCTGTGGATTTGAAAACACTGAGTCTCAAATAGTTATGTTTAGGATAGCTTCCTCATATTAGCACTTTGAAAGTTCTCTCAGCCTTTAGGCCTGCAGAAATAAATGTTTGCACAAATAAAAGATCACTACAGGTTTAAAACTTGTTTGGGGTTAGCTTCACATTATCTTTAAAGTGCTTGTGAAGATACTTTTTTTTAAGAAACTCTGAACTAAATGTAAATCTAAATGTTAATGCAAAAACCTCCCTAAATTTCATCTCGGACTACAATGAAATAGATTTAGTGATGGTTGATATGGTGCAGGGACAATATCTCAGCAGGATTTATAAGAAGCCAGGTTGGTGTCAAAGTAACAAGAGCATCATGATGCTTTGGGCCAAATGTGCAGTTATATAACATCATGAGCTCTAAATGCAAGTACATAAATTGCAGCAATTGCAACCTGATATCATGAGACATAAGTCATTCCCACTCCCCAATTGAACCTCCATAGACATGTCTGTGCAAAACCCATTTATGATTTTGAATAATACTAGTTAATATTTAGATTGTTTCAGATTTCCATCCATATTCAAGGGCACATTGTATAAAATCAGCAATGCAAAACATTTCAATTGAATGCCAAAAAGTACTGTTCTATTTCCAAAAAGCAGTTGATATGGTCAGGATAAAGCTAAGGTTTAATTTTATTTTCTATGCCTATTGATTGAATTAAAATTAAAAATTACAAATTTCCAGTTATATATTTAATATTTTTCCCTACCTCCACACTAAAAATTACAATTTGACAAAAAATGATCCAGAGGAGATTTGGCATGGTCTAGAAACAATGAAATGTTCTGGAATTCTCTAGAATGTTCTGTTTCTGAATCATTTTGCATATTCTCATTTTAATGCCTTTTATTGTAAAACAAAGTGTTATTTGGTAGTTTGATTTATTTACAGATGTGGTAAAAATACATTTGCTGACAGTACTAGAAATTTTGTTATTATATATCTCTTTGAATAATATTTCAATGCAGATGGATGACAATATTCCATTTTTAAAATGATAATACTTTGTTTTGTTTTCAATTGCCCCCTTATCCTGTGCCCTGAAATTTTGGAGCACAACTGTCTACAATACGAAGTAGCTGTATATAAATTCTACCTCTATGAAAAAGGGTGTTTTGATATAAGTGTGTCTTTTGACTGTTAGTATTGCACTCAAGCATCTCAAGTGCCAAATTATAAAGTACTTTAAATGCAAATTGAAATGTAAGCTTTAACGGAAAATTATAGTGATTATCTGCAGTACCTTTGCTAGCTAAATAAATGTTTGTTCTTCAGAATAGTATTCAAAAAATGTTTTGATTGAAGAAGGCTTGTCATAACAGTTTAGTTGTATAGAGATCCAGTTATTATAGCTGCTAATAGTCTTCTCTTTCCACAAAAAGATTATGAACTGGCACAACTGTCCTCACATCATAAAAAAAACTCGTTATTGTGGCAGTCTCATTCAGATGCAGTGGATTGGATTAACTATGTCTGTAGCCAAGTTCAGAAGTGGCTGGGAAACTTTCCTCCCCCTACCCTTTTTTGGTACTTTTCTTTCATTTTCTTTGTCTAAAACCAATAGGAGAGAAAACAGTTCAAACTGCTGAGGAGAACTAGATGGCTCTGTTGCTCTTTCTTGTCATCTGGTGGCTTACCGGACTTTTGCAGCCCAGATATGATTACCCTACTATCCTTTCCCAATTATATCAAGTGAAGAGATAAAGGTAGGTTGACAGAACAGGGTTATTTAATGCTATAGATCCTGGATCGTGCTATTTTCTTTCAAATCAGAGATCTGATTTATGAAAACTGTACAACAAAATAAGGTGGATTAAGAGTGATAATGGAAAGGCTATTTGGTGCAGTGGGTAAAGCATCAGGCTAGTGATTTTTAATACTGCACAAAACTGAGTGACCTTGGGCCAGTCAATTGTTCTCAGCCCTAGGAAGGAGGCAGTGGCAAACCACTTCTAAACATACTACCAAGAAAACTGCCAGACATTGTCCAGACAATGGTCAGAAGTCAGCACTGATTTAAGGGCACTTTAAACAAAAAATAGTTATGATGATCATAAATTCCATTAATTTTAGTTATTTTGATAGGGGGATTATTAAATTAGGTTTCAACATAATAATGTGTAAGCTTCAACAAAGGCAGTTTAAATAAACTCTGCTTCTTCTGGAAAATACAAGTGAAATCTTGATCAACAGCAACATTTGAACTAACCCACCTGCCTTCCTTCCTTTCTCCCTCCCTGCCTCAATCCCTCCTTCCTCTCTCCTTAAATCTAAAATATGACTAGAATTAGGGCAAGTGCTCCATTGCAAAAATTATACCATAAAAAGTGCTGACATGATGATAGAAAGAATGGAACTACTGCTCTTATTCCTATTGTTTTACCTCACGTGTTGATACTGTGCATAATTAGAATACCTGAACAAAATTTCATTCAGATAGGTAACATTTCTGTGTAAGGACATATTTAGAATGTTAAGAGCATGTACTGAGTACTTCATAAAATGGTTACCACAATAAAAATGATCAGTCACAAAACACCTAGAAGATGGGATATATTAGAGTTCAAAAGCACTGATACCAATAGCAGTAAATTATTTAATCAATCAATTTAGTCAATAGAATCAAAATTTTAAAATAAATAACACAAAAGTAAAATCAAATGGGTGAGATAAAATAGTAACTTAACACGGAGTGTTTAATAAAGGTGTATCACATGCTACTATAACAGTATGTTAATTGACTGTGCAAGTATAACTCTAATTTAATATTAATAAATTTATTTGTAATATTAATTAATATTTAATATTAATAAAATATTAAATCTATAAAGTAAAATTACATATCAGTTAAAACAAGATAACTAACATAATAATAAACCTGGTAATGAGTAAAACAGAAGTGGTGACCAATCATGCCTTATATTTATTGCAGCCATACAGAATTTGGCTACTTACACAGGTAATGGGTTTCAAAATCAGTAATATAAATAAACATAATGCTGCAGGCTGGTGTTTTGCAGCATGCCTACTTTCTGTTTGTTCATTTATTTAAACCAAGTATTTGAAAACTCAGGTAGGCTTAATGGACATCACAAAAAATGCCTATCGTTGTTGTATAACATTTCAGGGATTCTATGGGAGAAGCCTAAATTCCCAATGAAAGTATGTGACAACATACAATGGGAACAAGACTACCGGTTAAAGAACTCATTACAAGTAGTACTCAATTTACAATAAATCATCTAGTGACCATTCAAAGTTACAAAGGCACTGAAAAAAGTGACTTATGAGCACCTTTTTTCACACGTATGACTGTTGTAGCATCCCCATGGTCATGTGATTAAAATTCAAATACTTAGCAACTGACACATATTTATGACAGTTGCAGTGTCCTGAAGTCATGGAATCTCACAAGCAAAGTCAATGTTAAGATTCACTTAACAACTCTGTTACTAACTTAACAACTGCAATGATTCACTTAACAACTATGGCAAGAAAGGTTGTAAAATAGGGCAAAATTCACTTCACAACTGCCTCGCTTAATTTCCCTGTGCAATGTAAGATTTCATTTATATTTATTAATATAATTTAATAACATACCATACCATACAATATTTACAATTATTACATACATAAGAGGAAATTAATAGGTTTTAATTTGTTTAGCCCAGACTACACTTTTTCCTGGGAACCCACAGCAATCTCTTAATAGGGGTCTTCATTGTATTAATTTTGAAAAATATAAGATAAAATAAAAAACCCCAAAGAAACAAACAAACAAGCCCCAAATCTATACTTAACTACAGATAAGAATATTCCATTCTATCAGACCAAGACCTGTATAAGTTCAACATCACACCATCTTCCATTGTTCCCCTGCAACTGGTATTTTGAGGCAAACCTCCCAATACAGAAGTAACAATGAATTTTTAAAATTAATAAGTCTTGTAAAATTAATAAGCTCCTCTTTAAAGCCATCCATATTAATATTGCAACAACACATCTTGTAGGAATAAATGCCACTAGTTAATTAATTGTCAAGTGCTTCTTTTTGTATTTTCTTATACCTTATTCCAATCAGATTCTTTGCATAGCCCTTAGTTCAAGTGTTTTGAATGGGGAGGGGGGAAATCCCTGCCCATTTTTTTTGATGTCCCCAGGTTGTTGTTTATATTTTTTAAAAAGGTGTAGCTTTCTAATGTTCTAGCTTTCCAGCTCTGAAGTAAAATACTAGTAGATATTCTAAACCATATCTCTATCAACCTCAGCAACTTTAGTGTGTGTGGACTTCAAATCCTAGGATTCCCCAGCCACATCTGAGATGCTGAGGTTGAGAAACACTGCTTTAGAATTCCCCAGCCGGAGTTGAAGTCCATATTGACTTAAAGTTGCCAAGGTTGAGAAACACTCCTGTAGAGTATATAGGATAAAATATACTGTTTTGTTTTATTAAGACTGAGGTTTGCTATTCTGTCCCTAACATCCCTAAAAGCTGCAGGGGACCACCATATATAATAATCAGAAAGCATCGTGGGGCTGATTTTTTTCACTCTAGTTTCCAATTAGAGCAGAATTGGACATGCCAGGTATTCCTCATTTAACAAGCAGTCATTTTATGACTATTTAACCTTATGAAGGCTATGGAAGTATTACTTTAGGGCTCATAAACTACCCCAGGCTGTTGTAAATGGTGGTATCACCCCCATTGTGATCACATGACTGTATGTCAGGTGAGTCAGCTTTACGACTGGTTGCAAAAAATAAATAAATGGGTTTGCTTAATTTATTTATTTATTTTTATTTATTTAGATTTATATACCGCCCTTTCCTGAAGGACTCAGGGCGGTTTACAGGGTATTTAAAAGAAAATCCATACAAAAGTTAAAACAATTAAAAAAGATTAAATGAAACCCTGAGAGAAAATAAAAACCCCAGTTAAAATTAAAAATTAAAAATTCTCAGCCTGGGCCAGAGAGCTCGAAGAGCCAGGTCTTCAGGTCCCGGCGGAATGAACGGACGTCGGGGGCAGTCCTAAGCTCCGCTGGGTGTTACCCGCCGGCAATCTTTAGCCGGCGGCACCCTGAGAAGACCATCCCTGTGGGAGCGCACTGGACGAAGGGAGCTTGATGCTGGCAGCAGGTGTTCCCTCAGATATCCCGGACCCTCGCCATTTAGGGCTTTATAGGTCATCACCACCACCTTGAATCTCACCCGAAGGGCAACCAGAAGCCAATGCAGCTCGCGGAGTAGAGGTGTTACATGGGAGTATCGGGGGACCCCCATCACGACTCGCGCGGCCGCATTCTGCACCAGTTGAAGCCCCTGGGTGGTCCTCAAGGGCAGCCCCATGTAGAGAGCGTTGAAGTAGTCTAAATGGGAGGTCACGAGCACATGAGTGACTGTGCGTAGGGCATCTCGGTCCAAGTAGGGTTGCAACTGGCGCAACATGAGTACAACATCCACTTAAGACCTCACTGCGGGGGAAAAAAGGCAGAAAATTAGTTCTATGTGCCTTGACTTATGACTGCAATGATTTATGACCATAATTCTGGTCTCTCGCTTCAAATATTAGAAAATGAAAAAAAAGGAGAAGGCAACTCATGCTGTTAAATACTTAAATAACTGGATTTTAATGGTGCAATTGTGGGCTGTTTCCAGGATGCCTTTAACAGTAGAAAGGCAAGTTCTTTGCATCCCAAAGGGATCCAATTTTCATTCCTGTTTTTATTTTTATTTTTTTTAAAAAAACACAATTTCTAAAAGATTGCTGTTTTGCTGCCAATTGTTAGATTTTGACCTCAAGTCAACACACAGTTTGCTCACTTATAGAGTAGAACAATTACTTGCAGGGAAAGATGGAATTAAGTGGAGCAATAGGTTTCCAAAACATAGGTGGCTAAAGAAAATAATAAATTACAATAATGGGTACAGTGAAATAGATCATCCATGAATGCATGCAATCTCAAAATGAATGATTTCATTATGAAAAAGAAAGCCCAATTCAGCTGGTGAAAAATAATAAAAAGAATGAGTAGTCTAAAATTTAGCTGCCTTTTTCCTCCTTTAAAATTTATTTAGCCTAGACTTCCTATATCAGGAAAGAGGGAATAGAGAAGTCTTTTTCCATTCTGGAACAAACATTAGTTTAAAATAAACTTAGTCATGAAATATCCATTTTTTTTAAAAAAAAGTTAACAATTAATTTCAGAAACTCTTCAGTAGTTTCACTGCAACCCAAATTATACTCAGTCAAAGCTATTAGATAATAAAATTATAAGAATGCAGATAGCTAATTGGGTGCAAATGATGCTTTAATGACTTTAAAGTAATGCATTTCAAAATATATTTTCACTTAAGTATCTGCATATTTAGTTTTTCTGATGTTGTCTTTCCCTTTATCTCCCCCTCCCTTCTATACATAAACATGAAAAAAGGTTTTTCCATGTATCTTTTCCCCCCAAACCAGATTGTCTCTTTAAAATGGAATTAAACTTTGCCATCATAGTTTTTAACACCTGGTTAATGGTTTCTTGATAATCAGGGCATGAATACATATGCTAAACATCTCAAACATCTCAAAGAGGGTAAGAAGATACTATTAAAACGCAAGATATTTTTAATGTGTTCTGCTACCCCAAGAACTAATTTAACTTACATATGTGATCTAAAACAATGAAGATGCAATGCACAAGTTGAACAGAATTATAGTGGTTTGCATGCAACTGCTATCTTTATAAATATGTTCTAACTCATTGGTTTTCTGGACCACTTTTATTATTTTAGGCAATAATGGAAGAAATTATATAATTTCTCTGTTTTAATATAAGGATAGTAAAGTATTAGATCTGTGTCATTATGGACTCACCAAATAAGAAAAAAAGGGGAAATAGTTTCTGGAAAACTACTTAAGATAAGTATACAAACAAAGAAATAAATAACGCAATAAAATTATATATATTATCAACACATCAATAAAGTATGAGAATTAACATAGAGAATAGCTTATAAGAACCATGGTGGTACAGTGGTTAGAAAGCAGTATTGCCAGCTGCCTACAGTTTGGCAATTCGATTCTCACCAGCTCAAAGTTGACTCAGCCTTCCATCCTTCCAAGGTCGGAAAAATGAGGAACCAGACAATATGCTGACTCTGTAAAATGCTTAGAGAGGGATGTAAAGCACTGTAAAGCAGTATATACAGTAAGTCTAAATGCTATTGCTATTCCATGAGATGAGTTTTATTGGCAATATGAGCAATATTAGATATGTGTATATTGATACATTTCTGAAGAATTTCTGAAGAATTCTGAAATCATATGAATGTAGCTATTAATATTCACTACTTCAATATTTGTCAGCCTTGGCAACTTTAAGATGTGTGGGCTTCAACTTCCAGAATTCTCCAGCCAGCAGTTGAAGTCCACACATCTTAAAGTTGCCAAGGTTGATAAGCATTGCACTACTTCATTTTTCTTAAGAGTTGACAATAATGAGGCACAGATGCTCCAATGAATGGAATGTTGTCTTATAAAAGTTATCTTGGTAATGTTTGATTTTTGATGAATTTCTGAATAACACATTATCTGGTCGTGACTGCAAAATCTAGATAAACTTGTTCCTGAAGTGTTGCATGTATTTTTTCCCCTAGCTTAGCTTCACACGTACTTAATAAGATTTTGTAAATATCACATAAAAGTAATAGTATAGTGTTTGATAATATGGAGAACCATACCCTTGAGCTTAAATGTTAGGATTTTTTTCCCTTCTGCATTTCCAGCATGCTGTCTAAGACTATTCTGCACATTGAAAAGATATGAAAAGAAAAAAATATATAATGCGTATCAGTGTATGTGCTGAAACTAGTGAAGTGGGAATCTGTAATTCTTAAGTTAGGGGAAATTGTTATTTAATTATGTATCAGTTTTGTCCTATGATTCCAGGTGTGTATCCATTAATCTGGAAAGTTGTCTGAGAGTTTTCTACTGAATACTCCATTTGAAATTTTGTGTTACATGTCTAGTATCCAAGAGTTGATAATAAATTCTAATGTGAAGGCCTGCAGCTTGATTCCCTCACTCTTATTTCTGTCACTATATGAGAAGAAGCTACAGGCCTTCTTGCAATCCTGCTAAGCATTGATCAAGTTGCTAATACTTTTAATCAAGTGACTAACAAATGGACCACTTAGCCCAGACAATAAACTATGTGGCTCAAGAGAAGGGACACAGCCACAACCAGTTGCCTCTATGCCCTAGTCCTGATCCCAAATTCCTGACTGTTGCTGGAACAGATTCTGCTGCTGCCAAATACAAGCCTCATATCTTTACAAAGAAGATGGGAAGTTAAGAAAATTTCTGCTTTCCTTGTTCAATATGTACCATATATCTCCTTGTGATCACTTAATTTACTCAGTGACAGAACCTGAATAGAATATATAATTTGCCAAGGACTTCTAAGTTGAAATAGACACTGCCTGATCTATGAACTCAACTTATCTATCAATTTTGGATGTTGTATCCTATTCTCTACCCACATTATAGATTAACTGGAAAGTGGACAACTCTATTTGTTTCTCCCTAAGTTCTATCTTATGTCTTCCTATCTTCTGCTCGGAAGTAATATTTATTGTTCAACAGTATATTAGACTAATTTGGAAAGATTTTATCATATTATCATCCAATTTATTAATGCCCTGAATTTAGGCACTAGATAAATTGCACAAATCAATACAAATCAATATTTAATATTGCTATTCAGAAAGATAGTGACTACCTATTGTTGTTCTATAGCAACCAAGCTGGCATCCAAGGCCCATGTTTACAGACAAAATCCAAATTGCCAGATTGCCATATAGAAAAGATAAAAATTGCTATAACCTTTCTTTTGAAGTAATATCAGATTCTTACAACATTTTAAGGAGTATATGAGGATATATTTAAACGTCAATGTCTCTGATGAAGTTTTTGACTATATAATTCATGACTTCCTTGTGCTAAGAGTTGTTCATTCTAAGTTGCACATATACAATTCATTCTATTAATCTTTATAAAACTGTTAATGAAGCTCACAACATGCTTTTGGAATAATGTCACATTATGTGTTTCTTGTTGATGGTCTATTGGACACAAAAGAAAATATTATGAAAATGTACATAACCCAACTCTTTTGTAACAGCATCAGAATGCCTAACACTGTTTTTATTATTTATTTACTGCAGGACTACATTGATTTTTTTAATTTTTTTGTCTGTGCAGGTCTTTTTAAAAGCAACTGAGGCTTCTAAAAAATGGAGAAGCAAGGCCCTCTTGCAGTGGTTCCCAATGCTTTGTTCTTCACAATCCCTAAAGTGCCTTAAGCCACTGTAATTAAATTATCAAAGAACAATGGCAGTGTAAGGTATTTCATTCTGAAATGGGATAATGGCAGATTAACAATCAATGAAATTTAGAGGGTGTGTCTGATTTTAGTGTGCTTCAGTGAGTACATGCAATCTGTTTGCTTTGATATAGTAGACTACAGGTCAGAATGTAGATATCTTTTCCAGCGTGTGCTTTAGTTTCTTTGGGAAGGAGGGAAGCCTCCAACTTGACTTGGCAAGAGTTTAGAAACCACAACTATTCTGTGCATGGCCCGACCATTTCTAAAATACATTTTGCACTTTTGGTAGATGTTGTAATGCTTTTAGCACAGTGTGAAATCTTGGCTTATACCAGTGTCTAAAATAAGACATAGCTGATTCTCCTTTTGAGAGAGGATGTTGTTAACTTATGAAAAATCATTACTTTGGAAGGACATACAGACACAAATGTAGATTCAAATCAAATTTCAGCAATGATGGAATTCTGGGATTTTACTGGCAATGTTTTGCTTTCACATGTACTAAGTCTGGATTTCTTCTTGTTTCCCCTGTGTCTAGCTAGGTCTTCTCATGATTTCAGAATGTACATGTGGCAGTTGATTTGGGGAAAAGTTCACAGATTTGAGTTGCAATCAAGAGCTATAAATTTAATCTCTTGGATTTAGCACACATCATGCTGATTTTGTAACCAATTTGACATTTTTTCCCTTTAGTCTTCCTCACACCACCCCAAATTTTGCCCATTTGCTGCTGAATTTTAGCACATGAGGTGCCAGGCCATTTTTCAGATTTTGGAAGGGTTTTAAGAGTGGAAATGGGAGCATGCCATTTAAAGAGCACCTGCTCCTATTTCACCCCTTTTTGAGAGGGGGGAGGGGGAGGGAAGGAGAGAATGAATTACAGCATTCAAGATGACGCCAAATTTTAGCAATATGATTTCAGAGCGTGGAAAGGCCCATTATTCCCTAGCATAACTGTAGTATATTTCCACATCTATTCTGGCAAATGTAATTAAATTTCTTTGGAATCCTTACTGCTGAGATCCATAAAAGAGATATAAAAGTCAAAATTCTGGAATGGGATCTAGATATATCTGCTGCTTTATTACTTTGGAAGTGACAAAACAAAAGCCTACAGATCAGAATATCAGAGTATGAGGACTAGTTTCCTGTTGGTAGAAAAGAAGCCATCTATTTAGATGATCTCCAAGTGAAATATGACAGCATTTTCTCAATGAGGCAGTTTTTTTTACCATTGATGGATAAGTTGATTTGAGATAGATTTTTCATTGTGTTTCAGAGTGTTGTTTGGATATTTAAGGGAAGTTCAGAAACTAATTGTCTTTGACCCAGCAATTATGGTTAAAGCTCTTAGGTAAAGGTACAGGTTCCCCCGCACATGCGTGCAAGTCGTTTCTGACTCTAGGGGCCGGTGCTTATCTCCGTTTCAAAGCCGAAGAGCCAGCGCTTCTCCGAGGACGTCTCCGTGGTCATGTGGCCGGCATGACTAGACGCCAAAGGCGCACAGAACGCTGTTACCTTCCCACTGTAGTGGTCCCTATTTTTCTACTTGCATTTTTATGTGCTTCCGAACTGCTAGGTTGGCAGAAGCTGGGACGAGTAACAGGCGCTCACTCTGTTACACGGCACTTGGGATTCGACCCGCCAAACTGCCGACCATCTGATCGACAAGTTCAGCGTCCTAACCCACTGAGCCACCGCGTCTCTTAGAAGGTTATATATCCTCCATAATTTGCCTAATGTAATTTTATAATCCTGAAACTCATATTCAGATGGCAGTTCACTGTAATAAAATCACCACCAGATGGATTTGTAGCTGGCTGACTGGCCATTCTCAGGGTGTGGTCCTCAATGGAACTGCATCTACATGGAGGAAAGTGAGTAGAGGGGTACCCCAGGACTCTGTTCTGGGCCCAGTGCTCTTCAACATCTTTTTTTTATACAAGTTTTATTGATTTTTTAATATTTACATATACATGTATTTGTGAAGCAATACGGTGGTTGGGTAGTCAAAGTAACAAAATAACAAGTTGTTTGTAAATAGTTCAGGTTGCATCAACAAGGATTCCCTCTCTGATTCCCTTAGTTATCACAGTCAAAATAATCAAGTTAATACATTTCTAGTTGTGACCTAGTCACAAATTAATATAAAGGACCTGGGATAAGCAGATGTGGATGTTTGATGGTATTACAGATATCGTTGCAGGATGGAAGAAGTTCCTAGTAAGGGTGCCTTTTGCAATTGACTAATGGCGAATTTGTTAATGCCAATGGTGTTCAAGTGGTGCTCCAGTTGTTTTGGGATTGCACCCAAGGCGCCTATTACTATTGGTACTACCCTTGCTTGCCTTTGCCACAGTCTCTCTATTTCTATTTGTAGGTCTTTGTATTTTGTTATCTTCTCCAGTTCTTGTCTGTTCTGCTGTCTCCAGGCACTGCCATGTCCACTATCCAGACTTTTTTGTCTTTCTTATCGACAATTGTTAAGTCTGGGGTTTTATGTTGCAGGTGCTTGTCTGTTTGAATTCAAGAAGCTTGGGAAATTTTGAAGGGTTGGCATGCCCACAGAGAAGGCTATCCCCTGGGGGTCACCAGCTGGCATTGCCTGGCCGACGGCACCCTGAGGAGGCCGACTCTGTGGGAGTGAACCGGGCGATGGGAGGTTGATAATGGCAGCAAGTGGTCTTGCAAGTATCCCGGGCCTAAGCCATGTAGGGCTTTAAAGGTTATAACCAGCTCCTTGAATCACACCTGGAGGGCAACTGGAAGCCAATGCAGCTTGCGCAGGAGTGGTGTAACATGGGAGTACCGAGATACTCCCATAAGCACCCGCGTGGCTGCATTCTGCACCAGTTGAAGCCTTCGGGTGCGCTTCAAGGGCAGCCCCATGTAAAGAGCATTGCAGTAATCCAAACGAGAAGTGACGAGGGCGTGGGTAACTGTGCATAGGGCATTTCGGTCCAAAAAGGGGCGCAACTGGTGCACTAAGCAAACCTGTGTGAAGGGCCCCCTGGTCACGGCCGTTAGATGATCATCCAAGTTGAGCCGTGAATCCAGGAGGACACCCAAGTTGCAAGCCCTTTCTTAGGGGGGCAGTGTTGATCTGATAATCTCTGTTCTGTTATTTCTGATTCTGGATGTTGTTCTTTCCAGAACTGGTGCATTCGTTTTAGATATCTTCTTCTTGTTGGACGTGATCTGTAATAACAGATCATTATTTCTTTGTTTTCAATCACTGTGTATTTGTGATGGGTAAACACCTTTTCTTCCAGTAGTTCTGCAGCTGCTGGCCCTGGTTGCTCAGCCAACAGTCCTGATTCCTGTAATCCATTTTTCACCACATATCCAGGAACTCCAACATCTGGCACGGACCTTGTTATCCCGGGTGACATCCGAGCTGGTATGACATTCTGAAATTTACATCTCACCATATTTTTTATGGGAGAAACACTCTTTGTCTGACTCCTCTGATGAGATCTGTCCAGTATTGTTGAACCTATGGCATAGCTCTCATCTTCCTCAGAGTACACAAGCCCCACAACCACATCAAGGTAGTGCCTCACTGGGAGTTGTTGTTGTTGTTGTTGTTGTTGTTATTATTATTATTATTATTATTATTATTATTATTATTATTATTATTATTATTATTTCTGATACTGTTGAAAGTTCTAATTCACTTTCAATCACTGATGAAAACTCTGTGTCTTTATTCTGATCAATCTCAAAAAATTACTGGGGAAGAATGAAAGAGGGAATACAAGCTATGCCACTTTGAGTTTCCAAAGAAAAAGCATATAATATTGAATGTTTAATATGCAAACTGATCCTCATTATTCACACTCTGTATTTGTGAATTTGGTTACTGCCTAAAATTTATTTGTAACCTTCAAATCAATAGTCACAATGCCCCTGCAATCATGCGAGTTACTTGATGTGCATCTTCCCAGCTGAAATTGTAAAAGGTGATCTTATGGTGTCTTGTTTCTGCTCCATGCTGTAAACAAGCACTCTGGGAGAGAAATGGCCAGTATTTGCTAATTCAGTGTTCAAGCAACTTTATAAAACATAACTGATATGATTTTTTCTCTCTCCCTCCCTTCCTCCTTCCCCTCCCTCTCCTTCCCTCCCTTTCCTTCTCTGTCTCTGTCTCTATCTCTATCTATCATCATTTTGTATTATTATAGAATCATCTGGTAGCTAGGCACTACAAACATCACAGTGAATGGGATATCATATAAATGGACGGGATTAGTATGTTCTAAACTTTTCTATTTCAGAGAGATAGACATTTTGGTTGGTTGGTTGGTTTCTAGACTATGTTCATTCTGTAATAGAACTTTGAAGTTTTCATATGGTTCTTGCATTGTCCAATTTTTTGGGGAAAAGGAGGATAGAATTACATTAATTTCTCCTTTATTCTTACTTCTTAAAGGGGCTCCTATTTGGGTCTGTATATAACAGGGTTTAAAACTTTATTTGCTTTCATTTGCATATTATTTAATTTTGTAAAGTTCATTGATTAACTATTTATGAGTTTAAGATTAAAGGTTTTGTTCTTTCAGAAAAATCAAAGATATGTTAGGAATATCTGCAATATAAACAGTATAGCAGACCAATGATGCAATAAGAAATTAAAGTGCATATGTAGCTATAGTTATTTGTAAACTTGTATATAAAATAAATTCATAAATCTTGTTTTAAGAGTTGTATATACATCTAGGTTTAGAATAATTTTTAGAATAATCTATAATTATTTTCATAAATACATCTGTATTAATCTGACTGAAATTCATTTAATTTTAGTAGTTATAGCAGTATCTGATATTTACACAACAATGTTACACTGTTGAACGTAACTGCTCAGAAGCCAGTAGTGCTTGTAATATCCATACAGTACAGAGAATAATAACCTAGGAAGACATATTCTTGCAAACTCTCTTTGTTCTTTCAATGCCCAACTGCTAGTCTTCCCTTTTAGATATGCATGAGTAATGTTTCGGCCCTTGGCCAAAAATAGGCATTCGGCCCTGAAATTCAAGAACCATGGAATTTCTGGAATTTGCTATCTTTCCTTTCTGGTGATGATGAAAACTGTATGAGTTTTTGTCTTTTGTTTAACCCACCATGTAAAATCTTATATGCTCTACATAGCTTACATTACTGTATTGTATTATGCTCCACTGCCCTAAATCATACAATAAATAATGCATTTCATTTCTCTTAGTTACAGCTTTTACTGATTCTGTTCCATAAGACTTCAGTTGCAACTTCCTGCTGGATAATATGGTACTGCTTGAAACTTTGATGAACAATGTGGAAAGCAGTGGGGTTTTTTATGTGCTGTATTTAATAATCAGTTTTAGTAATATTTTATAATACAGGAAATGCATGTCAAAGGCAACACCAATGATAAAAAGCATTAAAGTAGAAGTTAAATCATTGTCAACAGCAAAAAACAAGAAGAATGCTAAAAACAGTTTCCAGTATTAGATGAGTTCCTTTACAAAAACAACCATCACGTTGGTCACTCTAAGGTGTGTTTTCCAAGGGGGAACCAAGCAGGGAAATCCCTTCTAATCGTAAACCCCAATGTATTTTAATCCTTTCAATTTGCTATGTTAATTTACCTTTGTTTGCTCTTCCCTTGGTTATATACTTATTTTAAATACTTTCTTTCATTTCCTTCCATTTCAGTCCCAACATTGATGGCATGTGGAATTAAAATGGTACATTTGACTATTATAGCTTTTCTCAAAGTTAGATCAATATATTCAAATCTTTTTTTCATTTTCATAGTAAAAACTAAGCAGAGTAATTATACTAGTGATAATGATGATGGCACAAAAACAGACATTATGAAAATTAAATAGTGCTTACCTCGCTATGTATAATTATGTACAATTATACTTCTAGATAAAGCCCAACATATAGAGCAGCAATGTTCAGTTCTGTCATTATCATCCTGAAACACTGTTGCCTGATGAAAATAATGTTGATGTATTAATAATTGTAAAATAATATAAAAGCAATGAATATCTGAAATGAAAAGAAAAAATAAATATGAACCCCTTTATAGGTTAATATTAGCATTAACTATGACTCGTTATCTACTTTATTAATAGTCTGATTCTTATTATGCTAATTTACCATTTTGTTTTCATTTCGACATGCTGTATTGGTATTTTAATTTTTGACTATAAATAAATACTACACACACACTCACCCATGTATATGTTTAGTGTTTCATCTTTCCTTTCCAAATCAGGAATCACTGGTATTGGTGTAAGTTTATGTAGAAAAGTCAATAGACATCTCTCTTCCTCAGTCAGAATAGAGAGCCCCTGTGAATAACTACGACCAAACTGAATGGCTGGCAAAATTATTCTTCTGGGGACAGAAATGTTCTTCTAATTATTATGTGAATCAAATCTGGCATGAATGAGTCCAAACATGCACCTCCAAAACTGATATTTTATTTATAATAATGTTTTAGTATTTAATTATTTTTTAATATATTTTACCCACATTATTGTGGAACTCTAAGAATCTAGCTATTGGAGAGACTAATTGGCACATTCTTCCATAATTTGGTAGGATGTGCTGATCTGTAACATGATTCAAGAATTTACTTTCTAATTGATAATTGGTTCAATCTTCCTAAAACTTTTGCCTTCCCAGCCTCTCTGTTTTCACTTGTTTCTGCTTATCTTTCACATGATATGTGTGTTTTCTGCCTTTCATTGTGTATATAAATATAAGGACTGTTTTCCCCATATCATTCATATATTTATATATATATATATATATATATATATACATATATATATATATATATATATATATATATATACATATATATATATATATATATATATATATATATATATATATATATATATATATATATATATATATATATATATATATATATATATATATATATATATATATATATATATATATATATATATATATATATATATATATATACACACACACACACCCTTGACCTGATTTTTTTATCTGGACGGTGGTTGGATGATCTTGGTGGGGGCTCTCCATTTATTATGCCCCTGTCATGGACCGATCATCACCTCCTGCGGCTGGTCTTCCGTTTTGCCACCCCCCGCCATGGGGGTACGGAGCCAATTAGATGGTACTGCCCCAGACGCTTAATGGATCCTGATAGATTCCAGGCGGCGCTGGGGTCCCCACCTGCCTCCATTGCTCACAACTCGGCGGATGCCTTAGTGGAAGCCTGGGAAAGGGCAGCCACTGAGGCACTTGACTGGGTTGTACCCTTGCGGCCCCTGACCCGGTGCAGATCCCAGCGAGCTCCATGGTTCTCCGCGGAGCTCCGGGAGATGAAGCGTCGGAAACGGGGCCTAGAGAGCTGCTGGAGGTCTAGCCGATCTGAATCCGACCGGTTGCGGTTAAGAACCCATATTAGGTCTTATCTCGCAGCGATGAGGGTGGCGAGGTGTAATTACTTCTCCACCCTCATCGCGTCCGCAGATAATCGCCCGGCCGCACTGTTTAGGGTGACTCGCTCACTTCTTAATCAGGAGGTGAGGGAGGATCCCTTGCAGGGTCGTGCCGAGGAATTTAGTCAACATCTGTCGGATAAAATCGCTCGGATTCGGACCGGTTTGGACTCCAGCTGGGCAGAGTCTGGCGATCAGGACACGGGCGGTCTTGTCAATGTTATCTGGGAGGAGTTTGATTCTGTGACCCCTTATGAAGTGGACAGGATTATGGGGAGGCTGAGCTCCACCACATGTTTATTGGATCCGTGCCCTTCCTGGCTGGTTTATGCAGCTAGGGCGAGGACACGAGGCTGGCTCCAGGCGGTTATATCTGCTTCTTTGAGTGAGGGTTATTTCCCCACCGTCTTGAAGGAGGCGGTGGTGAGACCTCTCCTCAAGAAGCCTGCCCTGGACCCAGCTGTATTGAACAACTTTCGTCCAGTCTCCAACCTTCGCTTTCTTGCAAAGGTTGTTGAGAGTGTGGTGGTGCATCAGCTCCCTCTGGTCCTGGATGAAGCGGATTATTTGGACCCCTACCAATCGGGTTTCAGGCCCGGGTACAGCACGGAGACGGCATTGGTCGCTCTGGTGAATGATCTCTGGAGGGCTCGGGATAGGGGATATTCCTCTGTCCTAGTCCTATTAGATCTCTCGGCGGCTTTCGATACCATCGACCATGGTATCTTGCTGCGGCGTCTCAGGGGATTGGGAGTGGGAGGCACAGTTCTTCAGTGGTTCTCCTCCTATCTCCTGGGATGCTCGCAGTCGGTGTTGGCAGGGGGGCAGAGATCGGCCCCTAGGTCTCTCGTTTGTGGAGTTCCTCAGGGGTCAGTTCTCTCGCCTCTCCTGTTAAACATCTACATGAAACCGCTGGGTGAGATCATTCGTGGTTTTGGAGTTGGGTATCATCAATATGCTGATGATACCCAACTTTTCATTTCAACCCCAAACCACCCCAGTGATGCCCTCGCTGTGATGTCCCGTTGCCTGGAGGCGGTACGGGTCTGGATGGGGAGGAACAGACTTCAACTCAACCCTGACAAGACTGAGTGGCTGTACATTCCGGCATCCCGGGACATTCAAAATGTTCCATCGTTTTCTATGGGGGGTGAGCTCTTACCCCCCGTGGATAGGGCTCGCAACTTGGGAGTCCTCCTAGACTCACGACTTACCCTCGAAGACCATATAGTAGCCGTGACTAGGGGGGCTTTTGCCCAGGTTCGCCTGGTGCGCCAGTTGCGGCCCTATCTGGACCGGGATGCCCTGTGTACGGTCACTCATGCGCTCGTGACCTCTCGCCTAGACTATTGTAATGCTCTCTACATGGGGCTTCCCTTGAAGACCACTCGGAGGCTCCAACTGGTACAGAATGCGGCCGCGAGAGTTGTCTTGGGAGTTTCCCGGTACTCCCATGTTACACCTTTGCTCCGCGAGCTGCATTGGTTACCAGTTGTCTTCCGGGTGAGGTTCAAGGTCTTGGTTATGATCTTTAAGTCCTTACATAGCATGGGTCCGGGATACCTCGAGGATCACCTGCTGCCGGCGTCAACTCCCCTCCGCCCTGTGCGTGCCCACAGAGAGGGCCTCCTCAGGGTGCCTCCGGTCAGGGAATGTCGACTGGTGGCCCCCAGGGGGAGGGCCTTCTCTGTGGGTGCCCCGGCACTATGGAACCAACTGCCGGTTGAGCTCCGGATGGCATCGGACCTCCGATCCTTCCGTCGCGGGTTGAAGACCCACTTGTTCGAGTTAGCTGGTCTGGCCTGAAGGGGAATATGGGTTTTTTAATTGGCTTTATTATCTTACTTTTGCTGTATTTTAATTGGGCATGGTTTAATTTTCTTTTAATTTTTGTATACCTATTTATATATGCCCTATGAACCGCCCTGAGTCCCTAGGGAGAAGGGCGGTATAGAAATCCAATAAAATATATAAATATAAATATATATATATATACGTATATATATACGTATATATATACAGTATATATATACAGTATATATATACAGTATATATATATATATATATATATATATATATATATATATATATATATAGAATAAATTAATATTATTTTACTTTGTAATGCTTACTAATGCATTTTTGTCTCTATTATAATTAAAATACTTTTAAAAATCTAACTAGGTTTAAGAGTTGTATATTTCAAGAGTTATGTATGAAATAACAATTTATTTATTTATTTATTTATTTATTTATTAATTAATTAATTAATTAATTAATTAATTAATTAATTAATTAATTAATTATTGGGACTTATATGCCGCCCTATCTCCCGAAGGACTCAGGGCAGCTAACAACAATAAAATACAATAATACAGAAGTTAAAAGAAAATTAAATTAATGGCCCCTGTAGAATAAATTAAAATTAAAATTAAAATAAGTTAAAAATTAAAGTTAAAAATTAAAAACATAATTAAAATCCCTGTCAGTCCAGGTCAGCCTGATGGAAAAGGAGTGTTTTGAAGCCGCGGCGAAAGGACCGGAGATCTGGGGCCATCCAAAGCTCAGGGGGGAGCTGGTTCCATAGGGCTGGCGCTCCCACAGAGAAGCAGTGGGAGGAACTGCAGTACAGAGGAAAGGGGAAAAAATCAGCCTAAATCATTTTCTCTTTTGCTGGATGACACAAAAACCACTTCTATCATTTTAGGAGCAAACAAAGAAAACAAAGAAAAAATGACTATCATTATTACATTTTAGGAGATATCCTAGAAAGTCTTTTAAAAATCTTCTGAGAACAGGTTAGTCTTTCTTGACTGCATCAGCAGTGCAAGATCAAAGAATAAAATAATCTGTTATTGTCTATTTCTAATCTTTTAAAAAGAAGCACTTTGTTTTTGAAGCTTGACAAATATTGGATCATGACAAATAGGCAACAAATAGCTTTTTAAAGAGCTGACACTGAAGAGATATACAAAAACAAAACCTGAATCGGAAATTATTAAATTAACATGTTTTTCTTCAAATGATTCAGAACTACAGTAATAGCTTAAATGCACAGCACAATTACATTTTAAGCAGACTACTGAGACTTGGAGTGCCAGTTTACAAGTAAATGAGTCAACAAAAATATATCAAAATATGTAACAAGTGCATTACATTGTCTAAGGGAATTGCTTTTGAAAATTGAGTCTTCTGCGGTCTTAATTTATGAATGTTAATTCTTCTATAATTTTGTTACTAATTAGCTATTGATTGTTGTACTATAAGAATTCTTGATTAGATTATCTATTCATTTGGTATGCCAGATCAGTTCCTCTCCAGATTAAATCCTTATTTTCATAGTGTACAGTTTTATCCACATGCTGCTTCTTCATTTTAAATGAGAATTTTCTGGTAGCTGTTCTCTTTATAGTGTATTCAAAAACCAAAGACATGAATCATTCATGTCTTCATTCTTATTTATACCTTCCTAAAAGTCTAGAAGGTTAGAGAAATCTGACTTTGCAGAAGTCATGCTGGTTCTTTTTTAGCATAGTATGTCCTTGTTTTCTGTTTAATAAAATTAAACCTTAGGGAGCACCTGCTGCCGGCATCAACTTCCCTCCGCCCTGTGCGTTCCCACAGAGAGGGCCTCCTCAGGGTGCCACCGATCAGAGAATGTCGATTGGTGGCCCCCAGGGGGAGGTCCTTCTCTGTGGGCGCCCCGGAGCTATGGAATCGGTTGCCGGTTGAGCTCCGGATGGCGCCCGACCTCCGCTCCTTCCGACGCGATCTGAAAACGCATTTATTTCAACAAGCCGGCTTGGCCTGATGGGGGGTGGGTTGGGTTTTTTATTGTTCTTAATATTTGTATTTACTGTTTTTTACCTTGGGCATTATGTTTAATTCCTTTTAACTTTTGTATTTTTTGTATTTTATACATTTGCCCTGTTCACCGCCCTGAGTCCTTCAGGAGAAGGGCGGTATATAAATAAAATTATTATTATTATTATTATTATTATTATTATTATTATTATTATTATTATTATTATTATTATTATTATTATTATTATACCATTTGCCATAGAGCAAACATTTAAGTAATTAGCTTCAAGCTTCTTTTATCGCTCTTATATCACATCAACAGTCAATAATCCAGTATTTTGTTACTTCTGTTTGCCTCAGTTTGCTCAGTCTTCTTTCTGAAAAAAGTCAGTTTGACACAGGCTTCTCTTATACTGTACCTTCTCAGAAGTGAAGACAGAAGCAAAACATTTCCATGCTCAGGAGGCATAACTCCTTCCCTTCTTACAGTCTGTAACAATCACATCTTAAAAATTAATTCTGCATCTCATTGGCTGAGGCCAGAGGTTGGCAAAGCCACCTGAAGGAATGAAAAAGAGACCAACTTGTAAAGAAGCAAAGCTCTGAATGAGAAGAGATGCAACCGATCAACCATCATTGCTCAGTTATAAAGCATCAGTAGTTACCATTAAACATATTTGTGATTCTTCTTTATTTTATCTCTACCCACTGGCTGTGTTATATTACTATCACAGTCATCCCCTGTCCCTCATCCTCACTCAGTTCCTAATCTTTATATTCACTTTAATCTATGTTTACAGATATGTATTTGTCTACCAATACGGTCAAGAACATGTAACAGCACAAGGAAAAACCTGTAGTCTAACAAAACACTATTTAAAATGATTTCCTCAATAATCATCAGCATATATTATTTCAGTTTTAGTTTCTGTAATAATAAATTATTTTAGAAAGTAATAGGTACCAATCTATTTTATAGTTCTCCTTGTTTTCTCATGAGGATAATGTAGATTGTATTTCAAAGGTTTGTGGTTTGTGTTTCTAAATTTAGACTAATTACCCTTTCTTGAAATTAATCCCGTCAACTTCTTTTTGTGTAAATATTGCTGAAATTCTGATCAGTTCATAATACTTAAGGAGAAAAGCAGGAGAAAGATTGTCCTTTTCTGCCAAGTTTCAGACACAAAAGCAGACATGTTAGACTTTGAAAACTAGGTCACCAAATAACCTGTGATAAATTTGGTCTTTGTACTTAAAAATAAAGAAAACTTTGTAATCAAACTGCTGGTGCTTTTGTCTTTTTCCACCATGTGTGGTATCACTTCAGCATAACTCAAACTGCTCTTTGGCTGTCATTTCTATTTTATTCTGTCTGGCAATTACCCTTATGACAGAAAGGCATCCACTCAAACACAATAATATCTTTGACTTATTTCTACATTCTGTAAAAAATTGTTTGTTACTTGATATGTAGAACCTGATTGTCATTGGTAATATCAGAAGCAGAACCTCCATGGGGATTTAAAAGGACAGTAGTGTTTATAAGAAATGAACTGGCTCCCTTTGTATTATTATATATTTTAAAAGCTGCAAAGTGAATGAATGAATGAATGAACCTTTATTGTCAAAGTACAACTATGTATACATTGAGATTGGCTGAGCCTCCCTTCGTGCCCCCACCCCCAACTTACAGTGACATAAACCCTCCATCTTATTACACCATGTGAGCTAATTGTACAACACACCGGCCTCGCAAGTCAATCATGCATAAAGTTTATAAAATTATTTCCTGTTCAAAAGCCTAACAGCCCATGGATAAAAGCTGTTCTTCAGCCTGTTGGTATGGCTGGCTATACTCCTATATCTCCTACCCGATGGTAGGAGAGTAAAGAGATACCATCCAGGGTGTGAGTCATCCCTGAGAATTTTCCTCACTCTTCCAAGGCAGCGAGCCCTGGCGATGTCATACAGTGGTGTCAGGGGACAGCCTACAATGTTTTGTGCTGTGCTTACCACCCTCTGTAATGCTTTCCTATCCGCGGCTGTCAGACCAGCATACCAAACCACAGTACAGTACGAGAGGACGCTCTCTATAGTAGACCAGTAAAAGAGGGTCATTAGCCGTTGTTCTACCCTGTTCTTCCTCAAGACCCTGAGAAAGTGAAGTCTCTGTTGGGCCTAATTGGCCACCTGGATTGTATTAACTTTCCAGGTAAGATCTTCACAGAGATAGACTCCCAGAAATTTAAAGGAGGAAACTCTCTCCACACAGTCCTCCCCAATGTAAAGTGGGGCAGGTTCCTCCTTTTTCCTCCGGAAGTCTAGCACCATCTCTTTCATCTTGCCAATGTTCAGGTGCAAGTTGTTGTTGCAACACCATATGGATAGTTTTTGTACCTCCCCCCTCTATGCTGTCTCATCCCCACCTGTAATAAGACCCACTACGGTAGTATCATCTGCGAACTTAATTATCACAGTAGATGGGTCGGATGATACACAGTCATATGTATACAATGAGTACAGGTAGGGGCTAAGCACTCAGCCCTGTGGCAAGTTGGTGCAAAGCTTCAGGGGGGTGGATAAAGCAGCCCCAACCCTCACTGTTTGTAACCGGTCCCTGAGAAAGTCTTGAATCCAATCGCAGATGGAGGGGGAAAATTTCAAGTCAGTCAGCTTTTTGATGAGAGAGCTCGGCAAAATGGTGTTGAAAGCTGAGCTATAATCAACAAAAAGCATCCTGACATAGCTTCCAGGTTTTTCAAGATGACTTGCTACAGAGTGTAAAGCAGTAGCTATGGCATCGTCTGTCGACCTGTTCCCTCTGTAGGCAAACTGATGACTCAAAGACTCAAACATGCACATTCAGCTCAAAAGTAATCAAACTCATTGCATCACCTTAATTCTTTTTTGACTTTCTAACCTTCTCTTTCTATGCACATTTGCAAGCAATGGCAGAGGAATCTTCTGTTCCCCACCTATAGACGAATGCAGCATGCCCAGTTTTGGAATTTTAGTATTAGAGAAGTGGAGAGGAGTTGAAAACTGTCTCATCATCCCTAGATCTAACTGGATCATTCTCTAAATCTGTTAAAAGATATTTTAAATAGAAATAATTCTTACAAACAGAGGGTTTGTATTCAGAAAGTTCTGGAGAACAGGTCATAGAACCTGTTTTGTCCCATGGGTGAGAAGAATGAAGATATATCTACTGATATCTCATTCAGTGATTTTCAGTAAAGAAGCAAGTTCCATTAATTCTCCAATAAAAATGTGCGTTTTTTCCTTCATTTAGGCTATAAAAATAAAAGTCTGTGGAAAAAAAACTATAAGGATATAACTCCAATCTGCAAACAATTCCTAATCTGTCAGGGTTGATCCAAAGCTTCATGGCTCTTCCTTTCCATCCTTGTATAGACAACTAGAGAAGCAGAAAAAGCACAGGTTGTATGTTGCTATTGGCTATGGGTTAATGTCTTCCCCTGCATCTAAAGGCAGCAGGTTAGCTTATTGAGTGCAGAAAGACCATATGACGTAACTCACCATCTTGCTGCTACTCTTGCCTTCCAACACATACACTCTGAAGAATCTTTCATTCTCTGTCAATTGGTAAACCCTACTCTAGCAAATCAAATAAACTAAAGGTCTCAACTCTCTGGAGTCCATCCACCATTGCCTCCTCTCCTTTCTTCAGATATCCCCACTGTGAATAACCAAACTTCAAACCCAAGTGAAACAAGAAAAGCATGAAAAAGTTTGCAGCTGTAAAATTAGTTTGATAAATGACATCAAAAGTATGATAATATTACTCCAAAATCTATTTAGTTAGACAGACTTTATCAAAAGTGTTTACAGACTTTATAAAAAATTAAATATAACTTATTTAGGTCTTTTTTTCTGTGATTGTATAAGAGAGTGCTAAAGTATTATGTAGTTGGCAAATATCCATTTTGTGTCTAAAATCACACATTAATTAAAATAGAAAGTGTATTGCTCCACACCTGACACATTTAATTGGTATATTATGAATTTAATAAATAAAAGCTATAATCTAGCCATTTTCAAGTTAATGCTCATTTTGTCTTTATCAGTTTTTGTGTTCTTTAGAATACCAATTTATCCACAAACTGAGGTTTGTGCCACTTTGATAAATATGGTTAAAAACATTTCCGCTCAGCACTTGCCACTACTTCAAAAATATCCTAGCAGGCTGAAGCCTGAAGAATTAAA
Organism: Vipera berus; assembly: GCF_964194415.1. Taxonomy (NCBI): domain Eukaryota; kingdom Metazoa; phylum Chordata; class Lepidosauria; order Squamata; family Viperidae; genus Vipera; species Vipera berus. Next base: position 32,187,093 of record NC_138207.1, read on the forward strand.
TGGCTTGTTTGGAAAAGTTTCTAGTGATTATAAAAAGTTTTAGAACTTCTTTGTACAGTTGCCTTCATTATTTCAAATTTTTCTATGTGCCCACATTTTGATCCATGCAGTTAAAGCCATAGCATAACTATTTGGCAGTGACTAGTATGGAGCTGGAAAGAGTCCCAATGATTTGGCATAGGATTGCAGCCTAAATTTAGAATCATGCCTGTTCCCCAGTTTCATAGGAATAAATGCCACGATGCTCTAATATCAGAGAAAGTCTTGTAAAAGTGATCTAGGTCAGTGAGCAAGCATGATGATTATCCTTGTATTTATAGTCATATTTCTAAAACCAGATGTCTGGATGTATAATCATGGGAGAAGCTTCAAGGCTGTAAATTTTGGAAGAACTACAGTGTGGCTTATTCACCAAGAGAAATTGCTGATCAGTACCCACCAGTGGTGATGGTGCCGACCTAAAGCCAGCCAGTATAAATGATTTATTACTCATCCAGTAACAGATATTCATTATAATCCTTAGATGCTGCTAGTTCATTCTGTTTATACAACTATTTAGCGGTCATTTATTAAAAATAAAATTCAGGTATACTTATTGGAAGTACAACTTGGCAGGAAAAGGAGATTGGCAGAAATATAGCTGAAAACCCACACCAACACCAGTCATATTGCTCATGACAGTAATATATTATTATTATTTATAACACATCGACATTAAAACTAAAAGAAATTTCTTTTAAAAAATCATCATCTTCTTCTTCAACTTCAGCATTATCATCATCACTGCCTAAGCCACAATTTAGTTATATTGTATAAAAATTTTGGCTGTATTTTTAAGTTTTTAAAGAAATAATCTGACTTATTTAAGAATTTTATTTAGAATTAACTAGCTAAATAATTTAACATATCTCACATAAAGATAAAATCTGTATCTTGTTATTTGAAGACTTCAAGTAAGAATTCACAGCCATCTAGATTAAGAAAGATGTGGCCCAGATATCTCCAATACCCCAGACTGCAGTTTTGGTTGAGAAACAGATCACAACCACAACTTCTTTTTCTACTGTAGAAAACTGATTAGAGCAGGGGTCTCCAAACTTCGCTGCTTTAAGACTTGTGGACTTCAACATGGCTGGCTGAGGAATTCTGGGAATTGAAGTCCACAAGTCTTAAAGTGGCCAAGTTGGAAGACCTCTGGGATAGAGTATCAAACTATTGTTTTTTGATCACTGATGATCCAATAAATACCATTGCACCAGCACCATCCACTGTTTCTTTGAGAGTTTATAAAACTTGTGTTTTAAATTTATCTAGACATCTTGCTTGCTTTCAGCCTCTTTTTTGTTGCCTTCCATTTTTCCAAGCATTAGGGTCATCTCCAATTATATTGTATTCCAAGCTTTATCAGCTTTAGCTTTACTGTTAGTGCTTCCAGTGAGCAATTTCATAAAATATTGAATTCGTCAAATTAATCTTCTAAAAAAGTTTCTGCTTCTATTGAACAAAAATGAATACATATGTATCCGGAGGCCTTTGCATATATTGTTGACTTTGGTGATAATACAATATAGCTATTTGATTTCTTCTGGGTAATTCAGGGCTACAACATTTCAGTGGATCATTAGATGGTGGGAGGGTGGGCACTTTGGTCCCACCCAGCAGGTAGTTGGATTTGGAAACTCAGATTTATGGCCTTGAACAGTGACATGTCCAATGTGCTTTTCACAGGAACATAGAAAACTAATTTTTCCTAGAAAAGATAATGCTAGAAAAGATAACCGAGCATTGGATTTGTGAGAACCTAGAAATGACCAAGGTGATTAACAAAAGCCAGCATGGGTTTGTTGAAAACAGATTTTGCCAAACAAACCTTATTGCCTTCTTTGAAAAAATGACTAAATTAGTGGATTGATAAAAAACTGTGGATATAGTATAATTAGATTCAATAATAGTACAGAAAAATGCAACAAATATGATAAGATGCCTGGAGACTAAATTGTATGATGAATGGTTAAGGTATATCTAGTGTAACAAAGAGAAGGATTAGGAGGGTGACATGATAGCTGTATTCCAGTACTTTACGGGCCATCACAGAGAAGAGATGGTTGACTTACTTGTCTTCTCCTAAATCTTTTTTGGTTTGCTTACATCCCTTTTTAAATGACATTTCCCAATCTGAACTTAAAATAGCTTTATTTATTAAGGTAAAGGTAAAGGTTCCCCCGCACATGCGTGCTAGTCATTTCCGACTCCAGGGGCCGGTGCTCATCTCCGTTTCAAAGCTGAAGAGCCAGCGCTTGTCCGAGGACATCTCCGTGGTCATATGGCTGGCATGACTAGATGCCAAAGGCACACGGAGCGCTGTTACCTTCCCACCGTAGTGGTCCCTATTTTTCTACTTGAATTTTTACATGCTTTGGAACTGCTAGGTTGGCAGAAGCTGGGACGAGTAACAGGCGCTCACTCTGTTATGCGGCACTTGGGATTCGACCCGCCAAACTGCCAACCTTCTGATCGACAAGCTCAGTGTCCTAACCCACTGAGCCACCGCGCCCCTTAATTTATTTATTAGAACAGATGAATAAAAGGCTTTTTTATACCTAAGTGAATATGTAAGTCAATTGAGAATTACTGGATAAAACTTTGATGAGTGATGGATTATAAATAAAAATAATATATTCATTGCTCTATACAATTACAGCAAACACAGTTCAACTGACGGATAGATCACTTATTGAAAATATAATTCTTGATGCCAGAGATTGGCTTCACAAGGCATGAGAAATCCCCCAAGGAACCATTCATCTCAGAATTGCTAAGAAAGCTTTTGAAACTGGCTGAGATAGAAAAGGCTTAAGAGAGCTGGAGCACTTTTGATTGATGGTTTGGTTGGGAACTTGAATCCACTCATAAATTGTTGGAATATTCTGTTCTTTATTCAGCCCTCTAATAAAAACAGATACTCATTCAGACTTTGAAATGAAGTTTCATGAAAATAAAAAGTAGATCTAGTAGTTTAACTAATGGCAAACTATCATAGAGATAGAGAATGAGAAGAAATATTATGAGTGATAATTCCAAAAGATGCCATATTTATACAAACGGTTCCTTTCACAGATCACCTAATTTGGTGCTGTGCTTTATATATTTATTTATTTTATTTTATTAGATTTATATACCGCCCTATTCCCGGAGGACTCAGGGCGGTGTACAGGGAAAATTAAAACAGACATACAAAAATTTAAATCAGATTAAAACAATTAATTAAATAAAGTCCCCGAAATTTAAAACTAAAACCCAATAAAAATTAACAACCCCACAGTCTGGACCAAACAGCTCAAAGAGCCAGGTTTTCAGGTCCCTGCGGAACGAGCGAAGGTCGGGGGCAGTCCTAAGTTCCATGGGGAGCTGGTTCCATAGGGCCGGCGCGCCCACAGAGAACGCCCTTCCCCTGGGAATAACCCGCCGGCATTCCCTAACCGGCGGTATCCTGAGAAGGCCCTCCCTGTGGGAGCGCACAGGACGAAGGGAGCTTGATGCCGGCAGCAGGTGTTCCCTCAGATAACCCGGACCCAAGCCATTTTAGTCACACCTTAATTTATTTGAAGTTGCTTGCTGCATCATCCTACTTAAAAGTAGTTGAGCCTTTACCTAAATGCATTCCTTAAAGATGTCCAAAACACTCTTTTAATTATAATTCATTTCATTAAAAATTATACTTATGTAGAAATACATTGCCTCCATTATTTAAAATGAGGATGTTCACTACAGTAAGCACCGGTGTTGAGAATATTATTTACAGTGCTGAAAATATTATTTGGAAAAGTGGATCATTATAATTAAAATAATTAGGTTCACACCTAGAAACATCTGGGAATCTCCACCTGAATATGTGCTTGTGAAATAATAACTTTATGAAAAAAGAGGAATCTTGCTATATCAAATCAGGGACATGTATAATTACCCTGCTTCTCTCAGTTTTATAGTTTTGCAAATATATCATGTCTGATTTTTTAAATTTCTCACTCATCAGACTTGAGAAAATATTTTATGACATATTCCTCTAAATGTATGAAGTTTTATTTGGAGTTTTGCTTTGTGCATTATAGTTTTCCTTAATGGTCTGTGTTATTTTTATGAATGCATATATAACAGATTTTGTAGGACATGACCAGGCTGAGCCCAAGGACAGGGTCCAAAACAGTCTTTATGGAAGAGACCTAAGTCCAGCCCCCTTGAAGTCTGTTGAGTCTTATCTGGCATCAGTTTGCCTTGACCATTAGTAGATCAGATTCTTGTGTATACTGTAGGTTGCATGAAATAAATTTGCAGTGTTTTCTGAACTCTATTCTGGCTCTTGGTTTCCTGCACCTGACAGATTTCTTTCTAATGTTGTGTTCTATTGTTGGAGAACTGCATTGTAAGATTGTAAAATACCAACTGCATGTTTAAAATAACTAAATTTCCTTACATGAAACTGTTAGACAAATTCAAATTTCCCTCTATTCTTAAAGGATGCATCTGAGTAATTGGCAAGAAGTATATAAAGTGCTCGCCTGCTTCAGTTTTCTAGCATATGATCTGCTTAGGTATACATCTTTTCACACCAGAAAATACATTGCAAGCAATAAGAATGAAGACATCTGTGAAAGTGAAACAGCAGCAGAAACGGAAGGGAAGGAGTAATTTTAAGGGATGAATAAATGTGAATTAATGTATATCATTCATTCATTCATTCATTCATTCATTCATTCATTCATTCATTCATTCATTCATTCATTCGTATTTCAGATGAAAATGAAGAATAAGGGATTCTGTGCTGGGTAAAAGAGCTTGTAGTTTTGAAATAATTTTTAGGTGCACCCAGTACTTAAAGCTCTCCATTTATTATTGCTGAGAACTAGACTAATTTGTGAAATTTACCCTGGAAATACAGCATAACTATATATTGTTTGTACTTTTGATCATTCTTTTTCTTTGTTGGCATACTAGATATTTTCAGTAGAGGGAATATTTTGCTTTTCTGTATAGCAAAAATTGTAAAAAGGGGGGAATACATTTTAGCATACACACTTTTGTTTTCAAAACAAAAAGAGAATTTTGTAAACTGCAATACTGTGTGCAAAGTAACAATGATCATGAGCTCTTGAAAATATTGCCATTATTTGCTTTCTCCAATAAAACTGATTCTAAAATTTAATTCTAAAAATTGAAAAGCATATTTAAAAGGCATATTAGTTTCACTAATGGTCTTTACAGTATTTGTTTCATAAAGCTTTGTGTTTTGGAATGTAATATTTTTTGGTGATTTCTGTGCTACTGAATGAACTAGATCCAGATACATGATAACAGCTTAATACAGCAAGAGTAGAAATGAGATAAAAAGCACATTCTTGTTGGATTCCATGATATATTTTGATAAGTAAAGAAATAATTCATTTGTATTACATCCTTAGGACAAGGAGTACTACATCTTGATCCAATTTAAAAGAAATTTACATTCAACAAGTAGATTAGAGGATACTCTTGCACAATTAATAGGAGATTCACCAGCTTTCAAAAACAGTTATATAAACTCACCAAGGATATTGGGAAAATATTATTTCAAGACAATGATATAAGCCTTCAATATTATTATTAAAAAAGCTTTCAGTGTATTTCTTATTCTTTAGATTTCCTTATCATTTTGCAATTTGCAGTACTATCACTTGGTGGGCATTGAAAGATGGCAGTTTGGTCTATGTGCAATACTTATGTAGTCCTTCTTGTTGCATTTAATATTATTGTGGCAAGTAATTTCCAGAAAAAAACTAAGCATCATACTGTTATATTTGCACTAGTGAGCACATCAGCAAAATAATTTTGTAGGAAGATAGATGAAGTGAAAGTAAGCATGTAGTATGTCTTGTACTTCTGGCGAGTCTCTTCCTGTTATTTCCTGTTATAACATGGAGATAGTTTGTGATGGATGGCAAAGCCCATGAATTTTTCTAGATAACATTCTTTGAAGTATCTCTGGTCTAACTTGGCTGCATGAAATAACTCAGAAGTTCTTCTAATGCATTTGTGAAATCTGGACATGCTTGCAATCCAATTTAGCTCTAAGCTTTCATTCTTCTCCATCATAAATGATACAATCTTCTTTGTACTCCATTTTGCTAGACCTATTTTTTTCTTAGTGAAGTTTTTACATTTTCTATCAGCTAGTCTAATAAAAATAAGAACAAAAGCCTGGTTCTTGTACTTAACAAAAGTTAATTAGTCAAGTAAGACTGATAATTTGCTTGCTTCTATACAAGCTTGCAACTATCTCCTTTGCAATGAATATAAGCAGTGCTTTTTTTGTAAAAGAAAAAGGTGCCGGAACTCACACATGTCATACAACCCGCCTTGCCTACCTTACAAGGTTCCATCCAAAAAAGGTGCCGGAACTCCGTTCTGAGCGTTCTATGACCAAAAAAGCCCTGACTATAAGTATTCATATAATACTGTATCTTCATGACTTAAGTGATTAAATTCATGTTGTTTTCATAATTCCCACAAATGTTGCTGCTTCAAGGTGCTTTCAGACAATATTTCTATTGTGCAAGTGGTCCACCTTTATTGACAGGATCAAACTAGGAGGTCCTGTAGTTGCCTTCTTCCATTTGTAACACATGTTGCCAACTGTAACTTCCATTTCTTTTCTCTTAAAAATAAATCCATTAATGAGAAGAACATCTGGATAGCAAGAACAACAAAGACTCTTGTAGCACTTTAAAAATGATACCGTTGTATGAAGCTAGACTTAGCTGCTGGGCAAGAAATAGTCCAATTAAAACAAGGAAGTAATGGAAGTGAACTGAAGAAGAATGCAGTAGAGGAATCCAGCCCATTTTGGCACTTGGACTTCTTTTGCTGGCTTTTGCAAATTTAACCCTGTTCCGTTCAGTTTTCAAGGAGTTAATGTGTTGATGGAGAGACTTTTGATTGCATTTATATAATACCTTTCTACCTACCACTCAGTTGGAATTTAGTCTCAGTTTTAGGGGACCCTCACAGCTGATGCAGCATTTTTTACTGGAACATCTGCAGAGTAATATATTAGTAGAATGATTAACAATCGTCTCAGGTACCACTTGCTATCATGTGATAAAGGTGTGCCAAAAGTAACAAACAATCTGAAAAGGTGATCTCATGAGCTTTTAGCCATTTATATTATTTTATTATTATTATTATTATTATTTGGATTTATATACCGCCCCTCTCCCAAGGGACTCAGGGCGGTGTACAGGGCAATTAAAACACTATGAACAACACATAATATACAAAAATTAAAATGAAATTAAACCAAATAGCCCTAAACAATAAAACACATTTTAAAATTTAAAATTTTTAAAATTTAAGATCTAAAATCCCAGTCCCTCAGTCCAGGCCGGCAAGTTCAAATAGCCAAGTCTTCAGGTCGCAGCGGAAAGAGCGAAGGTCGGGAGCCATCCAGAGCTCAACAGGGAGCTGATTCCAGAGGGCAAGCACGCCCACAGAGAATGCTCTTCCCCTGGGGGCCACCAGTCAACATTCCCTGACTGACGGCACCCTGAGGAGGCCCTCTCTGTGGAAGCGCACAGGACAATGGGAAGTTAACGCTGGCAAAAGGTGCTCCCGTAAATAACCCGGACCCATGCCATTGAGGGCTTTATAGGTCATCACCAGCACCTTGAATCTCACCCAGAAGACAACTGGAAGCCAATGCAGCTCGCGGAGCAGAGGTGTTACATGGGAGTATCGGGAGACCCCCATCACAACACGCGCGGCCGCATTCTGCACCAGCTGGAGCCTCCGAGTGGTATTCAAGGGCAGCCCCATGTAGAGAGTGTTGCAGTAGTCTATCTGAGACGTCACGAGCGCATGAGTGACTGTGCATAGGGCATCTCGGTCCAAGTAGGGCCACAACTGGCGCACCAGGCGAACCTGGGCAAAAGCCCCCCTGGTCACAGCTCCTATATGATCTTCAAAACTGAGCTGTGAATCAAGGAGTACACTCAAGTTGCAAGCCATATCTACGTGGGGTAACACCTCACCCCCTATAGATAAAGATGGAATAGAATGGACAACCCGAGATGCCAGTATGCACAGCCACTTGGTCTTGTCGGGATTTAGACAAAGCCTGTTCCTCCCCATCCAGACCCTCACTGCCTCCAGGCAACGGGACATCATGGAGAGGGCATCACTGGGTTGATCTGGGGTGGAAATAAAAAGCTGGGTATCATCAGCATACTGATGATACCCCACCCCAAAACCATGAATGATCTCACCCAGCGGCTTCATATAAGATGTTGAACAGAAGGGGCAAGAGGACTGACCCCTGAGGGACTCCACAAACGAGAGGCCTCGAGGCCGACCTCTGTCTCCCTGCCAACATGGATTTGTGGAATCCAGGTTCTCAGTCTGAACATACTTGTGGACAGAAGTGGTAGCGATATTGTCATAAGTTTCTATAATAATAATAATAATAATAATAATAATAATAATAATAATAATAATAATAATGATGATGATGATGATGATGATGATGATGATGATGATGATGATGATGATGATGATGATGTTGGAAGGAACCTTGGAGGTCATCTAGTCCAACCCCCTGCTGAGGCAGGAAACCCTAGCCTATACCATTTCAGACAAATGGCTGTCTAGTCTCTTTTATGCCACTGTATATTTTTTTTCACTTTAGAATCATCAACATCATCAGTATGAAGATTGTGAGTTCTAGACTTGCCCTTGGCATGAAGCCAGTTGAGTGACCTTGGGCTAGTCATTTCTCTTAGTCCTAGGAAGGAGGCAATGGCAAGTCACTTCTGAAAAACCTTGCAGGGATATATCCAGGCAGTCATCAGGAATCAACACTGACTCAAAGATATACACAATATTTCTACAATACAGTATCTTTGTGGTGACTTGTAGGTTGCAAATTTAAGAAAAGTCACTGGATCCAATGGGCTTTGCTTCTAAGGAGATTATAGAACAACTGAATTCTGTAGAGATTCATTCTTTCTTCTGAAGACTACACAACTGATTCCTGAGTGAACGATCACAGTATTGCTTTGCAAGCTTCTAAAGCAGGGGTATCAAACTGCTGGCCCGCAGGCTGGTTGCATCATACAGAGGTCATGCCCACCCCAGCTCCAACAATGCAAAAAAAAGTTGCGATTCGTCACGACACATCACATGATGAGGTGAGTTTGACACCCGTGTTCTATAATATTCAGTCTCATCACTGGTCTGGAAAATTCATAATGTTAATAATAATAAACAAAACATCCTCAACAATTTCTGATTTTCTTAGCTATATTTATTTTTATATTCCCTGGAGCAGAAATAAAAGGATACACTATAAATTCAAAAATTAGTGTTGAGGTGACAGCCTTCATCTTTGATAAACAGAAATGTATTGCATTACTATCATTGTTACTCTTCATTGAAATGACTAATACTTCAGGTTAGCTGGATTACATAGCCTATCTTTGTAATTTGACACAATTCTATTAATAAACTTCTTTAAGAAGTACAGTATATACACTTCTAATTTTATTTATTAAATTTATTATGGCTGCTCAGTCCAAGAGATTCTGTGCAGATTACAAAATCCAAGTATAGAATTAAAACAATTAAAATATGACAGCAAAACACAGCAGAAGAAACACAACCATAAATCTCCCAAATCATGATAGGGTCTTCATAACACTGTAATCCTAAGGCTGGGAATAGAACCAGGTCTTGAGAGTCTTTCAGAACTCGAGGAGAGTACCTTTATCTATATTGTTATTAAAAGATTCATTTAATTTCTTTTTTACAGTTCTTTTTTAACAATTCTTTATGATCCATTTGTAGAATAGATTCATTTAATCTCCATCTTTAATTCAAAATCTTTTTTGAAAGTATCAAAAGAACTGGATTATGGTCTGAAAAGGATCTACCTAAGACATCAACATTTAAAATTTTATTTGCAAGGCTTTTAGAAATCCATATCATATCAATTCTTGAGAATGATTTATAGCATCCTAAAAAAAAAGTATATTCTCCAGCAAGTCATTTTTTTTGCCTCCATGAATCTATCAATGCTAAATTGTCCATCAACTCAAAGAATGTCTTTGGTAATTTACCCTGAGAGGGTTTATTCCCTTTAATGGACATTGTATCCAAGGCTGGGGAAATCACTCTCTTCCAGTCCTGCAAAATAAGCCAATTTTCATAAGAAAAACATAATAGTTGATCTATAAGATATTTTTAAAAATACTTTTATCATCATTTGGCACACAGAGTCCCACTACTATTGATTTTATTCCATTAAGCTCCATTTCTGCAGCTACAAATCTGCCCTACTCATTTGATAATATTAACTTGGGCTTAAATTTGGGGTTTATTTAGAATAGCAATAACACTTAAACTTATATACCACTTCACAGTGCTTTACAGCCCTCTCTGAGCGGTTTACAGAGTCAGCATATTGCCCCCAACAATCTGGTTTCTCATTTTACTGACCTCGGAAGGATGGAAGGCTGAGTCAACCTTGAGCCAGTGAGACTTAAACTGCCAAACTGCTGGCAGCCGGCAGTCAGCAGAAGTAACCTGCAATACTGCATTTTAACCACTGCACCACCATGGTACAAATGCAATCCCAAACAAATCCCAAATTGTTTCTTGCAAACAAATTATGTCAACATTCATTTTCCTCTAAAATTGAATTTTTTCCCCACGTGGATGGGCATTTTCCCCATTAAAATTCCATGTTATATACTTATTCTCCATCTTCAGACAATGTAGCAAGTTCCTGTGCAATCATCTCTGCAGCCTCTTCCTGTTTTCTGTATCTGATAATCAAAGTCTTACGATATTGTTGAAAATCTGGTATGTTAAAGTGACTATCCTTGAAAATAGTTACAATTTAGACAGATCTATCTATCTATCTATCTATCTATCTATCTATCTATCTATCTATCTATCTATCTATCTATCATCTATCTATCTATCTATCTATCTATCATCTATCTATCTATCTATCTATCTATCTATCTATCTATCTATCTATCTATCTATCTATCTGTTATCTCTTTGTGTCATGATATGGGTGACACAAGTTACATTTCACATGGCAACACTGGCAAATGCCTTATTTTTATGCAGCATTTCTGCAGAATTGGTTTCCCAAGTCCCAGGTGCAGATTCTGAGCCTGTTTGCTGTTTCCTGCATTTTGGAGATGCAGTTTTTGAGATTCAGCCAGTCTCCATTTATTGAGAATTTTTTTTTTAAATTCCATTTATATCCCACCCTTCTCCGAAGACTCAGGGCGGCTTACAAGCTTAGCAGTAGCCTTCATTCTATGTATATGCCTGCTTATTAGGGCTTTCACACACACACCCCAAGCGGCATTATTACAAAGTCAGCTTAATTGCCCCCAACAATCTGGGTCCTCATTTTACCTACCTCGGAAGGATGGAAGGCTGAGTCAACCTTGAGCCTGGTGGGATGCGAACCTGCACTAATTGCAGGCAGCTGGTGTTACTTAAGGAGTCATTAGCCCACTGCTCCACCAAGGCTCTTTTATAAATTGTAGCTTTTCAGCTTATCATCATAAGAACTTTGGAATAAAGTATTAAATTTATCTTTTTTCCTCCCCCTTTTAATAAAAGTTTTCTTTTTCAGACTGTTACATCGGCAGATCTGGCTTATTGCTCATTCTTTATGATGACTGGATTTTGAATTGATCCAATATCTTTGGATCAGCTTTTCCCATTCTGCCATCATACCTTATGGAAAAGATGCCTTGTATCAACATTTAATATTCTGCCAGAGAGGCTTCTCAACTCAATACTATTTTCTGCTCTTGAAAAATGAGCACTGGAATGACAAGAGTTGGGTTATTTATATTTCTCGGTCTCTAGCAGATAATGGGAGAAAAAAACAGATGAACACAGCCATGGATTTAATTCTTCCAAAACAAATGGCTTCATATTCTGAGCATGTATGTAGAAAACTGATGTATACACCATTAATATCTTAAGGAGTCATACAGAAAATCATGTAGACTTTTATGCAAACAATACATAACAAGAAGTGACAAAGAGTTTAATATTTCCCTTTCTTGGGCAATCATTTTTCTTATTAAGCCAAGGATCACTTAACAATTACACTAATCTTATTTTGAAATAAAATGGTCTCATAATTATTGTACACTTAGCTCTACACACCTATGTATGTAGTAGGAAAGTAAGGCCTTTTGGACAGATTCTAGGATAGGAGGAGGAGGAGGAGGAGGAGGAGGAGGAGGAGGAGGAGGAGGAGGAGGAGGAGGAGCATGATAATAATAGCAGCAGCAGTAGCAACAGCAGCTAAGGAAGAAAAAGCAAAAAGTAAGATCTCCCAAACAACAAATATTCCCAAATAAAAATCTTTAGTAACACAGCAATATATAAAATGAACAAAAAGACTCCCATCTTTAGCAACAAAAAGCACTTAATTCTTTAATTGATTAACAAGTTAATTCTTTCAAACTTAACGACATATTAAATGAATGAAAACATAATGTTCCTAAGGAAAAAAGAAAGATCTTTGCTTGATGTTAAAAACATTGTTATGCTAGGTCAGCACACCACAGTTGAGAAGACTTTCACAGTTCTTAGTGGGATATCTAATTTCATTTTGCAGGATATCTAGAAGAAGGCTTTGAAGATCAAGGAAAGTCCAGGTAGGAAGAGAAAATCATTTCAGTGTTTAGTCCCCAAATTGATTTGATTGGCCTAGAAACAGATCTAGAAATGGACTCGAAGCCAGAACATCTGAAACAACATTAGCTTTATATTATTACACCTGATCCTACTTACTTGGTGCTTCCTGATGGGTGCTTTTCATTGTCTCTTTGACCATCCCAAATACAAGTAGAGCCAGATTCCTGTTATTTATATGGGGAGGGGTGGGATCATGGGTTGCTTTCCCCTCACACATTCATGCTACATTATCTGACTAAAAATGGAATTTGCAATTATCAGTTTTTTAGGTTACAGAAAATGTTACATCTTACATACATTTCAGAACATCTGACCAATGGTAAGTGCTTATTTGCTTCTGTGACTTAGAGATTAACAAGACCTCTTTAGCAAGTACTTAAGGCAGTAAAATATGAATAAATTAAAACAACATATGGACATTTAGATAATTCTTTTCCATGTGTTTCAGTATCCTATTCACATATAATATCTCAATTATGTTTATATAGCTCCACTGCATACTTTGAGTTTTTATTGTTAATTGTCAAATTAAAATTCAACTGGCAAGAGAAAGACTACAGTTGCTGAAATTTTGTCAGTTTGAAAAGATTTTTTTTTAAAAAATAGACATATATAGCCCTTTCTTTCAATGTTTCTCTGCACAAAAACAAAACGGAAGTGGAAGAAAGACAGAAGAAATACAGCATATGTGTGGATGGAGAAGGTTGCAGTGATGAGCAGGGGGCACGGGTAGTGCGAGGGCTCCTGTAGCATTGCTTTGCCTAAGCTTCTATCAGAACGTATTCCTTTTCCACTTCCACAAAAATCAAAGCACTCACACGGGCAGGCCACAGTCCACACAACTCCCTACTTCATACAGCAGAGGAAGGTAGTAAGGAGAACATTGTCAATACATTATGAAAACAGAGTGGTGGTTGCTCAAAGCCACAGCCCCACCTCTCATCTTCAGCTTTCATGTTCTTGCAATCCTCAGGATTTTGCTTTAAAAGCTCTTTCAGCATCTCTATGCTACGATGACATCACTACAATGGTATTTTGACAGCTTGCCAAGTTACTTCTAGGGTTCCACTTTCAGGATTTCCAGCTGTCCAAATCAGCAACAGTCTCTTTGTATACACCAAACCACAGAACTGTAGAGCTGCAGCTTCCTTTGTCTAATGCCTGCTTGGGAATGCTTTTCATTCTGCCTCAAGTTCTGGTCTATAACTTCTGCAATTTCTGCTTTCATCTTTCTGGAACTGGTTTCTCTGTTATTCCCTTCTGTGCAGTCCTATCTTCCAGATGCAGCACTTCCCATATTTCTAATTAATGCAAAATATAAGTTTTATTCTTCATTTCCTTCTTTGGTTTCCTGATCCAACTCACAGCATGTATTTCAAATTTTTTTATCAAAGACATCATACTTTTCTGGTTTTCATTCCTACTGAAATCACATTATCTTTGTGTGTGTGTGTGTGGCTTTTGAGAGTGCCTTTGCGAGAGGCAATGCATGCTATTTTTTAAACTTTTAGGGAACATTTATAAAATGCATAAATATGAACATAAAGGAATGCAACAGTGCAAAGATTGCTGAGGCTCATTTTAAATAGTCAGATAATTATATATTTCTTTAATTCCATATTGGGCAATCTGCTATCCAAGCTCATTTTACAGCCTACGGTACACATTCTTCTAACTACAACTGCTGAAGCTGAAAAATAATTTCTCATCATTTGAGAAAGTAACTCATAAAAAAGGAGGGTTCAGATCTAATGTTAAAAAAAACCCCATCCTCTGAAAGCAGAAGTGTACATGCAAACATATAAAATGCCAGAACAAAAATTCCCATTTTGGACAGAGTACATCCTACTTTTCTTAACCTACCTCCATTTACACTTCTCTTGGCACCAAAAGATTGACTACCTCTATTTTAACTTCATTCCCATATTTCTGCTTGATCCTCAAGTTTCTTTGTTCATTTACTTTTCTGGTCTTATACTGTCCCATTGTTTCCCTTGTTAATTTATCCTTCTGCAAAACATTCATTATGGATTATAAGCTTCTTTCCTTTATTGTGTAAAATCGTAAATAATATGGTGGGTAAGCCTAGTTGCTTCAGGTGCTTTGTCCTTTTAAGAAATATGGCTCCTTTACATTTGGATCCTACCAATTATGAATATGTGCTAGTATGTTAATTAGCTGGAACAGAATTTTGATTCTTACTCAGTCACCAATGATTCAGAATGGAACCCTTCTACTGACACCAGAGAGCCACTTTGTTCTTGTAATTAAGGCACCAACACAGAAAGTGGGAGACCATGAGTTCTAGTCCCACCTTAGCTATGAAAGCCAGTTGGGTGACTTTTGGTCAGTTGCTGTCTTTCAGCCCAACCTACCTCAAAGGGTTGTTGTTGTGAGGAAAATAGGGAGAGAGTAATGTGTCTTGGGTTGCCTTATTTTTTAAAATAACAAAAGGTAGGAAATAAGTAAATAACCCAGGGATTGGGGTATTTCTGAACTAATGAGCCAGCTGTAAAGTGAGTTGGATAATGCTTGCACTACTATAAGATTAAGGTTTTTCTGTATAAACCTAAGTAGCAACTACAGTATAGTGTGAGGGTATCTCTCTGTCCAAAGTTTTGTACACATGAATTCTGTATAGGAGCGATAACAGATGCATTTTAGCCCCTTCTGTATTTTCAGTTAAAAATATTGCAAAGTTGCTCTGAATTTGTGTTTGTTTACAAAAAAATTGTTTTTCATTAAGGAATTGTGGAACCCATAATGGCTTTAGGTTCATAGATTAACAATAGCAACCGCTGATAGTTAAAATGGGCCACTGATATGTCAGAACATTTTTTTTAGCAATATAGGCAATTAAACTACTTTGCTTCACATTGCCCCTTTTGACCTTTAAATGATGGTGTTTGGTTTTCTTGACTATTGGACAAGCTTTTTATCATACTCTTTACATTCCGACCATGTTATCTTTCTCAAACATGAGGATAAAAATCCTTAGATCACAAGTCAGTAAACAAAGTAAAACCCTTGAGAAATATCACGCTGTAAGGATACTTTACAGGAGGAAATGAGTGCTAGGAAAGAAACTGCAGAAAAATAATTACTGCAGAATACATGTACTCAACACTGATATCTATTAACTCACAATTCACTGAGTTAGAAAAGCTTCTTCAAACAGGATAGGAGTCTTTTTCCACATTTACCAAGTGTTTGATTTAGACACCATTTTCTTTTATGTTTATCATGCTTGTTTTTTGTTTGTTATACAGGCTTTGGTGATGTTTCTTCACCTTTGTTTTTCTAAGAAGACTGAATGCCATGGATCCTATCCTAGATTGTTGATTACAAGATTACAGCCAAAGAATAGCCTTTGGGATAAAATATCATTGAACATAAAACTTATTGTACTGTATGCTTAGTGTTCTTTCTCTCTCTCTCTCTCTTTCTCATACACACAGAAAGACAATTATATAATGTATCTTATCAATATACTGATATGCTATCTTGTAAATACAGGGTATATATGTATAATTGATACACACAGACACACAATAAGATAAGACAAGATAATCTTTATTGTCATTTTTTACTGTGGGCACACATTAAAAATGAAATTCTCAAAAGTATATGTCTACACATACACATACATAACACACATACACACATAACCCATTGTCCCTCATGTCCATCCACGAGGATTCAGAGGGACACAAGTTTGATCTAACTGGGACCACAATTATAACTCAAGCAAAGTCAAGGAGAGAAAGATATTTCCTCGAGGCCTGGTTCTCCACCAACCAGTGAACAGACACATTGACTTCAACCCCACCTACCAACTACTGAGGGTGAGAGAGCTGCTTCAACTGTTTGCAACATTCCAAACAAACTGAACACAATTTAAACCACACTGAAGATGTCCCCCTGAACAAGGGTGAAAAGTTTGCAACCTAATTACCAAGCCCGGAGATCAAACCAATAGTCAATATGTACACACACACACACATACACACACACACACACACACACGTGTGTGTGTGTCTGCTCAAGCATCGCTTATATGCTATGTCCTGAATAGAAGGAAGTGAACTACCAATAATATATATATATATATATATATATATATATATATATATATATATATATATATATATATATATATATATATATATATATATATATATGATAATTATATATATCTAACTTGCATATAGCCTGATTGATACTCATGTTTAACTTCAAAGGCTTCTATCATATGAATGAAAGTGCCCCTTGTCTAAAGTTTAAAATGAATTCTGCTACATAGTTGGCTGACAGCAACTTGATTGAATCTGCCCAAACTGGTTTTGCTACAACATGGATAGCAGCAATAAAAAGAATGCACTAGTTTCTGCCCTTCTTTGCTCAAGAATTACAACAAAAAGCGTATAGTGTAAAGTGTATAGCGTAAAGTATAAATATACAAGACTGTATGTTTTTCCAAAAGTGGAAAAATTGCACATAGAAAAAGTATTTTAAAAAACACATTAAAGAAATATTTTAAAATATTTTAAAAACTAAACGTAACATTTTACATTTGGATAAAATCAAGCACTGACAAATTAAAAAAGTGATTAGCAAAAATATATCCATAGAATGAGAGCAAAGAATGAGAAAATTGCTAAAGACAGAATTGAATGGTAGAAACACCATAAAGCATCAATAGTTGGGCCATACCTGTGATACGATACACTTCTGAAAATTATTAACTGGAGAGTTTGAACTGAAAAATAAGAAAACTGATGATTAACCACTCTGAATTACATCCCCCTAATGAGGGGTCGGCAACCTGAAACAACAAAAAAGCCACTCGGAACCGGTTCTGTCACAAAAAACCCCCTGGGAGCCGCAAAAAATTTTGCTCTATAAAGCCTCTTTCATACTCTCATTCACTCACACTTCACTCAAAAATGCTTCTCTCTCACTCTCATTCACTCGAAATGCCAGCCGCGGCACCTCCATTGATTTCCATGGGGATGCTTGGCAATGAAGGGGACGACTGAAACCGCTCCCGGTAGTGCTGCTACTGCTAACTTTTCCACTTGCTGCTTGGTTCTGATGAAACTGGAGAACCCCCGGATGCCACTGCTGGGGGTGGAGGAGGCTGCTCGGGTTCAGCCATAGCAGAAGCTGACAACAGTAGCGGTGGAGGTGGTGGCAAGAGAGATGCTGGAGGTCCGCCACATCTCCGTCAGCCTCCGCCTCCCCTGCAGAAACAAATTCCCGTGTCGGCCCCCATGGCACCATCGGGCCCCAAGGGCTGGACAATTGCTCCGGCAGCAGCAGCTGCTGTTGGGGCAGCCTAGTGCGCTCACCAAGACATGCTGGAGGCACTCCAGGCCCAGTGTGGTAGCCGCTGCGCTCGCCATCTTTGGCAGCTGTGGCAGCACTGCCTTCCTGCAATGCGGAAGCAACAGGAAAGCGGCGGCGCTGGCGGCTGCTGTTGCAGCAGCCTAGTG
This sequence comes from Vipera berus, assembly GCF_964194415.1. Lineage (NCBI taxonomy): Eukaryota > Metazoa > Chordata > Lepidosauria > Squamata > Viperidae > Vipera > Vipera berus. Next base: position 32,205,353 of record NC_138207.1, read on the forward strand.
TGCTCACCAAGAGATGCTGGAGGTGCTTCAGCTGTAGCTAAAGCCGATGACATTAGCGGTGGAGGCGGTGGCAAGAGAGATGCTGGAGGTCTGCCGCATCTCCGTCAGCCTCCGCCTGTCCCGCAGAAATAAATTCCATGCCAGCCCCCATGGCAGCAGTGGGCCTCAAGGGCCAGGCAATCACTCTGGCAGTGGCGACTGTTCAGGCGGCCTAGTGTGCTCTCCAAGAGACACTGGAGGCGCTCCAGGCCCAATGTGATAGCCACTGCCCTCGCCGTCTTTGGCGGCTGTGGCGGCAGGAGCAGTGGTGTGTCCAGGCAGGAGCGCCTGGCACTTGGAGGGGCGGGAGCCTCCAGTGCATCGCCCATGCCCGCTTGCTAAGTACTGCCTGCCGGACACAGCTGCCCCAACAGCCACTGCTGCTGCCTTCCTGTTGCTTCTGCCTGGCAGGCAGGTGGTGCTGCTGCTGCCATAGCCGCAAAGATGGCGAGCACCATCTTTCTGGGTTTTATGAGTTTTCTGGGTTTTCTGAGGCAAAGAAGGAGGAAATGAAGTGTGGGCTGCTCACCATCATGTTTTGGGCACAGACACCGTGGGGCTTAAGCAGCAGAGAGAAAGGGCGAGTCAAGGCGGACTCTGCTTTCATTGTTTAAGTTTGCCTGCTTGGCTTCTCTCCAGCCTGCACCAGGAAGGTGCAGCAGGTAGAAAATCATGCATGCCTTTCATTATTTTTTATGATGACGAGGGAATTGCAGGAAAAAGAGAAGGCCGGCGAGCTCAAGGCTTGCAGGAGGGAAGAGCCGTGCGATTGGAGGGCTGGAGAGAATAATAATTTAATAATTTAAAGCAGGCAAACTTAAACAATGAAAGCAGAGTCCGCCTCAGCTCGCCCTTTCTCTCCGCCGCTTAAGCCCCACAGTGTCCACGCCTAAAATGCGATGGTGAGCAGCCCGCACTTCATTTCCTCCTTCTTCACCTCAGAAAACCCAGAAAGAGAGAGAGAAAGAGGGAGAAGAGAAATGCAAGTGCCTCCCTCCCTCCCTCCCTCCCCCCCTCTCTCTGAGCACGATCGCAAGCTTGCTGCCTGCCCAAGCTCTCAGCCCCCCTTCCGGGACACTGTCCCCAGAGGTTCACTTCCTGGCCAGGCCAGGGGCTACCCAAAAAGACTGAAGTAGCGGCATCGGGATCAGTGAGCAGGGCGCCAGCAGTAGAGAAGTCAGGTGGGCATTGCAGTTTAGAACGAGAATTTGCTGTTTTCCTCCTGGAATGGCAGAAGGGGGAGAAACAGGCAAAAGTGGGGAGTTTTCCCAGCCAGCCAGCCAACCCCCCCTTCCTGATTTTATGCCACATTAAAAAAACCCAAACCCAAGCCTGGCACTGTGCAGAGTTTGCGCCTTGACACTCTCACAGTCCCCTCACTTGCCCCCCTTGCAATTGCACCGAAGCTTCGCAATGGCACTCAGAGTAGTGGGGAAGGGGAACGTTCCTGGGCTCAGGGAGGGAGGGAGGGAGAGGAGAGCTTAATAGGTGCACGGGGGTGCTCAGCCACCCTGGGGCTACCCTCCTCCACTGTTTCACCCAGTGGGATAGGGAGGGAGTTGGGCGAGGTGGCAGCAGCATGTTCAGAGGAGGGGAGCCTGAGGAAGACGCAGCAGGTAGAAAAAGGGCTGGACGGCCCTGCTGCAAAAGAGTGGGGTGGGGAGGGAGTCAGGCGAGACGGCAGCAGTGTTTTCAGAGGAGGGGAGCCCGAGGAAGGCGCAGCAGGTGGAAAAAGGGCCCACTCGCCTTTCCAGCAGTCCTCCAGTCTCTTCCTCCACTGCCGCCATGTATAGTCCAAAGAAGAAAAGAGGTTTGTGGGCAGTCCCACAAACCAAAGAATTTCAACCAATCAATTTAAACTTCGTGAGTTTTTTTTTCCTGAGAAGTTTGAATTGATTGTTTGAATTTTTTAGTCCCACTTTTTTTTTCGGGACTGCACATGGCGGAGGAGGACTGGGAACCGCAGGAGACAGCTGAAAGAGCCGCATGCGGCCCCAGAGCCGCGGGTTGCAGACCCGTGCCCTAGTGATATTGATAGATTATACCTGGTTCACAGAAAGGGAGACAGAGGTTTAACAAACTTTTGAGAAAGAAAAGTAAAAGGCAGCCAAAAGTAACCATTGATGCAAGTTAAAAATTGGAATTTACTAAATGTACAGGAAACAAAAAGTGAACATTGAAATCATATAATAAAAACACAAAGGGAATGCTCTCAAGAAAAACATTTAATGATCAATTTCTATAAAAGATCAGGGCAAAGTGGATAAATATAAAACCTAGTAATGGCATATAACTGGAATATTAAAAAAGAAACTGAAGCTTGATTTTGACTGTGCAAGACAAAGCTATTCGAACTAAATAAAACTAGAATTAAAAAAATCATCAAAGTGCAGATTATATGCAAAGGGGCAGAAGAAACAGAAGATAATATACTCAGTTCATGCAAGAAGATTGTATAATCTGATTAAAAACAATAACACAAAAAAGTTGCCAAAATGATTCATTGCAACATCTTATACCAATAATGAAAAACTGGTAGATATGTAGAGTTGAAAAAGTAGTAAAAAATGAACAGGTTAAAATATTGTGAGATTTTTGAACACAAACTGTTAACTGTGGTTGAATAGTGGAAGTGTGGATAATTGAAGTGGCAATATCATGGGAATGTAGAATACAACACAAAGTACTAGAGAAGATCACAAATATGATCAAGATCTGAAAATCAAAATTGAAAGATTATGGCACCAACTGACCATGGTGTCCCAGAGGTTATCATCATACTGGATGCCCAATCAAAAAAATCTTGGATGGCACTTAGGAAATGTGTACTTTGACAAAATTTCCATCTGTCAATCACACTGCTTGGATCTGCACATACACTATGCAGATACATTACAGCATCCTAGGTTCTTAGGAAAAACCTGATGCTTATGAAGACCAACACCGGCTGTTCTCACAACGGTATATATACAAATTATATCTGGCGGCATGACACCAGCTAAAGAACTGGTAGTTGTGATTTCATATTGCTGCACATACAAAAATAATAATAAAAAATAAAAAATATGGTTTTGGCATGCTACAAAGCAATATTTCCAAAAATGTCTCTAGACCTTCAGCAGCTGGACAAAACCTCATTTAATTATTTTGTAGTAAATGTTTGTTTTATATTTTATAACCAATCACGGCCTCTTCCCATTACTGACAGCCATTTTGTGCATAGACAAGCTACACTCAGGGAGTATTATGTGAACAATGTGTTTGGAATTTTGCCCACTCAAAATACTTAAGCCAGTTCAGACTAGGAATGCTTCTGAAACCTTCTAGCTGTCTCTGAGTCGTTAAAGTGAACTTAGGCAGAAATCCTTTACTAAATTTCAAAAGACCTAAAAACCAATATGTCTGGCTTAGGTGGGGAGATCTAGGTTCAAATTCAGCCCTAGCCAAAGAATTACACTGGTGACTTTGCTCAAGCTATGTCATGATTGATTCAAATTGCAGAAGGATATGTAATAAATAAAATAAATGTTGTTTTGGAGAAAAATCTGATGGAATAATATGTACGTTGCCATGAGTTCCTGGAAAAAAGGTGAGATATAAATCTAATCAATAAAAATAGGTTTGGGCTGTGGGAAAAATTTTAAGTACCCCTTTGAATGGTTTACACAGTCTGTAATACATTTTATAGCTATATTTGATTTAATGCTTCCATGCAGTGTAGCTGTGTATTCTGTGTCTATTTCAAATCCCAAATGGATTAAGTCTCTTATAAAGTAATAATGTAACATATATCAATATCATAGTTCCCGTTGCCTTCAGAAAGGGATTGAAAGGTTCCTCTAACATCTGCTAAAAATATTAGCTGCTGGAAACAGTCAGCTGGGTCAATACTATAACATTTCCTTTGTAGTATTCTGAAGTACAGTATCATGCTTGAAAATAATATCTGGGCAGTGTAACACTTGCTGTGACAGGATGGAGAATACTTTTAGAATATTTGAAGTAACTCAATGCAGTTCTCAAAACAAACATACCTCTAAGATCCTGTAATGGAAAGAATGTCTCTGCTGGTAGGCACGACAGAGCTTTAATTGAGACGCGTGATACAGTCTCTTAAGATTAAAAGTCATGCTTTCACTTGTACAAATGGCCCATGACAATTTTGAGGAAAGATTATATATTTTTAGGCTTGAATACTTTTATTTTTGGCCGCATTTTCACATGATTTTTATTTCATGCAAAAACAAAAGCTCCATTTGCACATTAATCATGCAAAAATGACATTTCTCCTTTTTTCCTCCCTCAGTGTAAAATTTTAATTGCCCTTTGAGATTTCACAACTGAAAGTTTAAGTTTCTTGTTTAGTAAACTCACAAAGGAACTCATTAATAATCATCATAACACCATAAAGTAAATGTCAAGTTTAACACTATTCAAATGTTACCAAATCATTAAACTAGCATGATAGCACCTATTGAGTATAACATTCATACTGAATATCACTAACTAGTGAACATCAGACTGGGTAATGGGGCACATATGAATACCAAGTTGTCTTTCACACCTATATATAGCATTTACAGGGCCCCTCAAATTTCAAAATTTTCAAAAATTAAAAAGTATGTCCAAATCTGAACATAACATTGAATATTCCTATTTTATATTTAGCATGATTTCAGATAGGAACAATAATATCTAATGAAATTTGAGTATTCTTCAGGAAGATTTCAATCTACATAATATTAACATTTCCTGGTGAAGTTTTTGGATTAAAATGTGGTAAAACACATTTAAGATGTACTTCTGTTTTGAGTTCATATGGCTGGGCAAAATATTTGGTTGGATATAGATTAAATCCGTCATGCTTTGCAAAGAAATCTGATTCAGCCAAACTATGTTAAGCATACTTTCACCAAACTAAAATCAATTGAACAAATTAACAGATATCCCGCACATTTCCTTAACTCAATCTGAATCCAGCCCATCTTTTTTAAAAAGGCCATTTTAACATGATAAACTACTGCTATTTCTAACCACTGCTATTGTATTGATAAGGTAAAGGTAAAGGTTCCCCCACACATGCGTGCTAGTCGTTTCCGACTCTAGGGGCCGGTGCTCATCTCCGTTTCAAAGCCGAAGAGCCAGCGCTTGTCCGACGACGTCTCTGTGGTCATGTGGCCGGCATGACTAGATGCCAAAGGCGCACGGAACGCTGTTACCTTCCCACCGTAGTGGTCACTATTTTTCTACTTGCATTTTTACATGCTTTCGAACTGCTAGGTTGGCAGAAGCTGGGACAAGTAACAGGCGCTCACTCTGTTACGCAGCACTCGGGATTTGACCCGCCAAACTGCCGACCTTCTGATCGACAAGCTCAGTGTCCTAACCCACTGAGCCACCGCGTCCCTATTTTGTATTGATAGGAGTCCCATAATCCACAATTGGGTTTATAAAACAATGGTATTATTATGGATTAAAGAGAAGCAGAGAGGGGCTTTACAGGGGATTAGTAAACATTTCATGTTGAGCAGAATTAACATTCCAATTTGAGAGCACATATCAGAAGTATGCCAGTAATGCTTACTAAAAAGGTTTGGAGGAAAAAACACAAAAGAAGTCACGATTTCTTTGAACTTTTTAGATGTCAGTTCTATAGTTAGAAATGATAAAGCACATTTTCTTTGCCTAAGGAAAAGAGGCAGATTTGTCTGGACATGGCTATCATGTCACAAAGCCTCAGTTGCAGGCTAAACTGGTGGGTGGCTTTGGGGAACCTCATCTATAGTTACAAAATGATTGCTGATTCCTCTGTAGTCTGAACAGCTGCCCAGAAGTGTGGCATACACACAGGCTGGCATCTCTGCTGGATACTATTATAATAATATTTTAGTAATTAAGGAGCAATTTCTTAATAGTTTTTTTATGCAGGAATTTGTTATGCAACAAGCAAATTTTTAGACATTCTGAATTTATTTTGAAAATATTTAGTGCACCAAAAACTATCCAGAGGATCTCATGTTAGTTAGAAACCATAAAACAAGATACAGCAATAAAAACAAGTTTAAAAAGGATACATTTAAAACAAGTCATTTCAACGCAGATTGATGAAAAAATGATACTGACCAAGAGGCACTTAAGAGACAAAAGGCAGGTTAGTCTGCTAAAAAAAATGCCTAGTCTTTTCAATGAGTTGCTTTACTCACATAGCAGCCTCAAAGGTTTATATTATTGCTGAAGAAATTTAACGTGGTTTTTAATTGGTTCTATAGTTCATCTTGTTATTCAGTGCCTTTTTTAGGTTGGATATTTAATCAAATAAAAAAACAACTACAATAATGCGGGCTATAGTGGTTACTTATAGAGACTGTGGAACACTTTCAATTCAGTCTTAAAGAGTGAATCAGAATGTGCAGAAGTGTGTAATCCTGGTGGAAAATGCAGCTGCTTTACGTTGTTGCATACAGTTGCTATAGTCACGGTACCAATAGCGCTACCCCAAAGCACTGTTGGCTGATCAAAACCATGACTCTGCACAACACTATTATATGTTGCAGTAGTACCTAAACTAAGATTACTGAGCTCCATGTTGCACCCCAAAGAACCCTGAAAGATGCCCTAAAAAGAAATAATACTTTTAAAATATGTGACTGGAGAAAAATAATCTTCCACCTTTATTTAATACAACTCAAGGTGTTCTTGCCTATTTTCCTCAAACTCTCTTACTTTTTAGACCTGCACCACCAAACTTATATACCTTATATAACAATCATAGTAAAAAAACTCTGTCTTTTAATGTTAACTAATCTTATTTTCTCTTTTCATATTGTTTTATTGTATTATTATAAAGCATAAGCACTACATTATACTATTTGAAAGCAGTAATATTTATACAGTGTTAAATGAAGATTATTAAATTATTATTATTATTATTATTATTATTATTATTATTATTATTATTTAACTTAAATCTTTAAAGACAAAGAAATATTGAAGAGTATAAGATTGTTTAAATTTTACAACTAATGCTGGATATAGTATGAATAAAAACTACAAAATACATTCAATTATGTATTGTATAATAAAGATTTCCACAATTAGCTGGATTTACATGGCATGCTAAGCCAAAACAAATCAAATCAAATCAGTTTAGTTTATTAAATAGTTCAAAAGGTTAAACATTAAAGGTAAAAAGTAAAGGTTCCCCCGCATATGCGTGCTAGTCGTTTCCAACTCTAGGGGTTGGTGCTCATCTCCGTTTCAAAGCCGAAGAGCCAGCGCTTGTCCGAGGACATCTCCGTGGTCATGTGGCCGGCATGACTAGATGCCAAAGGCGCACGGAATGCTGTTACCTTCCCACCGTAGTGGTCCCTATTTTTCTACTTGCATTTTTACATGCTTTCGAACTGCTAGGTTGGCAGAAGCTGGGACGAGTAACAGGCGCTCACTCTGTTACACGGCACTTGGGATTCGACCCGCCAAACTGCCGACCATCTGATCGACAAACTCAGCGTCCTAACCCACTGAGCCACCGCGTCCCGGTTAAACATTACAGTTTACCTAAATGAATGAACTTAGTTGTGTTCTTATTTATCCTGGAAATAGCTATGCTAATCCAATTTGACCTGTGGAGAAAGATGAAGATGCAGTGTGATTCATTTACAATTGGAATTTAAAGGCTTAGAATTTTTCACAATTGGGAAGGTGTTTTGTATAAAAAATGTATGTGAGAAAAAAGATAAATTCTTCCCTATGGTTGTCCTTTGGTTCTTTCCCCCTTTCCCCATGATTGCAGGAAAGTTTAAGCAAAGTTTTGTGGCTCTCACCATATATTTCCTGCCCTTGAAATACACTTCAAGAAATGACTGTTAATGGAGGAAACATAGGCTTCAAAGTCATGGCTTTCTTTTAAGGATGAATTGATTTCAGTCATGCCTATGAAAGCTAAACTTGTTTTTTCAAGAATACATTCAAAACTTTGCTTTGCTTTACTGTTCTTTCAACCTTCCATGATACATGATATTTGCTGCTATTAAGTGAAAATTATGTGAAACAGCTGCAGTGACAGATAAGATTAATTATCTTTTGCATTGGTGACATTTAACCCTTTATGCAGCTTGGCTGCCTGAGTAGGCTTTTTCAGCAGCAAGGTTGATTGGATGCTTCAGTGCTGTATCTCTGCAGTATCATCTTCTGGGTTAGAGGCAAAAACTTCAACCTGCACATATGTGCTTCCCAAACCTTGGTCACTGAGCTCCTAAAATGTTGTCACATTGCAGTTTTTATTAAAGAGTAAGGAAATTATTGAATATCTGACTAGAGAGTAATCTTATTGACAATATTTATTTGTTATTAAAATTAATTATATTAAATTTATGAAACTTAAATAAATTCCCCAAAAATCCAATCTAACTTTTGGGCAGGTGTGACCTACAGCAGCTCTTTTTGGACAATAAACCTGGTATCCTTTGCCAACCCAGAAGATGCAGTACAGAATTAATGAGAAAAAGAAGATGAGCCATTAAGATACATGAAACTCTCCAAAAATAGGGGAAAAGGGGATTCTGGGAAATCTCTTAGCATTGATATTTTGATTTTTTTTTGTCTTTCATTCAATCATGTCTGATTCTTGGAAACTGTCTGGAAAAATCCTTGCAGTTTTCTTGACAAGATTTTTCTGAAATGCTTTGCCATTAACTCCTTGAAAAGGCTTAGCAGGGGTGTCAAACTGCCGGCCCGTGGGCCAGACACGTCACATGAAAGCTGCGCCCACCCCATTGCCAGCAATGGCAAAACTGTCCTGATACGTTGTGTGATGTCACATGACATCGCGAGTTTGACATGTCTGGCTTAGAGAATGTGACTAGCTTAAGGTCACCCAGCTAGTTTTGTGCCTAAGAAGGGACTAGAACTCACAATCTCCCAGTTTCTAGTATGATGCCTTAAGACTACTCAAAATTGGCTCTCTCTTTTGAATATAGATGCACAGTTTTGAACAACCATACAAGTGTTGTGTTGATTGTGCTCCAGTGTGTTCCACAAAACTAAAATGGAAGGGGTTATGGAACAATATAAAGAAAAGTTTTTTGCCAAAGAATTTTTCCCCCCATATGCTGGGCATGAAGAATTGCAAAAATGAACCTGTGAAGAAGCCATCATTATTCTACCTTCACTTAAGCATACTGGGTGTATATGGTTAAAACACAGGGAAATTGTAGTCATTGCCTCATTCCTGACATTTTCTGGACCATGTACTGCAAACAGTATACCCAGTATCCTCCTTAGTAATTTAGTAGAGCAAATTAAAATCGAACTTAGCAGTCTTCAAACTGGAGAAGGTAGAAGTAAATAAAGAGGAAAATAGAGCACTTAAAACAGATGGGATTAAGAAAATGCCCCCCCCCCCATTTACTTTCTTGGACATACCCAATTTCTGCTTGTTTCTCCATTGCAGTCCTCATCACTCTGAAAATTGTATACTTTTAGCCCCTTAAAAGTTGTGCACCTATTGTTTATTGAAAGTATGATATCTTCAAAGAACAATTATGTATGCAAATGGAATATATCATGGATTGTATTAATGGAAATTGCTGTTCTTATTCAACTACTCATATATAGAACTAGTTCTATAAGTTCCAGTCATACTTAGATCACAGACATGATGGAACAGTGAGGGTTACAGGTATGGTGCTGAGTTGTAATCTATGCATATGGATAGCAGGTTATCAAGAGTTTAGTCAAATAATAAACCCATTTTGAAGATTCCAATGAATAAAACATTTAAGACATGTTGTGTTCCAGTTACAGGGTTTTGCTTTCACTTACACAGCAACATCAAAGCCAGAACATAACTGTATATAAATTACTGAATGTCATGCTCTTGTATAAAAAAACACTGTTGTGCAAAAGCACATTTCTGTTCTCTTTTAATTTCAGACTTGCAGAGTACTCGTGCACTAGTATATGTGTGTACTCAGAAATCAAAATAAGAAGATAATTTTGCAAAGTTTTTATGTCAGGGAGTTGTAAACCATAAAGATATGTATACAGGATATTTGAAATGTTCCCAATGTTGCGTAAAGGATTGAAAAGAACTTTAAAAATACAGGAAGATTCTAAAGAGTTCTGCTTTGAAAACAAGTGTTGTGAAAGCACTTTTTATTCTGGAAAATTCTAATTAATAAAAAGCATGCTCATTTGACAGGAAACAAGCAAGCAAAAAGCCTGTTTTGGCCAGCCTGTCTGCTTTGCTTCTCTTTCTCCTGCAAATTTTGTTTCAGCAAATTTATAAGACTGATAAATTCTGGATAGTTTCTACAATTGCTGTAATTTCTACAATTACTCCAATGTTGTGGTTAAGGCATTTTTTTAGGATCAAAGAGACCTGTAATGTATTGGGATTTTTACTTGTACTGATTCATGTGTCTGTTCAAATGCTGCTTAAAGGTTGCTCAATGGTGTGTCTGTGTAACGGTCTCTGACTAAGCCACACTTGTTGTCTCCAAGAAGATCATTGGTAGATTTGGGGTGGGAACAAGTTACTTTAAACCTATGGGCTGCTGCCTATTGGCCAACCATATAAGTAGCTGCGCAGCAGCACTGTTTCAGTTCTGTTCTGCTTGACTCAAATAAAGCATGTTCCTGTTTGCAACCTTCCGTCTTGCTTATTGCCTACAAAGAACCGGCTACACAACACTGGCGATGAAGGTGGGATGCTGCTTCTTCGTAAAAGTCTGAAGTCACTAGGGGGTGAGACCAGCACAGCGCCTGGTAGGGACAGAGTTCCACCCCACCTTGGTCTGCCTAGCAAGCAACGCTGGAGACCAACCTGCCCTGAGGATCAGTCCCAGGGCCTATCAAGAAGCCAGCAGCACAAGGCAATGCAAGACATGAGCCATGAAGACTTCTCACCATGTCGAAGGTTGGAAAGCTTGAAGAATTCGATGTCACACACCCGGAGAGATGGTCATCCTACATCTGGAGGGTGGAGAACTACCTCCTAGCAAATCAAGTTGCCGAAGATGGCCTGAAGGCCACAACACTCGTCTGTGTGTGCTGGTCTGCAACGTTTGACATCACAGAGAACTTGGTTGCACTGGCACAGCTGGAGTCCATTACGTGAACCTGAAGAAATGGCTTGGTGACTATTTTCAACCAAAGCTCTCAGTGATAGCACGGAGGCATGTTTTTGAACAGCGAGAACAACAACCTGGCAAGATGGCCACAGAGTTCACTGCAGCGTTGAGGCAGGCATCTTGTCTTTGTCAGTTCATGGACTTGGAAGAAAGACTTCAAGATTGTCTTGTCTGTGGACTCAGGAGTAGAGAGCTCCAACAAAAACTTTTCATGAAAGAGAAAGAGGTCATGGTGGATGAAGCTGCCGGCGGGGCTGTGAAGGCATTGCGGCCCTCCAAAGGCACACCACACGAAGTAGCTATCCACCATGAGGACGCCGAGCAACAAGAAGATGTAGACTCTGACCACAAAGTTGACAAGGTTCAACAACACCAAGACAAGGAGCAGAGACCCCCTTACAAGGCAGTTCCTTTCCTTCGATGTTTGGGCTGTGGCAGCCGCCACCAATGAGTGGACTGCAGATTCAGGAAAGCCACATCACAGCCATCTGTAGAGGTTGCCAGAAGGACCGCCAACTGGACAAGCTGTTCAGGAGAGGTACCGGGGCCCCAAGGCCACAGAGACTAGGGTTCTGCTCCAGCTTCAGGAGTGTCTGCCACACGGGAGCTCACCGCCCCCTTAAACAAAAACTTCAACTACAATTCGAGCTGCAAGGCATTCCTTGTAGGATGGAACTGGACACTGGTTCAGCTGTATCCATTATTTCACTTGAGACTTTCCGGTTCGTGTGCAGCTGCAGTAAGAGATGGGCCAAGCTTCGGCCATCTGATATTATTCTAGCTGACTTCCAGAATTCCCGAGTAGCCGTTAAGGGCGAGGCCACTTTGGCAGTAAAATTCAAGGGGTTTTGGGGGCCCCTAGATGTCATTGTGGTGGAAGGCCAGAGAACAAGCCTTATTGGGCTTGATTGGTTTGATGCACTGGGCATTCAAGTAACCGGAATCCACTGGACACAATTGGCAAACTTGGGATCAGTATGTGAGCAATTCGCAGATGTTTTTGACACAAGCCTGGGAGAGTACAAGGGCCCTCTGATAGCCTATAAACTTGATCCTTCTGTAACGCCAATTAGTATTAAGCCCCGTCGTGTGCCTTTTGCACTAAAACACAAAATCGATGCAGAGATGGACAAGCTACTCAGTCAGGGGGTACTACAGCCCATAGATGGGGGAGAGTGGGAAACTCCCATTGTTATGCCACTTAAGGCCAATGGGGAGATCAGGATTTGTGTTGATTACAAGTGCACCATTAACCAGGCACTGCAGCAGCACGTGTACTCGGTGCCAGTTGTTAGTCACATTTTGGCATCGCTGCAAGTGGGTACCATGTTTGCTAAGTTAGATTTGTCACAGGCCTATCAACAGTTACCAGTGGATGAGGCCACAGCGGCCACACAAACAATTGTGACACATAGGGGGGCTTTTAGGGTCAATCGCTTCCAATTCGGGATTAGCATAGCCCCAGGGATCTTCCAGGGAGTCATGGAGCATACACTCAAGGGTATTCCGGGGGGTCTGTCCCTATTTTGACAATGTACTCATTGCTGGAGAGTCCACTGAGGTCCTGGCAAGGCAGCTTAAAGCCGTCCTTCAGTGGTTCCACACAGTGGGACTCAAGTTGAAGAAGGATAAGTGTAAAATTGGGGTCCCTTCCACAGAGTTCCTGGGGTTCCATATTGATGCTGAAGGTATCCATCCTGCAGAGTCCAAGCTGAATGCAGTTCAGCTGGCACCAAGCCCCAGGTCTAAATGAGAGCTCCAGGAATTCCTGGGTCTCCTGCATTTTTACCATGCATTCCTTCCTAACAAGTCCAGAGTGGCAGAGCCATTACACCAGCTCTTAGATAAAAACACCCCGTGGAAGTGGACCAAGGTCCAGGAAAGCAGTTTTAAGGCAGTAAAATCACTACTGTCCTCCAATTCAGTGTTCACGCACTTTAATGAAAACTTGCCAGTTTGTATTGCATGTGATGCATTCCTTTATGGGGTAGGGGCTGTACTGAGCCATTTGCCAGATGATGGAACTCAGTTCCCTATTGCTTACTATTCAAGGACCTTGTCCTCGGCTGAGCACAGATATTCTCAGATTGACAAAGAAGCTTTGGCCATTGTGGCCGGGGTTAAAAAATTCCACCATTATTTGTATGACCACAGATTCACAGTCTTCAGTGACCACAAGCCATTGCTGTGGTTATTTACCACAGACAGGCAGATGCCTCAAATACTTTCCCCCATAATGTTAAGGTGGTCCATTTTTATGTCAGCCTACAGCTACAAGCTGGTTCACAAACCCGGCAAAGACATGGGCCATGCAGATGGCCTTAGCCCAGTTGCCATTGCCACACATGGAGCCAGATCTGGCTCCAGCTGCTCGCATCTTGTCAATTCAAGATTTGCCTGAACTTCCCCTCCATGCTGGGGATGTAGCTGCAGAAACAGCCGCAGACAAAATTTTAAGCAGGGTGCTTTCCTGGGTTCACACTGGATGGCTGGAAAATAGCCCAGGACCAGAGTTCCAGAGCTACTACAGTCATAGACATGAGCTTTCAGCTCATAAAGGTTGCATTCTATGGGCAAGCAGGGTTATTGCCCCCAGTTCATTAAGGCACCATGTGCTCCAGTCTCTGCATGAGGGCCATCTGGATATTGTCCGGATGAAGGCACTGGCACTGAGCTACCTTTGGTGGCCAGGGTTAGATAAGGCTATTGAGGCCCAAGTACATGGGTGTTACACGTGTCAACAGTTCAGATCAGAGATGCCACAGGCCCCTGTCCACCAATGGGAGGAGACTCATACACCATGGTCAAGGATTCACATTGACTTCGCTGGGCCCTTTCAGGGAAAGCTGTTTTTGATAGTGGTTGACAGCCACTCTAAATGGCTGGAAGTAATTCCTATACCCACTATGACTACTGCTAGGGCCATCCAGGTGCTTAGGAAGCTTTTTGCTACACATGGCTTGCTGGACGTCTTAGTCTCGGACAATGGGGCCCAGTTCATAGCGTCCGAATTTCAGGCCTTCTTGAGGGCCAACCTCATAAGGCATGCAACATCAGCTCCTTTTCACCCCTTGACTAATGGGCAGGCTGAACACATGGTCCATACAATGAAAGAGTCGCTAAAGCACATTGTTTCAGAGGATTGGCACCACAGGCTGGCTGATTTCTTGCTATGCCAGCACACTACGCCATGCACGGCAACGGGCAAAAGCCCAGCAGAACTCCACTGGGGAAGACGACTTTTCACGAAACTGGACAGTTTGCACCCTGACTGAGTAGCAGCAGACACTGCACGCCCAAAGGCACCAAGGGGATTGCAAGTGGGTGATGGGTTGTGGGCCCGGAACTATGGGCATGGGAATTTGTGGGTACCCAGTAAAATTGTTATGGTCTCTGGACCCCTCTCATACGAGGTGGTCTTGGATGGGGGGCAAGTTGTTTGCCGATATATTGATCAGCTGTGAAGGCGTTTTGCTGAACAGTCACTAAACGAGGACTCCTCAGAGGGTCCGCAACAAAAGCTGGCAGCCAACAGTCTAACAGAGCAGTTCACATGCTCTGAGGACTCATTCAGTCATTACAACGGGGAGGTGGCCATAGATGGACACAGTCCGGAGGTGCAACTTGGGTCTCCAGATGGGGAAGGACAACTCAAACAGGGCAGCAGCTTTGCTGACCCAGCTACCACACTGGACTTTTGTTTGGGCCGACCAGGAATGGCCAGCCAAAGGAACTTGAGTCAATTTGACTCATGTGAACCCAAGAATCCTGGTCTACCCAGCCTGGCAGGCAAGCAGGTAGACCAGGAGTTGCCCAGAACCCCCAGGCATTCTGAACGGTTGCGTAGACCACCAAAATATCTTCAAAATCATGTTATTAAATAATGTGTGTACATTCAAGGGGGAGGGGTGTAATGTATTGGGATTTTCACTTGTACTGATTCACGTGTCTGTTCAAATGCTGCTTAAAGGTTGCTCAATGAAACAGCCACTGTTTCAGTTCTGTTCTGCTTGACTCAAATAAAGCATGTTCCTGTTTGCAACCTTCCATCTCACTTATTGTCTGCAAAGAACCGGTTACACAACAAGACCCATATTTGAATTCAGCCTCAGCTATGAAAGCTCATGAAGTGACAGAGAAGTAACCAGAAGTTTCATCTGTTACTCCAATTTATTTCACACGATTGCTTATTGGAGGGAAGAACTGGAGGAAAAATTTCTATGTACGTTGCTTTAAGTTCATGGATAAGAAGCAGGATGAAAGCCTAAAGAATAAACAAGTATTATACACTTTTCTGTAAAGAAAAACAGATGCATACACTAAGTGGAAGGATGCCAAGGAGGAGGAGAAAAAACAAACCCTAATGGAAAAAAGTTATTAATTTCATTAAATCCATGGCTTAAGGAGACACAGAAATTCAGTCCACATTAAGAAATAGCGTCAACTATTAAAATCTTAATTTGCAAAGTTCAGCTAAGTTAAGAAACATGAAAACTAGGAGGCAATGCGAAGTGTTAACTTGATTTAATTCAGTGCTGGAACTGACACCTGTTGTTCTCAATATATCCAGATCTGCAACATGAGAGCTGTAAGAGGTAAGACTGCCAATGAGAGCTGGCTGTGTATTGCCTTGTGGTCAGTGAAAGGATGAGATGAAAAAGAACATCTTCCAAAGCTCACTGATATATTATTTCCCTTCCTCTGTACACTTTCTGAAATATGCCTGTTATTGATCTGCATTGACCTGGGAAGGCCTTTCTATTCTGGATCAGTGGCTCTGGAGTTGGTGGGATATGGAACTGGTCAGGGTTCGGACCAGTCAGCGCATGCTCAGAAGCACTGAATTCTGTTCTGCTTTATGCTTCAGACAATGTCAGACAATGACATTTGCTAGTGACAATAAGTCTTTGGAAGCTTTCTGCTTTCAGTTTTCCCCCCCAAATGTCAAGTATTCATAGTCAGCCTTTGTGACTTCCTGATCCAAGTTAAGCCTTTTAGCTATAATTAGCTGTTCAGTGCATGAAATGTATGCTTATTTACCTAATAATGTATATTTTTAAAATTCAGAACTGGAAAACAATACTGATAGTGATTGCTTTTGGAACAGATCAGGTTTGGATGATGATCAGTGTTTTTTCCCCCTGCTCATTATTGTTCCCGTGTTGAAACTGGATGCCAACTTTTTCCCCAGCCTGATTTCAAGTGCCCACAAAGGTGTACAAAGCATTACATGGCTTCAAACCAAGCTACTTACAAGACTACCAATTCACATAGAATGTGCCCTGCACAGTTGAATCAATGGGATATATTTGGCAAGTCCCTGCATGGACACATTTTAATTAATTATCCACTCTGCTTTCTTTGTTTCTTAATATAATGAAGCTCGTGTGCTGGATCCATCTGATACTGGAATTTAAGGAAGCATCCTTCTTATTAGTTGGATGATGGCTCAAAGCAAAGATTATTTTCTCAGATGTTTTAATCCTATTGTTCTAATATGTTTTAAACCCATCAGCTTTTAGTAAACGTGATTTCCAATCATTGCAAGGGATTGAATACATCTATGTGAAAATTAAATAATAAAAAATGGTCAGTGTTTCTGTGATATCAGTGATATCTCTAAACCTCCTTTATGCAAGGGGAAACAAAAGGCACATGGCTATGGTCTCCCTTGCCATTTGATTGCAATTCCTGGACATTAAGACTTGAATTGGGAGGTCATCACAAGAGGAAAAAAAAGGGTGTAACGGACTCTTTCTGAACCCTGAAGTCACTCTCTCCATATATAATGGAATGACTAATAGATCTTTGAACACAGAAGGGCAGCAAAAAAGGAAGGAAACAGGCCATTATAGAAGAGATTCTTACATTATCCTACTACCATAGCAATAAATGGATTTTCAGAATTCCATTGTTCTTCTTTCTGGAAATTGCTAAACTGTATATGATAAAATCAGCAGGTCACATGAAGCTATGACCATAACATAACACGAACTACTCTACATGTTAGCTGAATTTGTCTAACCATTATTAGCTGAACAAATCTGGCTCTTTCATTCAAGTCTGGAATCATGATTTACAAATCACAAGAGTTTTAGTTAAACCTCACGCTGACCGGAAATCAACCCAAATCTGTATTCATTACAATCCTGAATTCAACAGGACTTCCTTTTGAGTACATTACTAACTCTGGTAAAAGGACAAATTGGAAAATTGATGAATAATAGCAGGGTAATGCTTCTGAAGAAAATCATAATCATTGTGTATTGGTTTTCCATTTGTTGGTTTACATGGTATTGTGTTGAATGTGACAGCTTAGAAAGGATACCAGAGACAATAGTTTGTTTGTTTTTTGCAATATCCAGGATTGCAATTGTGCCCAAAAGACACTATAGAAAACATGAAGTATGTTTATGTATACCTGGTTTACATTGCTACATTTTGGTGATCAACATTTTGTCCTGTAGATATCCTCAATGTCCATTGAAAACTTTTGGTCTGCAACCCAAGTCACATGAGTTGAGCAATCCTTCCACTCTGTTCTTCATTGAATAGACACTGAAGCTGTATGCACTTTGAAAATGATTGGAAACAGAAGCTTTGAACTTCACATAGGTGGAATTAAATCAGTTTGTCTTTTTTTTTTCAGGCTTCCACATGAACCCAAAAGTCTTTCTTTATGTATTGTCATCTTCTGTTGCTTATAGAAAAAAAACTTTGCTGAACAGTTGTAAAGAAAGGTAACATCTGCAAAAAATTAATTAGACCTACACATGCTCAGGACTGGAATTAACATACATCATAACCAATGCATAAATTTGAACTGATTATTGTACTTGAGAAAGTTCAAAATGTGTTCATTGGTGTTCCAGAAATTTAAAACATGTGTTGCCTGCTTACATTACAATAGTCTGATTGGATGTTCAAAAGAGGAAAGTCAGCAGTTATATATTCTATATCCTCCCTGAATAACATGAAAAAATTAAATATATTAATATCTTTAGGACTTGGTATATAGA
This sequence comes from Vipera berus, assembly GCF_964194415.1. Classification (NCBI taxonomy): domain Eukaryota; kingdom Metazoa; phylum Chordata; class Lepidosauria; order Squamata; family Viperidae; genus Vipera; species Vipera berus. The sequence continues at coordinate 32,223,543 of NC_138207.1, forward strand.
ACATTAATCTATGAATATATGGAATTGGGCAATGAAGGTGCATATATTATTTCAGAAAAGAGTGTTCATTTATTAAAAATAGATGATTAATTCTGAAGGATTTCAAAGGGGATTAGAGATTTCAAAACTACAGTCTGCTGTGCTGTAAAAGGGAATATTTGTCTTTATAAGCATCCTTCTTCACATTTAAAGCTAATGTGACAAGGAGTTTTCTTGCCTATTATTTTACCTACATGTACTGGCTTATTCAAATTGTTGACTCAGGAATGTTTTTGATGAAATGAATTTTCATGGCTTGCTGTTTAATATTAATTGTCTATTCTCATCGAGATATTTTCCATACCTTGTCCTTACTTTGTTAAAATCCAAATGCCGAAAAAGGAAATTTATCATCATTTCTTGAAGTTGTGGCCATTGCAATATCCCTGATCACCATTGGTGACCTTCACAGCCAGCTTCCAACAAGTGATGTAAATGGGGAAGCTGACAAGATGTCACAACTTACAATCATGTGACATTGCGCTTAATGATCACAGGTGATTCACTTAACACACAGGCAGAATTGACAAACTGTCATAAGTAAAGCATGTTCATGTGACATTTCACTTTATGTCTATGCCACTTAATGATGGAGCTGCTAGTCCAAACTGCACTCATGGTTTGCCAGTCCCTCATTTTACCCCCTCAGAATCTACCCAAGGAGAAAAGCCACAGTCTTTTTCACATTACAAAATAATTTAGCCAAACTAAATATTTTTTTAACTTGATACTAAGCATTAAAGCTATTATGCTCACATTTTCTTACGATGTTTATAATAATTCTACTTTAATATTGAAAAATCAATATAATGTTTACCAATACAAGCCACGTATCTAGATTTTATAAGGAGATGTACAATTCATTAGTGATTCTATCATTTGTTAATATCCATTGGAAAATTGCAGCAGAATTTTTTTCAATATGATAAATGGTTGTTTGTGAATAATTATATATGAATAACTCATTATCTTATTTTAAATGTTGTATCTATAAAATAATAAAGAACAGTTATATTGGTCAATTCTTATTTTAAAGACTTTTTTCTTTTACAGAATTCAATGCAAAATAACAGAAATTATAGAAGAAATACAGAAAACCAAATCTTTTAGAATTTTATAGGATCAATACAGGTTCCCCCCCCCTGTTTATTATATATAAGAAAGCTATCCATACAGTTGAGTTCATAGCTGTTTGAGGCTCAAAGGCAATTTTGCAATTTCAAGAGCATATTGTCAGTAACTAATAAGATGGTTGTCATTTGGGGCATTGTTGGTTACTAAGATTAACTGAAGGCTAATTGGAAAAGGGGCTCCTCACCAAAAGAGGCAAGTTTCTTATTACTCTTCAGTTTATATTTCTTTTTGTTTTTCCTGGGCATTCCCTAATGTAACATTAGGCTGCAAATCTGGTCTAATTATTTTGTAGAATGCCTATGGTTGCTAGAGTCCTTCATTTAAATAAAATGCATGTGGGCACTCAAGGTTTGTTCTGTAAAATGTTAGCCCCCAATTTAATTTAATTTTTTAAAATATTGGCCAAGAAACCTAGGAAACCAAAGGCAGATCCATTAACGCATGGTGGTCATAAGTACATTGGGAATATAAATGAAAAAAAAAGGTTCTATCTGAGGTTCTTGTTTTGACAAATGAAGTTACTGAATTTCCATAATCATTGACCACCAAACATTTTTAAAGTCATAATAAAGAGGAAGTGTACAAAGGTCATTGTTTAAGCAAACATAGTCTTGTCCTTAAGGTAGATGTTGATTGGGATAGCCATATCCTGTCTGTGAAACTACACATACTTCATGTAATTTTCTTCTGTAAACTGTTGTCTGATAAGAATGTGCAGGATGTAACCATATAAGGAACAATGTATAACAATGTATAACTAGGAATTAGAGGTGAATAAATATGTCTGTTCATGAGCCCTTCGGGGTTCAGACCCTTTGCTTTGTTTAGCTCTCTGAACCTGCGCAATAAACCTTTCCTTTCCTGAAGAGCTGGCGTGAGTCTCTTCTTTCTACAACAATATGTTGACAAAATTGGTCAGGAAATTTCCAGTGCTATGTAGTTGCTGAATGGGCTGCTAAAAGATAAAGGTTCCTTTTACTTTCAACAATTTCCTTCAATATAAATAAAGGATCACACATACATTTATATCTCTATCTTTTTTGTCACTTACTCAAGTCCACGTTTCTTTTCTGCCAAGCACAATATGACAGCACACTACTATAACACAGATTCAACTGAAATGTTGAAGTGTGAATTTGAGTTGTCTCTCTTCATAGGAAAAGAAACTGTTCCCTTTGTATCTTCCAACAATAGTTAGAAAATCTGAAAGCAGTGGAAGTACTCAGACTCTCTATGTTAAAGTCCAGAGATCAATTTAGCTTAAAATGCTTTCATTCTAAATGTAAAGTGAGAAGTTATATAACTTCCTTTACATTATGAATTTTTTTTTGTAGCAGTCATGGTTTTCCTTCTTATACTAAGAGACACTGTTTCTTATCAGATGAACCTTGATTTAAAATAAAGTATCTGTTCATGTTGACTTGTACGCTAAGACCTTCAGTTAATAAATTCCTTTTAAAATGTCAAAATACAGTTTACCATGTTTCAAGGATTTTAATCTACAAAACTTTTCAAGTCCTATGACAGACACCTTCCCAAATCCCACATTTTGCAGTTTGCTTAGTATCCAGACTGAGCAACTAAAGTTGGCTAATCACCCATACTCAACTATATGTGTGTGGGGGGTGGTTGTTTTTGTTTTGCTTTTTAGGAGCATTGAAAAGTGAACATACCTTACATCTTGAAGTCAGCTGCCCCTTGTAAGACCAGAAAAGAAGCAACAGAAGAACATATAACAAACTCAGATGTAAATATCAGGTATGTGTCCCAAAGTCATCATTTTATCGGCTATGTTTCCTGTAGCCCTAGGAAATAGATATAGATGTAAAGTGGATGTGTGTGATCCCTGATTAGGGTGGAGTGGAGTCCATTAGTGTACAATTTTGGTTTTGAGAATTTCTGCATATCATAGTCTACTAATTCAGATATAATCTAATTTGATCAAAGAGACAGTTAGTTACTATTGAGGCTAAGAAAGAAGGAAAGTACAAAGGCAGAGCTTCCTGAGTTTTCAAACCGTATTTTAGGCAATGGGAAATATTATTTCTATTTGTAATTTTCTGGAAGCCACCAGTCAAATGTTAAGAGATTAATTAAGGCTGCCTCAGGCATATTTCTTGATTAGTGCATTTCTCTCACAGAGAAAAGGGTATTAGTTTTCATATAAGTAACTTTGTAGCAAGACATTCAAATTTCACCACAGGCCTCTCAAAGTTGCCTTGATTTGCTGAATGTATCTAAGCAGGTGGTGCCTACCTATTAAAAGCTAAAGTGCTCTCTATCCTCCACTTTACAGACAAATCCATCATATGAATTCAATTGGATTAAAGCCATTCAAGGAGTACAGATTGTATTCCCACTGGGCTGTTACAAATCATGGAGATTTCCTCCCATTAGTTTTAATTCAGCTTTTTCTTTAAAAATGCATGAATAAAAGAAAAATTGCAGAATAGCACAGGGAAAAAAGATGATAGTGCTGATGGCTAATACATTGTATTACTTGCAAATTTTATAATTATTCAAGATACATTTATCCACAGGCTAAAAACTATATACAATGGGTGCTACAATCCAGCTAAAATAATCTCATTTCATTGCTTGATCCAAATGGATTTAGTGAACTAAAAGAAGATTCCACATTTCATTTAAAGATCAGGAAGTATTAAGTTTCAAACTGGAGTAAATGAACCTGAGATAGCTTACTCTGATAAGTAGAAACTCAGTTATCTCTAATGTCTTCTCCAGGTTTGCTAACTATTTATTTAGAATATTTCTAAAATGCCCACCACACACAAAAAAGCATTCTGGGTAATGCAAAACATATCCTAAGGTAAGAGATATATTCTCCCCATTACCACCCCACCACTTTTGCTGTCTTTAAAGAAGGAGACTTAATGTTTGAAGTTTAGCACTTCATAAATCAACATTGTTGCATTGTTGTCTTTCATTTCACTGAAGGTCATTGGTGAGAAAAAAATCAAAAGTCTGTCAGAATCCATTGATATCACATTCATAAATGTATGGTCAAAATATTGTGCCTACCGGGATTCTGCCATACTGGTAGAAGGAGGGGGGGGGATTGTTTATTCAGTCTATCTGTAGCTGCTTTCAAAGAACCTTTGATCTGGGGGAACAAAGGGGGGGGAGTGATTTGTTTGTTGGGGCTGTAGGAAGAAGGCAATCAACAAAGGAATGCACAAAGTTCCTTTCTTCCCATGGAAGGACCTGACAACCAAATTGATGGGATCCTAACCAAATGGAGTTTTGAGAGGAGTGGGTTGAACTGGGAATGCTTATATAGATTTGAAATGTGACTCAAGACCAGATCCTGTCTCATATCTCCACAACCAATCTTATTCTTAGTAAAAATTTTCCTTTTGGACAACTTGGCTCCAAGAGTCCTTATTTCCTAAGATGTGAATTGGGGTGGGTCCTGACAAAGTCATTGAAAATGAAAGGAAAGTTTTTTAGGAGGGCCAAACCCAAAATACTTTTAGGTGAATTACTTGAATTACTACTTTAATCCAGAGCATCATCAGAACAGGTAGTATCCAGCACAAGCAGTTCAAGCTGAAGACTCCTAATCATTACTTCAAGCCATTTAGCTATGCAATTCTATAGGCTTAAATGCTCCTGTGCCAAGGACTGTTTAACATTTGTGGTTTCTCTTTTTGAGAAGTGGTTGTTGCAACACTTGTTTCACAATAAAACATCAAGTTTAGCCCAAGAAACTAGAAACTTACATTTAAGAAAATAGTGCACACCAATGCACATTTGCAAATTAATGGGAAGCAAACAGCCAGCATACAGTTCCTAGTAAATGAAATATAAATATATTATATGTGTAATTATACAGAAATAATATGTGCTGAATGCATTTTTCAGTTGTTCCTGCCCATTGGTAACAGACGGTTGTACTATCTGAAAGCCAAGAAACCCTGTTACAAATTCTCATTCAGCCATGAAGTTCAACAGGTGAGTACTATCTCTCAGCCTGAATCTTGCAGGATAAAGTGACGAACATGAAATAAATATATGTACCACTGTGAGTCATTTGGAGGAATAGTAAGATACAAATGAAGTATTTATTTACATGACTTCTCCCTTATGTACCTTGTTATCTGAACAGTATTTTTTCTTAAGGATGTCACATCTGCCAGGGATTATTTGTGCAGTGATTCATGTGAAGGTATTCCCTATTCAAATATCCCAATTGTGGAATTGTGTCCCTATTCAGTTATGGTAGCTGTCAAGCCTTTCATTGCCAAATAAAGACATGTCTATTCTCGTAAGCCTTTGGTTAAGTTTGTGTTACTGTACTTTCTGATATTCTATAAAATGAGATATTCTTTCTGTGTAAATAGATTTAAAGGTTTAAGGGTTTTAGAAGGGTTTTATTGTAAGTGGATTTAAATTGTTGTAACTCGGGTTTATGAGAAAATGGGCTAGAAATATTATGAAATGAACAAATTCAAAATGAGCTTTTTTGTACTTGTTGTGATACATGAAATATTTATATTTATGATGTACAGAATATATCTGTACAATTTAAATACTAAATTTGTTGGCATGCATTAACATCAGTTTTCAGTATGGAGTGAAGTAAATAACAAGCCTGCAGGAAACAGTGTATTTTAAACTATTTATTATGATTTTTGAAAATCTTTACATTGACAACAATGGTGCCATGCAAAATGTTTGGCATCTGAGATAGGGTCAGGTGAAAAGAAAAGGAAGGAGGAAATCCCTCTGAAGTCCACGTGGAACGAAATGTTCAAATATTTATCCACAATTACTCTTTTGTGTGCTGACTTTAAATTATTTAGCAGCTAAAATCAGTAATTCTAATATTTACTTCATGACACTGATATGATTCAAACAGGTTATAAAGGTTTAGTGAATAGAGAAATGACTACATAGCAAAACTTTTATTTTGGGATGGGTTGTCAACTACTATTCTTTATCAGCATTATCAGTACTGCTGATGCTGGACTATGGTGTCTAACAAATCAAATCTGACTCACTTATTGGAGCAAACAATCAACATTTGCATAATTTGTGTAATTTGCATATTATTTTCTAGTACAAAATGTGCAAACCTAGCTTTTTGTGTTTTGAATTTCAAGATTGGAATGTATAGTAAACTCAGGGCTTTTTTTGTCATAGAACACTCAGAACGGAGTTCCGGCACCTTTTCTGGATGGAACCTTGTAGGATAGGCAAGGCGGGTTAAGAGTGTGAGTTCCGGCACCTTTTTCTTTTACAAAAAAAGCACTGAGTAAACTAATATTTGGCCAGGCACCTAGTTAATCAGGACTAGTGTTACTGGCATAGTGGCATTCCTTGTCTCCACTACTAATTCCCAGGGCTTTTTTCCTCATAGAACGCTCAGAACGGAGTTCCGGCACCTTTTTTGGATGGAACCTTATAGGATAGGCAAGACGGGTTGTATGACATGTGTGAGTTCCGGCACCTTTTTCTTTTACAAAACAAGCACTGCTAATTCCCATCTCTTACTAATAAAAAGAGGGATTTCTTGCATTCCTTAATTGTTCTGCAGCAAGCCCACTGGGAAATAGTAATAATAAAAGAGTCCTTTTGAGATATTCAGGAATATGAGCTCCAGCGTACTCTTTTCTTAAATAATTTTATTAGACTTATCTAATTCAAGTAAACTCTTGTTTTGGATAGTGATCCACTCTGTCATCCAAACCAAACAGTAGGCATATAGAAGTACAATTTCAAATCTGGTAAACCTAAAGCTCTTCTTTGACCTCGCAATAATTTGCATCTAAGTTTTTTCTTTGCCATATGAATTTAGAAACATCCTTTTGCCATTGTTTAAATAAATTGTTGATGTTAGTTATCAATATTGGTAAAGTCTGAAATAAAAATAACATCTCTGGCAAGACATTAAGGTTAAGATCTTAATCAAAGGGATTCTATCCAGTGGAGATATTTCTCCATAATACTCATATGCATTATTTTCTCATGCATTAGAAAAAAATACATTTTATGAAAGACTAAAAGATGTTTGGTGACTTTTGGTTTGGGTCCTTTATAATGAAGACATTAAGAAGACAATCTTGTGTTCCCTGAGAAAAAATCCAAAAGGGTAGAATATTGTGGATCTATCTCTCTATGGACAGAATGGTTGGAGAATACCTATTGTTGAAGGACTTGATATGTTGGTTTCAGAAATATTATCATCTCTTCTCTGCCATTTGTATTCAGGTGATTCTAAGGTATTTTAGGGTAGATATAAAAAAAACATTTTTTTTCCTGATCCTGGCCTATGATTTTCCACCTCAAATGAGGTGGATAGCAGGGCCTTTTAACCAAGGTAACAAAGTGATCCCTAGTCTAGAAAAGACTCCAGACTATCTCATCAAATAGATTTTTACCATTGAAGACTTTAACCATGAATTAAATCGCAAACTGCCTAGCCCACAATAGTTTGGTCATTTCATATATACAATCCAAAGACTGAAGGAAGAAAAGCAGGGAAATGCTCATAGCTTACAAGTGATGCTTGTAAGCTTATAAGTAGCATGTGTCTTTGAAATCTCTGATCTATATCAAAAACTAATTGGCATGAGTTTTGTTTAAGTGGAAGCAGAATGCATATATATTTAAGTTTTTCCCAAGTAGAATTAGGTGCTGGAGTAAGTTTTATATTATAACCTGTTTCCATGTGTTTCAGGTTGGGTTGAGTTTGACTCCTAAACTCGTTGATTTCAGCTCAACTTTGACTAAGTCATTGCTTTACCATTCAACTGCTAACTTCTATGCTTCACTTTGGGCATACTGTATCTATAGTTTTCATCAGTATTAAAAGTTCAAAGACATTTTAACAGGATCCATTGGAGAAGCAGACATCATTGTTAGGATAAGAAGGGAACTGAGGATTATGACGGTTCTGGCCCATATATGAATGGTTGGATTATGCCACAAACTGCATCACTGTTTGGTTTGGTAGTAGCAGTGCCTCAGATAGAAGGTCCATACAGATAGTGGTAAGCATAGCTGAGAAGATTATAGGAAGTTTGCTTCCCATTATTCAGGATGCTGTTTACAAGCACTATGTGCTTAGAGCTTGAAGCATTGTTACAGAACCCACACACCCATTTCACAGCTGGTTTCTGTTGTGTGCGTATGTGGGTACATGCATAATATATGTGAGCATATGCATAATGGTATTTTTTTTGAGAGCTGAATGCAACAAAATTTCATTTTAATGTATGCCAATTAGTATACATTTAAAGTGACAATAAAGATTCTATTCTATTCTATTCTATTCTATTCTATTCTATTCTATTCTATTCGATTCGATTCGATTCGATTCGATTCTATTTCATTCCATTCATGTTCCTGTGCTGTACTGTACCCAGGCTTCTTATAAATATAGGAAGCTCCCATTCCCAATTGAGCACAGCTGTTCTTCTGTCTGCAGCATCCTTAGTCATTATTCTCCTCTTTGATTTGTTTAAGCTGGGCATTACACTTAATAGCTGTGGGGTGAGGTGGGGGGTACAAGATTACATATTCTCATAAACTGGAAGATGTCTAAAAAGATAAAACAGAATAGGACTAAATGACTCGTAAAATTGGCTCTCTCAGAATTAATGTGTGGACTATTCTGTTTTTAATTTGTTTATAAACTGGATGTAAAGATAAGGAGTGATGTGGCCCGATTTTTTGATGATTCAAAAGTCTGAACAGTACATAAAGTAAAACAAATTACAGAGAGCTCAGAAACACTTTCTGCACTCTGGTGAATTAGCATCAAAATGGCCAATGCCTTTCAATGCAAGCAAGTACAAATGTGCTTTTCATTAATGGGATCTGAACTGGCAATGATTGATCAGGAAAGGGATCATAATGGAGAAGATGATGAAAATGTCAAGCCAATCTGCAGCTGTTGTAAAAAAAAAAAGTGGATTCAACATTTGGTATCATTAGAAAGGAGATTGAAATTAAAATCACCAGTGGAATAACACCCATGGTAAGACCTTACTTGGAAAATTGTATGCCATTCTAGTCATCTTATCGAAAAAGAATATTGTAAAACTGGAAAATGTACACATACATCTCTCCCAAAAGTGCCAAGAGATTGATTAGGAACCTTGAACAGATCCATATGAGCAATATATACAGTCCTTAGGGCTTTGTGGTTTGGATACAGGAAGACCAGTGTATGATACAAAGGATCATGATACAAAAATACAATATTATGCATCTTATGGGAAACATTGAATGGGCTTATTTCCCTTTCTCACAATGGTAGCATTTAGAATCTATCAAAATTAAATGTGGAGAGATTCAAAATTGAATAAAGTAAATATTTATTGACACAACATATTAACATTTTGAAATTTGTTGGTATCTGATATGACAACCACCAAGATAGAGAGTTTTAAAGATGAACTGGACATATTCAAATGCGCATGCCCAAGATGGCGGACGCGCGTGGCTGAGCTCCGCGAGGAGTTTCGGCAATTTAGCGACCCTGGGAGTCCCACAGAAGTATTTTTACCTTCTGTGATGGGGCTTGGGTTGGGTGGATGGGGAGAGGTTGTTGGCAGTTCTGGGGTGGCTGTGCAGTTCTCCGTTACGGGAGTTGGCTCCGTGAGCCCTGGACCTTCAGAGGGCCCTCGGTGGAGTCCGGTGGAGCCTGGGAAGGCCTGGAGGGCCCAGAAGAGCTTGGAAGAGCCACGCTCTGTGCGGCACTGACCAGCTGATTGTCGGTGCCGTGGGAGCCCGGCGGAGCCCGGCGGAGCCCGGGAGAACTTGGCGGAGCCTGGCGGTGCTCGGGAGACCTTACCAGCTGTCTGGAAGGTTTGGAGGAGCCGCGCTCTGTGGGGCGCTGGCCGACTGATGGTCGGTGCCGTTGGAGTTGCAGCTTGGAGCAGCGTCGGAGTGGTGGAGTGGTGGAGACATTGTGGTGGCGTCTGGGGTGGCTGGCGGCGAGGGGAGTTGGAGTGCTGTGGCCGCTCCGGCATGAAGACCATGGCCCAATGGTGGAGAGCGGACGCTTTGTGCTTTCAACTGTTGGGAGGCACAAACCATCTTTGTGCCGCTAGAAACCAGCTAGACTGAGTTTGTGGCCCAGCGGCAGTACTGCGGGTTTCCTGGTTTCCTCCTCTATTGACTTACTCATCGCCTGGTCCTCGCCTGACACGGAGAAGAACATTGCAGCCAGGATTTTTCATCATTTTGCGACTCTGCAGGCTTTTATGCCTTGGATTAATCTGCTGACTCTTTTTCCTGTCGCCCCCCCTCCCCAAAGGTTTCAGAAGGACCCGGACACAAAGCCACTGTGGGAGAGTGGCCAAGACTTACCATCTGCTACCCTCCTAGAGGTGAGAGCTCTAAGTGGTATGCCTTATCCTGGTTGTGCGTTCCATGCTGCTCCCCGGATCTGACCATCGTGAGAGGACGGGGGTTGATCTGTTCCGGGGGGCATACCCACCTCAAGTGGCAGTGGAGCTGGGTTTGCAGACTGGACACTTAGCTTCTGATTTAAGATCCTCCTGTTCGATCTAGGGATTGCCTTTTTGCCGGACTTATTTTGATAACCATGACGCGCCTTAGCTACTCCAGCACAGTTTTGTTCGCTCTCAGGGGTGCCCCCCCATCCTGGGTGCGACCTGCCTCATTTTCCATTCCTCCTCTTGATGAAGGGCCCGATTGCTGGGATCCTGAGAGATGGCTGGGCAGGGACAGGGGCCTCCGGTACAAATTTAATAAGAGGCCCCTGGTTACTTTTTTAGTTAAATTTTTTGTGGGGTTAGGGAGGGAGGAGGGATTTCATGGTTGGATGGAAATGGGGGGGAGTCCACCAACTTTTGTTCAGGCCAGGTCCGGGATTGATCACGCAGGGGGGAAGCTGGGGTTGGTTGCCTCCGGGGCTCCGAAGCGGGTCGTGGGATTACCTATTCCCACGACGTTAGGGAATGGCAGCAGGTGTATGAACAGAGGGCCGTATCGGCCTCTGGGAGTGCGTCTCCGCTATCTCCAAGTGGTGAGGCGCTCCGACCCTCTGGTTTCGCCCTGAGGCTCTGGGAGCGAGGATGAGCAGCCACCAGAGCTCCGGCTGGTGTACTTGAATGCCAGGGCCGTTGTCAATAAGGCTCCTCTCATCTGGGATCTGGTTGGGGGTGAGCATGCAGACCTGGCTTGCATTACGGAGACCTGGTTGGGCCCAGAGGGTGGTATCCCTCTGGTTGATCTTCACCCACCAGGTTTCTGGGTGCTTCACCGGCCTCAGGCTCAGGGTAGGGGTGGGGGAGTGGCGGTAGTTATGAGGGAGACCTTGTGTCCGCAGGAGGCCACCGTTGTCCAAATAGCCGGGTGTGAGTCCCTCCTCCTGAGATGTGGCCCTAGGGTGCAGTTGGGCTTGCTGCTGGTGTACCTTTCGCCTAGTCGCACAGCAGCAGCCCTGCCTGAGCTTCTCGATATCCTCTCGGGGCTGGTGATTGAGTTCCCCAAATTTATGGTTTTGGGTGACTTCAATCTACCATCCCTGGGAGGATCATCTGAGTAAGCTCGGGAATTCATGGCTTCCATGACGGCCATGGACCTTACGCAAGTAATTCAGGGCCCGACTCATGTGGGGGCCACACGCTCAATTTGGTTTTTCTATCTGGACGGTGGTTAGATGATCTTGGTGGGGGTTCTCCAATTGTTATGCCCCTGTCATGGACCGATCATCATCTCCTGTGGCTGGTCTTCCGTTTTGCCACTCCCCATCGTGGGCCTGTTGAACCAACGAGATGGTTCCACCCTAGGCGCTTAATGGACCCTGAGAGGTTCCAGGCATCACTGGGGTCCCCACCTGCCTCCTTTGCTCACAGCTCGGCAGATGCCTTAGTGGAAGCCTGTGAAAAGGCAGCCACGGAGGCACTTGACCGAGTTGTACCCTTGCGGCCCCTGACCCGGTGCAGATCCCAGCGGGCTCCATGGTTTTCTGCGGAGCTCCGGGAGATGAAGCGTCAGAGACGGGGCCTAGAGAGCTGTTGGAGATCCAGCTGGTCTGAATCCGACCGATCGTGACTAAGATCCTTTACTAGGTCTTATCTCGCGGCGATGAGGATGGCGAGGTCTAATTACTTCGCAACCCTCATCGCGTCCGCAGATAACCGCCCGGCCGCCCTGTTTAGGGTGACCCGCTCCCTCCTTAATCAGGAGGTGAGGGAGGAGCCCTTGCAGGGTCGTGCCGAGGAGTTTAGTCAACATTTGTCGGACAAAATCGCTCAGATTCGGACCAGTTTGGACTCCGACTGGGCAGAGTCTGACGATCAGGACATGGGTGGTCTTGTCGATGTTATCTGGGAGGAGTTCAATCCTGTGACTCCGGAGGAAGTGGACAGGATTATGGGGAAGCTGAGCTCCACCACGTGTTTATTGGACCCGTGCCCTTCCTGGCTGGTTTATGCGGCTCAGGAGGGGACACGAGGCTGGCTCCAGGTGGTGATATCTGCATCTTTGAGTGAGGGTAGTTTCCCTGCCGTCTTGAAGGAGGCGGTGGTGAGACCTCTCCTCAAGAAGCCTGCCTTGGACCCAGCTGTATTAAACAACTTTCGTCCGGTCTCCAACCTTCGCTTTCTTGCGAAGGTTGTTGAGAGCGTGGTGGCGCATCAGCTCCCTTTGGTCCTGGAGGAAGCTGACTATCTAGACCCATACCAATCGGCTTTCAGGCCCGGGTACAGCACGGAGACAGCATTGGTCGCTCTGGTGAATGATCTCTGGAGGGCCCGGGAGAGAGGATGTTCCTCTGTTCTAGTCCTATTAGACCTCTCAGCGGCATTTGATACCATCGACCATGGTATCCTGCTGTGGCGTCTCAGGGGATTGGGAGTGGGAGGCACGGTCCTTCAGTGGTTCTCCCCCTACCTCCTGGGACGTTCGCAGTTGGTGTTGGCAGGGGGACAGAGGTCGACCTCGAGGCCTCTCGTTTGCAGAGTTCCTCAGGGGTCGGTCCTCTCGCCTCTCCTGTTCAACATCTATATGAAGCCTCTGGGTGAGATCATTTGTGGTTTTGGAGTTGGGTATCATCAGTATGCTGATGATACCCAGCTTTTTATTTCGACCCCAAACCACCCCAGTGATGCCCTCGACGTGATGTCCCATTGCCTGGAGACGGTTTGGGTCTGGATGGGGAGGAACAGGCTTCGGCTCAACCCTGACAAGACTGAGTGGCTGTGCGTGCCGGCATCTCGGGAAACTCAGATCATTCCATCTCTTACTATGGGGGGTGAGTTATTACCCCCTGTAGATAGGGCTCGCAACTTGGGAGTCCTCCTAGATTCACAGCTTTCTTTAGAAGATCATATAGTAACTGTGACTAGGGGGGCCTTCGCCCAGGTTCGCCTGGTGCACCAGTTGCGTCCCTATCTAGACTGGGATGCCTTGCGTACAGTCACTCATGCGCTCGTGACCTCTCGGTTAGACTACTGCAACGCTCTCTACATGGGGCTGCCCTTGAGGACCACTCGGAGGCTCCAACTGGTGCAGAATACAGCCGCGAGAGTTGTGTTGGGGGTCTCCCAATACTGCCATGTTACACCTCTGCTCCGTGAGCTGCATTGGCTTCCAGTTGCCTTCCGGGTGAGATTCAAGGTGCTGGTAATGACCTACAAAGCCCTACATGGCATGGGTCCGGAGTACCTTAGGGAGCACCTGCGGCCGGCATCAACGTCCCTCCGCCCAGTGCGCTCCCACAGAGAGGGCCTCCTCAGGGTGCCACCGGTCAGAGAATGCCGACTGGTGGCCCCCAGGGGGAGGGCGTTCTCTTTGGGTGCGCCTGACCTGTGGAACCGTTTACCGGTTGAGCTCCGGATGGTCCCCGACCTTCGCTCCTTCTGACGTGATCTAAAAACCTATTTGTTTGAACAAGCCGGCCTGGTCTGATGGGTTTGGGTTTTAATTATTGTTTTTAAGTAATTTATTTATTGTATTTGGGCACTATGGCTTAATCTGTTCTTAATTTTTGTATTTTTGTATTTTAGTATTTATTGCCCTGTTCACCGCCCTGAGTCCTTCGAGAGAAGGGCGGTATACAAATTAAATTAAATAAATAAATAAAATATTCATGGAAGACCAGGCTCTCTACACTCTATGGGTGTTTTCTCCCCTTAGAATTGTAAGCATCTTGCTTCTACGCAGCAATAGTAGAAGAGGACTGTCATTATCTTTCCAACAGTTGTGCAATTCCAGAATGTATCTTGATGTATCTATGGCATGGAATGCTCTAGGAGTGTTCTTCTTGTGCTGTCAGTTTCAGTCACTTGTGTGAGGCTTTATATATGTTGCCTGCATATTAGATATTACTTTCTATGCATGGTTCATGGAGATAATGAAACAAAGATTAGCTGCCAAAATGAACAATGTTACTCTTTCTTCAAAAATCCATGATATAGACATTGGATTTTGCACTGAAATATGCAAAATATTATTTCATAGTGTACACAGCTCATTAGCAATCCTGATTGTTTCTCATGTTTATGAGTTCTAATTGTATTTCACTTCCCAATTATTTTATTAGGACTTGCTTCTATAAAATTATTAACAATTCTGTCTCATCTGGTTGTTCTTCCCCCACCCCCAATGCATGATTGCCAGCTGAGAGAAAAAAGCAGCTGTTCCTTAAGATGGGAATGAATAATAAGTAATGATCAGCCAACTGATGCAGTCTTTTCTGATTTTTTTCTGGATTGAAAGGTTTTAGCATTTTTTAAATTCTTCATCTGTTATCCTTATCTTTGTGTGCTCTTCATATTTTTGAGAGATACAATGGTAGATACATTTAAAGAAACATGGATTGCAAGATGATAAAACTATGAGTCTTTTGTAAATTGTGGGACTATGTGTAACCTAAAATACATTTTAAAAATACTATTACCCGTGTATAAAAATCCACACTGCTGATGAATATTTGGCTGAATTTATTTGCCAAGATTTTATACATATACAAAGCTTTGTTATTAATCATCAGTCATTTCATCAAAAGCAGTAGATATTCTTAATGACCTGTTCAAATTGCAAAGCAACATGAATTTTGACTAAATAATAATAAAAAAAAACAATTGAAGGAGACTGAAAAAAATCAGCAAACTATTTTAAAATACATTGTGGTAAAATCTGCACATAATGACCATAAATACTGTATTTATGTTCAGCCAACTGAACATTAGCAAGAGTTTTCACAGAAAATATATTCAGGTCAATCCAATTCATAGATGCATGAATAATTGCATTTTTGGTCGTGTCCCTAGGGACCGTAAGCATTTACAATATATTGTAGAACTTTTCTGTTTTGATAATGTTACAAGTTTGGTTCGCAAGATACAAAGTAGTTGGTCTGTGATCTGTTTATAAAATGGTGCATGAAAAGCCAAAATGTTGTTTATCCACATATCAAATTTTGGTGGATAACAATTTTATCATATAAAACAGAAAAGCATTATTACAATAACTTGTATTAATTTATTCATAGAAAAGAATCACGAGATGAAAGTAAGGATATTCTGCAACTATAATATCTGGACCCCAAATTAGTTGATTTGAAAATAGTCTGCTTAATTTGAATTGAAACAAACCTGCCTCATTTGATTTAATGTTGAACCCAAAAGTTATGGGAAAAGTGCAACTAACATTGCACTTCTGAGGAAGATATGATGAATTGAAGATAACTTTACTGAGAACTGGCAGTGGAAAGAAGAGCTAGTGAGTAGGCTGACTCTTAGTAAATGCTCTCTGGACAAGGAGATATCTTGAGATTGCCCACAAGTGTTCCAAACAGTTGATCCTCACAAGGAGATTGTAAGACAGCAGTTTAAAACTCTGGAAAATGATGGAATAGCCATCTTGCTCAAACCATGGTCAATGCCTTTAAAAGGACATGAGTTTGCACATTCTTTTCTAATCATTTTCAGAAATTGCCTTTTAACTGCTGTTAGGAATCTTTGGATTGAAAAGTCTGAAAATACCAGATGCCCCAAAGCCGATCAATATTTTAAGTTTACATGTATGACAAAAGAAATAAATTGTCATTTATTTATTACTTCCATTGTTTAATTCTTTTTTAAATTTTGTACTTTATGTTTTTAAAATTTTTTATTGTTGTGAGCCACCCTGAGTCCTTGGGGAGAAGGGCGGCATATAAATTTAATAAATCTAAATCTAAATCTAAAGTAAAAGCCCAGAACGAACAAAGACTTGCAACAGAAATCAAGGATAATAAAAAAAGTTTCTTCCAACATTTCAACAACAAGAAAAAAGTCAAGGAAACTGTAGGTCCACCAAAGAGAGAAGACGGAAAGGAAATAACAGGCAACAGGGAGAAAGCAGAGCTGCTTAACTCATACTTTGCCTCAGTCTTCACACAAAAAGAAACTATAGCCCAACATACCGGAAAAAAAACCACTGCAAAAGACAATCTAGAAACAAAAATTAAAATAAGCAAGAAAATGGTAAGAAAACACCTATCTGACCTTGATGAATATAAATCACCAGGACCTGACAGATTACATCCCAGAGTTCTGAAGGAGCTGGCAGATGTTATCTCAGAACCATTGCACCACATCTTTCATAAATCCTGGAGCACCAGGGAAGTACCTGAGGATTGGAAAAGGGCTGATGTGGTTCCTATCTTCAAGAAAGGGGGGAAAAAACAGACCCAGTTTAACATCAATATTTAGGAAGATCCTAGAAAAGATAATTATAAAAAACAGATCTGCAAACAACTAGAAGCAAACAAAGTTATAACTACTAGCCAGCCATGGGTTTGTTAAAAACAGAACATGCCAAACCAATCTTATTTCATTCTTTGATAAAGTGATTAAACTAGTAGACCAGTGAAATGGTGTGAACATAGTATACTTAGATTTCAGTAAGGCATTTGATAAAGTAGACCACAACCTACTCCTTGGTAAGCTAGAAAAAGCTGAAATAGACAACATCACCACCAGATGGATTTGTAGCTGCCTGGCAAACCATATTCAATGAGTAGTCTTCAATGGCACTACATCCACATGGAGAGAAGTAAGCAGTGGGGTACCACAAGGTTCCGTCTTAGGCCCAGTACTCTTCAATATCTACATCAACAACTTAGATGAGGGAATTGAAGGGGAACTCATCAAATTTGCAGATGACACCAAACTGGCAGGAGTAGCCAACACCCCGGAAGACAAACAGAATCCAAAAAGATCTTGACAAACTTGAACAATGGGCCCTATCCAACAAAATGAGTTTCAATGTGAAGAAAAGCAAAGTTTTACATTTAGGCAGGAAAAATCAAAGGTACAAGTATAGATTGGCTTAAAAACAGTAACTGTGAGAGGGACCTTGGAGTCCTAGTGGACGATCACTTGACAATGAGCCATCAGTGTGCAGCAGCAGCCCAAAAAGCTAATACAATCCTGAGGCATAGAATCAAGATCACATGAAGTATTAGTACTGCTTTATAAAACCCTAGTAAGACCACACTTGGAATACTGCAACCAATTTTTCTCACCATATTACAAAAAACATGTTGAAAAAAATTCAGAGAACAGCAACTAAGATGATTAAAGGCCTGGAGGCTAAAACATACAAAGAATGGTTGCAGGACTTGGGTTTGGCTAGTCTAAAGAAAAGAAGAAATGGAGACATGATAGCAGTATTCCGGTATTTGAGGGGCTGTCCCCAAGAAGAGGGGGTCATATTATTCACCAAAGCAGAAGAAGGCAGGACAAGAAACAATGGTTGGAAACTGATCAAAGAGAGAAGCAACCTGGAATTAAGGAGAAACTTCCTGACAGTGAGGACAATCAACCAGTGGAACAGCTTGCCTCCAGAAATTGTGGGTGCTCCCTCACACTGGAGATTTTTAAGAAGATGCTAGACAGTCACTTGTCTGAGATGGTATAGGTCCTCCTGCTTGAGAAAGGGGCTGAACTAGAAGACCTCCAAGGTCCCTTCCAGGTCTATTCTATTCTCTATTCTAACAATCAAGGAATACTAATGGAATGTTATTAAGAAAGTGGAAAAGAAGCCAATGAAAATAAAGAAATAAAATTAGTTCTTGACAGAAACCTGGAAAAGGTTATAAGGCATCCAAGAGATATCCTAGTAGCCAGAAATTGAAGAAATCAGAAATTCCTTAGTGTGATTTATAGCTGTTGTTAGAGTCTTTTTTTGAATTCTTGATGGAAGACAAAGAGCAGAAAGGTCAAGGAAATAATGATTAAGTGGGAAAAAAATGGGAAATGGAAAATGATGAAATAGGGAATAATTGTGCTGTTTTACTGCTTCAAGGCATCTTCCTTGAAGAACATGGGCCAGGTGTGTTTTATGTTGCTCAAATTTACACAAGTGGACATTTTTTCTTCTAAAAAGAATAAATTGACATCCTGTCAAGCAGCCCATTAGATATCTCTTGAGTAATGTTTTAAAATGTAAAGGATGCCAGCTGGAGATATTGGGGTAACAATGAGGTAGTTCAGGCTTTTCACTTTTCTTATTGTTTGAGTATGAGAAAGGTCAAGAATTGTACACATACCATGCATTAATACTCTCTGACATTAGACTGGTAAATGTTTACTTGTAGAAAGAAGGATTTCCTGCATTCCATATAAACTGGGTGATAAACTGTATCCTAGATATGTTTATAAATGGGGACCATGATAAAATTTAGTAGTGCATTCTTTCTTCCTATCAGGAATGTTACTATTTGGAATGTCAGTCAGTCACTTAGCCATTGCGCCATTCAGAAGGAGCCCAAGGAGACATTGCAGCCTTCATCACATTTTCTGGGTTTTCATTCCAGTTAACAGAATCTAAAAACTCATCAATGGACTGTTTCAGGGTAGTTTCTGCCCCTTTATCATTTTTCAAAAATCTGTAATTATGCAACCCTTTGTTATCCAATTCATTAGCACGTATCACATACGTTTGTTATTAGAGGCAGTGATCCTTCTATAATGCTGGGAGGTATTTATAAATAAATGCATTAGTATAATTAAATATACAGTAAACTAATTCATTACTATATTACATTATCCTGGCAAGCATGAATATGTCTATGACAAAATGTTTGAACTAATTCAGAGTTCCAAACAACAATTATTGCTTTCTGTCTGAGAAATGACTTTTCCTTATGCCTTATGCAACTATTTCGATGTGTTGTTGTTAATCCTTTAGTACCAGGATAAATTCATTAGCAAGATGCACCTCAGATTGCCTGGTTTTAAAACTCTTCTAAAGAATATGAATACACACATGTGTGCACACACAAAACCTATTTTCTATATTAAAAGTTTGTTCTATGTATTTATATATTTTAAAGTTTTTAATCAATTTAAGAATCATACAGATAGCCCTCTTAGGTGGCTGCAAAAAGTAGGAGTAGATTTACAAAGATTTGGGATAGTATGAATGTGTAACAGGAACATCATAGTGAACAAGGGTTGATTTAACACACTCATAAAATGAGAACTAATTGCAACTATATCAAGCCTCGGAACTGTCCAGATGTCTGGACTTCAGTTCCCAGGATTTCCTAGCCAGCTTTGCCATTGCTGAGAATTCTGGGAACTGGAATAAGTAGAATTAGGAAATCTGAGTTAGACTTGTAACAGGACAGATGACAGGAATAATACCAAGATTCAAAACAGTCTAATCATTTTCATGGTTTCTGAATGGATATTATAAATATGTATTTAATGTATATATTTAATGTATTAATATAATGTGTGAAACTTGGAACCTTTAAATAGCAAGCCATGTATGGGTAACACAATAAAGTGGCTGGAGTAGGATAAAAATTAAATGAAATTTGAGTATCATGGGTTTTTATATATGTTTTTATTGAACTATGTCTAACAAACATCAAATAATTAAATTAACATAAATCCAAGATACATAAAGAAAAAAAAACTATGGAAAATACAAACAGCTAAATGTAAATAGACAAGTACTGCACATGCAGACATTTACTATCTGTGTAAAATATTATGATATTATAGTCTATCCCTATTGAGGTAAGCCATAAAATTGATTTAGATTTGATTAACTTGTGATTCCTATCTCTGCTACCTCATTATTTTAATTTTGTCTGTATTTTTTTCTGTTGTAACAATTGAAGATGTCCTATTAATCCACATCTCAATTATTATGTTATTTAGAGATTTCCAATGTTGAACAGTTATTTTAGCTGCTAAAGTTAAGTAGGTAATAAGTTCCTTATTTTTAAGTTTGAGGTTTGGTCCTGTAAATAAATGCAGTAAGCCTAATTGTTCATTGTCAAGGTAATCAAAATTATTTTATTCAGCACACATAATACATTTATCCAATTTACTTAAAATACAGGTAGGTATATGTAAAACTTTAGCTTAAGAAAAACTTTTGGGTGGTCTTCTAGAGGTACATGTACATTCTTGAGTAAGACATGCAGATAGTTTTGGAAACATCAGTAGTGTATGTGTGAGATAAATCCCAGGAGTTACAATGTTTTTAATTTGCATTTTATAAGCTGAAACAAGAAGAACACTTTAATAAGTATGTGTTTTAAGGAAAGATTTTAAATAATAAAAGAGTTGTAGTGGAATCAGCAGGTTGGCTGCTACTATTCAGATATTAGAAACTTTCAGATTTAGCTGTGATTCCACAGTCTCAGGCTGGGATTTGGTTGCAGACCTCAGTATCTGTCATTCTACAGCTGCTATTTGAAATACATAGAACTTCACACAAGCCAACAAGAAACATGACACAAAATGATGTGCCCAAGGCAGTGGTGGCATTCAACCAGTTCGCACCACTTCAGCAGAACTGGTAGCTAGTTTTTTTTGTTGCCCAGGCCCAGAATGAACTTCCGGAAGTGGCATCCACACATATCTGAATCCCACCACTGGCCCAAGGCTTATGCCCTGAAATAAAATTCTCTTTGTCAAATGTGTTAAGACAGGTATTCCTAGTTATGGTTTTGAACCTGCACTGGAAACATCCTACCCCAAGACCAGCAAATGTTGTCATTGAAAACTTTCTATAGTTTCAGGAATCAGCTTTTTTCCCCCCTGTTGTTATGGCAGGACTTTCCTTTTTCAAATCAAAGCCATGTGTGGCATTTGTTGATTGATTTTTATTACAAACATTTATATCCCACCTAACCTCTATAGAGCTCTAGAGAACTTAGAACACCAATAAAACCATGAAATATAAGCCAACAAATGGTTGAGGAACCACAATTAAATATTTTAACAAGCAGTTTGCTATACACTAAAAGCATTCCTAAAAAGTAAGTCCTTTGTTAATCCTGGAAAGCTATTAATGAGGAAATGAGAGCCACTTGGAGTCCTTGGAGCTCAGTGAGAAATAAAGAGCAATAAATAAATAATAGAATGACATAGGCTTACTTGGAAGGAATTCTATGGCCTAAAGAAGCAGCCACTGAAGAAGCTTCTCTTTCCCAATCAGACGAAGCTGTGGAGTCTCACAGTGTTTCAGATATGGTCAGCTTCCTATTATATAAAGCTATGAATATATTGTCATGAGCTGCCTATGACATTGTATGACATAGGCAGCCATATAAGTGCTGTAAATAAACAAATAAATAAAATATCCTGATTCTAAAGGATCTGTTACTTTAATGATCAAAACAGTGCTGGATTGATGCAACTGTTTTCGAAATTGAGCAAGGCTTGTACAGGCCTGATTTTCAGCTAGATTCTCAACTGAAAAAGTAGTCCAACACATACTGCATTGTCTTGAGCATTATTTGGAAAACACATATTTCTGCCTTTCCATCATGCACCATAGAAGTAGCTTATTAAAAGTAGGACTGCACATGGGAGCTGCAAAAGGAGGTACGGTATATTCATATATACCTTTTAAATCTTTTTTTATCCTGAAGGAATTCTTAAAATTATTTTCAGGTCTCAGGAAACCCTGCATAAAAATTGTAATAATGTCCTGCCCCCAAAACCCTTCACAATATTCTTCACTACTAACTTCACCTAATCAATGTTTTATAATGTTTACAATAGTGAAGCAGCAGAGTAGCAGCTGAGTCACAGGATGAAAAAATTTCCAATACTGTAACCACCATCATTGTGCAGTATATAAAGTTAAAACAAAGGGCTTTTTATTTTTCACCATGAAACCTACTGAAATAGATTATGTTTATGCATTAATCAATTAATGTTTAGATATAATAAGAATCTAAAAATGTTCAGGTTCCACACATCTAATGTACCATATAGTCAGAAAAAGTTGAGAGAGAAATATCCTGGGGAAAGAATCAATTTACAAACATCGGGATCACGTGCAACTGCATATGAAAAGCATCAAGAAGTAGAAACACCAAATAACAGAATCAAATTGAAAGAGTTGTCAGCACACAGAAATTATGTAACATTCATTTTCTCTGCTTCCAGTGGGTCTCTCTCTCTCTCTCTCTCTCTCTCTCTCTCTCTCTCTCTCTCTCTCTCTCTCTCTCTCTCTCTCTCTTACTAGAGCTGACTGCCAGAAAACCCTCAAACGTTCTTATACCGACCATAGAGCAGTGTGATGTAACTTGACAGCAAGATCAGCATGAGGTGAAAAAGGGTAAAAGACTTGTGGATTAATTTAACCAAGCATGTAGAAACCATTCATAGCATATTTTAGTCAGTGATGGCAGTTTTGAAAGCTTACAATCTATGACACTGTTATATACTGCTCAAAAAATAAATAAAGGGAACACTTAAACAACACAATGTACTGTATTTAATAGTAGGATGTCTTATCTTGTGTTCCCTTTATTTTTTTTGAGCAGTATATTTTTAGAGTATTGCCCAATGACAGAATTTTAAGGAGTGCAAGGTCTTTTGCAAACTAGTCAAAGTACACATTTATTCACATTTGTATTTTTTTAGACACTATTAATTTGATGGAATCAGAAATGAATTCAGGAGTCATATCATCAGGTTATTTTACATATATTTCGGATTCAGAGAAAAAGCTGTCTGAAATCTTGCAATTTATCAAAATCTTGTTCTGTGAATTTTGTTCCTTTCCAGGATATGATATACATTTTGGAAATGGTCAACATTTCATGGAAGGAAGAATTTTTTTTTCAGTGATGATATGGTGGGGAGATCTTTGTTGAACGAGGTAAATGTAATCCTATTATCTTGGACAAGCAACTTTTTGGTTGGTTTATTTTGCATGTGGAAAAGAACACCAGTCTATGGGTAAAATACCTATAGCACTTGCTGGTAAAGGTTTTGAAATCATCTGACAAGTAGTGAAATTTTGTCTAGCAGTGTGCTAATTTGCAATTGTTACACTATAAAGAAGATCCTGAAAATTTAGTGAGATAAAAATGATTGAGTGTATTACTTAAATTGTATGGAATTTAAATATTGGCATTGACTTGTAATTGTCAAAAATGATTGATTAATGAATTAACAAAAATATATAGTAAACATTTTAATTTTGGTACAGTTTATAAACCATCATTTTATTATTAAATAGCTGAGTGCAGAGACACAGTAAAAGATTCTACTCAGCAGTTTAACAGTACAATTGTTTGGTATTTTAATATTTTATTCATGAAGTAGTTTTATAATTTAATGCTTTGTTTTTATTTTTTAAATGGTACAGTATTTTTTTGTATTTATAGAGTATTTTGCCACATTTTAAATACTTAGAAGTGTTTTGCATATTCTTATCTGAGCTGTGTAAATTTTGTCATAGAGATAATTCTGGCTCATTGACTGTAATAAAAGTGTGTGTTTGTTCAACTATTCATTTGCCTGTTAGTCTTATCCAGGAGAGATATTTTATCAAATCCCATATACCGTAGCTTTCCAGCCTAGCCTGTGGTATTCCTAAGCATATACCTCACCCGAAGGATGCCCTTTGTTTGAAATATTGCTATTTTAGTGCTATTCAAAGTGAAAACTGACACTTTTCATTGAAAAATTACACTGCTATTACTAGATAACATATAGAATCATCATCTACATTTTCTGATAGGATACATTTCTAGACAGTTTTCCTAAGGAGTAAAGCCTGTATTTACATAAAAGAGAAATCTACAACTCATGAATGAAGATTTTTCATTTTTACAGCCTTCAGTTCATAACATTCTGTTTCCAATAAGTTTAGGATTTCTTTAAAACTTTTAAAAAATATTTCTTCTGATGTATGGGTAGTCCTCGACTTCTGACCATAATTGGAACCAGAATTTTCATTGCTAAGCAAGGCAGCTATTAATAGCAATAACAATAGCACTTAGGCTTATATACTGCCCCATAATGCTTTACAGCCCTCTCTGGGCAGTTTACAATGTCAGCATATTGGCCGCAACAAACATTTTACCGACCCCAGAAGGATGGAAGGTTGAGTCAACCTTGAGCTCCATCAGGATTGAACTCTAGGCTGTGAGCAGAGTTTGCATGCAATACTGCATTTTAACTGCTGTGCCACTAGAGCTCCTGGTGGGGTGTGAGTTGCACCCAATTTTATGATTTTTTTGTTTTTGCTATAGTAAAACACTGCAATTGTTAAGAAAATCTACCATTGACTTTGCTTATCAGAAGCTGGCTAGGGAAGCCAAAAATGGTGATCATGTGACCCTGGGATGCTGAAACTTTTATAAATACATACACCTGAATTCTGATCACGTGATCTTGGAGATGCTGCAATGGATGGTTGTAAGTATGAAGACTGGTGGTAAGTCATTTTTTCCAGTGCTGTAACTTTGGTTGCTAAATGAATAGTTCAGTCGAGGACTACCTGTATCTATTTTGGAAACAGACACACAGAGACACAAAGACGCATAGACACACAGACACACACAAGTAGCATTCTGCTACTTTTGCATACTTTCTTCCCCCTTCCCCACACTAATGTACCCATGTCCTTGTTTCCTTAGCATACATTCTGACAACAGGGTTGCAAAGATATGATTGGCATGAACACCACACTGGCTATGAAATTATCCTCCATTTCTAATAATAAGACTCAGGTGCAAAAGTGCTAAAACAAATCCAGTAGCTCTCTCTCTCTCTCTCTCTCTCTCTCTCTCTCTCTCTCTCTCTCTCTCTCTCTCTCTCTCTCTCTCTCTCTCTCTCTCTCTCTCTCTCTCTCTCTCTGTGTGTGTGTGTGTGTGTGTGTGTGTGTGTGTGTGTGTTGTGTATGTGCATGTATCACAGAAAGCTATGCACTGAAATCCATTGTGGAAGTAAAATCAAAGTTTTATTAAAATCACCAAAGAAGCAATATTTTGTGACGAGATGAATGAATGAACCTTTATTGTCAAAGTACAACCATGTATACATTGAGATTGGCTGGGCCTCCCTTCGTGTCCCCACCCCCCACAACTCACAGTGACAACAAACCCTCCATCTTATTACACCATGTGAGCTAATTGCACAACACACTGGCCTCGCAAGTCAATCATGCATAAAGTTTATAAAATTATTTCCTGTTCAAAAGCCTAACAGCCCATGGATAAAAGCTGTTCTTCAGCCTGTTGGTATGGCTAGCTATACTCCTATATCTCCTACCTGATGGTAGGAGAGTAAAGAGATACCGACCAGGGTGTGAGTCATCCCTGAGAATTTTCCTCACTCTTCCAAGGCAGCGAGCCCTGGCGATGTCATCCAGTGGTGTCAGGGGACAGCCCACAATGTCTTGTGTTGTGCTCACCACCCTCTGTAATAATTGTCATTGAGCTAACTGCTCCCACTTACTGGTTTTCTGGATACAAAGTTTCCCAAGAAACTTCAATACTTTTAAATAGTCCCAGATAAATCTAAAAGCAAACAGGAAAAAAGAACACTTACTGCATGGGTGTCAAACTCGCTGCATCATGAGACATGTTGCAACGTACTGTGACTTTTTTCGCATTGCTGGAGCTGTGTTGGGCACGGCCTCTGCATGATGCAACTGGCCCATGGGCCAACAGTTTGACACCCCGACTTACTGCATAGAGCCTAACAGCTATTTTAAACCTTTATAAATGGATATTTATGACAAAAATCCAGTAGGTAGGGTGTGTGTGTGTGTGTGTGTGTGTGTGTGTGTGTGTGTGTGTGTATGTGTTTGTGTTTGCGTATGTGCATGTGTCACAGAAAGCTAAGCACTGACATCCATTGTGGAAGTAAAATCAAAGTTTTATTAAAATCACCAAATGAAATGAAATAAGGGTCCATTTTTTATTAGTCCAAAGACTCGCATACAACAACAGTATGCACCACAACACATGGCATCAAAAGGGATTTAAGGAACAGATGTCAAAAAGACATTCATGAAACACTAGATAAGGCTTTTTCAACTGTGGCAACTTTAAGATAACTGGACTTTAACTCTCAGAATTCTGCAGCCTGTATGGGATTGAAGTTAGCACATCTCAAAGTTGCCGAGGTTGAAAAAACACTGCACTGGAAAATCAAATTGCTTATTGGCTCAGTATTGTATGCTAACTCCCAGTTCATGATGAACTGGGCCTACTGCCCCATGTCTGGCTGCTTTTATTTTTGTATTAGAAAATGTGTCTTTCTCTGAGCATTTAAAATAGTGATGGAAGACTTTTATGCTCTAATGGTGATGAAGTTTGCATGAAAGAAGAGTGCAGTCAGACAAAATCTCAAAAGTAAGCATATTTCTTCTTTAATCCATTTGAGGTTTCCTTTCTCTTTTGGAATCTCCTCACTTAATGACTTATTACTTTCTAGGGTCATTAAATCATTGTGCCAAAATAACAGTAATGAGGGCAGGCTTTATGAAGCTTCAAGAGTGGTTAATATGCTACATGGATGCTTTAAGTTACCAGGAGCATCAGTTATTCTCTATGGCATTCTTTCTTTTTTCTTTTTCTTTAGCTACCTCCCAAATGCTGGCTTTGCTGTGTTCTGAAAGCAAAACAAATTCTAGAGCCAAAGGATAATGTTACCTTCATTGCAAACTCAGTACCAATTAAGATTTTGGTTCCAGCACCAATCACGTTACCTTACTGTTGTTGTTAGCTGCGAAGTCGTGTCCGACCCATCGCGACCCTATGGACAACATTCCTCCAGGCCTTCCTGTCCTCTACCATCTTCTGGAGTCCATTTAAGCTCACGCCTACTGCTTCAGTGACTCCATCCAGCCACCTCATTCTCTGTCGTCCCCTTCTTCTATTGCCCTCGATCTTTCCCAGCATTAGGCTCTTCTCCAGTGAGTCCTTCCTTCTCATTAGGTGGCCAAAGTATTTGAGTTTTAGCTTCAGGATCTGGCCTTTTAAAGAGCAGTCAGGATTGATCTCCCCTAGGACTGACCGGTTTGATCGCCTTGCAGTCCAAGGGACTCGCAGGAGTCTTCTCCAGCACCATAGTTCAAAGGCCTCAATTCTTTGGCGCTCAGCCTTTCTTATGGTCCAACTTTCACTGCCATACATTGCAACTGGGAAGACCATAGCCTTGACTATACGCTAGTTACCTTACTAGCACTCAGCTAATTCTGTCATTCTAATAGGGCTAACAAATCTGGGAGGTGAAAAAAGAGGTTTATTTTTTTTGTTCCTCGGGTACTATCTAGGATGATCTGAATTTCTGCAGCTTTGGTTTGGGATCCCTTTTTTAATACCCTTTTAACTAATTTGGTGACAGCTTCTTGAACCAATAGCTGCACCTACATGATAATCCCAATTCCAAGTGATTCTGAATCTGATCCATAATTCTCATTAGAACCTTGTCAGTTAATATTAATGGATTTTAAAGGAGCAGCAGAAGACTTCTGAAAATCTGGTGACAAATCAATCTAAAATTCTTAACTGAGTCATAAATGAGCAGACTCAAATTATCCTACTTCGGACACATTATGCGAAGTGCTAGTTTTGTAGATAAGGCTCTTAGGCTGGGAAATGAAGGAAAGAAGATGAGGAATGCCGCCAGCTCAAACTCAGTTACAGTAATACAATGACACACACGAACAAATTTCACTCCTAAAATGACATTTAAGAAATTACATGAACTCTTTTGTATAGGTTGTGTCGTGATTTTTGCATACAAAGTATAGTAAATTGATGTATACGTATATCTACTTCTACTACTACTACTACTACCACTACTATTACTACTAATATTAATAAAGTTGGAAGGGACCTTGGAGGTCATCTAGTCCAACCCTCTGCTCAGGCAGGAAACCCTATACCATTTCAGACAAATGGCTGTCCAATCTCTTCTTAAAGACTTCCAGTGTTGGAGCATTCACAGCTTCTGGAGGCAGGTTGTTCCACTGATTAATTGTTCTAACTGTCAGGAAGTTTCTCCTTAGTTCTAGGTTGCTTCTCTTTTTGGTTAGTTCCCATCCATTGCTTCTTGTCTTGCCATTTATATATATATATATATAAGTATATGCCTCTGGAACATAAATATGCCATCCATTAGGACTAATGAAAACATTCACCACCTAAGCAAATGTGTGTGGGGGTGGGAGTGGGGGGATGCACTTGCCCACACCCACATGCAAAAATATAATAGTTAGGATATTTAAGTTTGGATCAAGGTAATCTACGTTAAATTGCAGCTATCTATCCTGTAAGTAATGAGAAACTGTAGTTTAAAGAAAACAGAATCAACCACTGAAGCATGAACAATGGTAGGAGAGCAAGTAGGTAAAAGCACAGGGTTTCATAGCTGACTTCTGTTTTAAGAAATAATTAACATACAATCCTCTCTGCCACCAAAAGATTTGCCCTATCCCAGGGGTAGGCAACCTCGGCTCTTTTATGACTCATGGACTTCAACTCCCAGAATTCCTCAGTCAGCATAGCTGACTCAGGAATTCTGGGAGTTGAAGTCCATGAGTCATAAAAAAGCTGAGGTTGCCTACCCTTGCCCTATCCCTATGAAAATTTGAGTTTTGTTACCATATTCTCTCAGTGGTGCCAAGGTATTGATTAGAATGTATTGTGTATCAATTCCAGCTATTGATGCTTCTTTAGCTTCTTTTAAGAAAGGTCTCTCATGTCTTCTTACTGCATGTTTGTATTCACTCGTTTCCTTAGATAAGGTCCTTTAACATGCCTAAACCAGTTGCATGACAAATTGCTGACTTTGACTACTCAGTTTGCATTGACATAAAAATATTCTCCTGAAATTTCAAACCTTTTGAAGTGTGATTTAACACAGGAACTGCTGGTAGTGAAAGCAGCTGCTAAGTCATTGTTACTACTAGAAGCAAAGGTACAGTATCTTCTAGAACCCATTGAACCTGTTATTTTTTACTGGTTCTTGACATTTTCTCATTTATGTTGAAAAATGTTCATCTCTGTGATCCCAATCAGAAAGTAGGGCACACACACTTTATAACTTCTGATCTTGTTTACTGCTACAGTCAGAAAACTTTATAAAATTATAGACACTCTCTAAATCTCTTCCTATGTATTCACTAACACAAGGAATAAGCTGCAAATATATATAAGGACCTTTGAAAATATTTTTATAGTACTTTGCTAATATATAGTGTGTGACTGATTTGAGTAATGGTTCTTTGATTATATGATGGTGTTTTTCTAGTCAAGATAAATGACTGCTTACATTTGCACATTTGCACAATCACATTTGGTTGATATGGAAACAAGATGTAACAAACAGAATGGAGAATACATGTAAACTCTGGGTCAAATGCTCTTTCTTGGGAAAAGGTTTATGAGAAGCTGGTGGGAAATAAATCTAAAAATGATATTTCTTCTGGCACAGAGAAAGAGAAAAGCAATGTAATTTGTACATGAGGGCCATTTGGTTGTCAATGACAGGCACTCACAGATACAGAAATTTTATTTTGCACATTAGAAAACTACATCATTACATTACTTTTCGACATAATCACCATTCAAATTGGGGCACTTGTCATAACGTCTTACAAGGTTTGAAATTTCCTTTGTAGTAGTTGCTTGGCATCAAATCTGGACAAGCATTATGTGAACCAACACCACACCGGGAGTCAGCATGAAGTCTGTTTGTTATAGATGGCTCATCTGAGTTTTGGTAACATTTCAAGGTAGACATCTGAATTTGATGGTCGAACCACACTCCATGAACTTCACTAGAAGTACTCCTTTGGCATCTTCACATTTGGCAGGACTTTCTATGGCATCACTTCGGGTGTGGTGTTAGTTCATGATAATGCTCACCTGGACACTGATAGACACACCCAAGAACTTTTGAAGCAGTTCCATTGGGATGTTTTTGATCACGCTCCCTATAGCCCAGATTTGGCGCTGAGTGATTACTTCTAAGGAATTTCAAACCTTGTAAGACGTTATGACAAGTGCCTCATTTTGAATGGTGATTATGTCAAAAAGTAATGTAATGTTGTAGTTTTCTAATGTGTATAATAAATGTTCTTTATCTGCAATTATCTGTCGTTGATAACCAAATGGAAGTATATTTTTTTAAAGTGAAGATTGAGAACCCATTTGGTGTAGTGATTAGAGCACCAAGCTGGAACTGGGAGTCTGTGAATTTTACTCTCATCATATGCACAGAAGACTGAGCCCACTGCTCCCTCTTAGCCCTAAGAAGCAGGCAATGACAAACTACTTCTGTAAAACCTTGTCAAGAAAACTGCAGTCACCAGAAGCGAAAAACTTATTTGAAGCCATAAAAAAAGGTTTAAAAAGTATTTTATATAATTTGGGTTATGTCATTTCAAAAATGATGACCTATTAAATGTATAATGTTGAAAATGGAAGTTAATTCATCATGTAAAAATGACTAATCAAAGTTTTAAAGGATGTTTAACTGGAGAAGTTACAAGGGTATAAAAAAGAGAAAGCTTCTTTAGTCCATAAATGAAGATATTTTGTTACTGGAAAATATATTACAATTTTCTATTGCTTAATAACTTCTGTTTGTAAACTTTTGCTACTTAGTACTACTATACTCCTAAACATGCTTAATATCTTTTGGATGCTGATAATAAATATATAAATGCACATTAAAATTATCAGTTTTATTGGGAAGTAAAAAACTATTATGTATTTTGAGAAACTATAGGAAAGCAGTAGTTTTATACTACTGATTCTTAAGACCTGATATGTTAAACAATAGAGATGATATGATACTATATTAACTGTTTTAGGCCTACTTTTAAAATAGGAAAATTCAATTTTTAGCATCTCCTTCTTTGGAAACATTTTGAATAAAAAAATCTATTTCTTAATTTGTTTTCATTGAATATCTGTAGTCATCCTGTTCAATTTACCTTTCACTCCTTAATAGTGAAGGACTACATTGATATTTTATTACCTTTATAAGTCAAATGTTTAGAGTTTTAGCAAAAGTGAAATAAGCAAAATTAATTTTTAATGATTTTCCTTATTTTGAGTTTTTAACATGAAGAATAAATCCAGGCTAATTCTAAGTTTTTTAATTTCACTACACAGTCACACATAAAAACTGCAAATCCTGATTTGCTCCAATTAATAACCAAGCTTATCTACTTTTTTCTTTCCAAGTTCTAGAGATGTAGAACTGAACCAGTGTATCTTGAGCCCATAGATGAACATGTTGAGGAAACATTCCTTTCCCCCTTTCCTCTACTAAAATGTTTGTTGTGATGAAAGACAATAATGAGTAGTAATATAGTTAGTATCCCTTGTTTGTTTCTTTTTTTGTCTAGGGAATGGAGTAAAGCATACTGAATAGATTTACTGATGATAAAATGCTTTATAATTAAAAAGACAAGTTCTAATTCTCTTGTTCTACTCTATTGCTTGTTATCTCAGAAGTCTCTAATTAATTTTTTTTGTCAGGAGTGTGGTAATATAATCACACTCTTATCATATTCTTATTAATATTGTAATTAATCTAATTTGTAAAATTAGTTGAATTACTATTGGATGGTTACTGACATTTGTACCATACCCTATTCCTTGATTGTTTGCAAACAAATTGCACCACTTTTTTAAAAACTCCGCAAGGAATCTTTGACAATAGGCTTATGTACATGTTGTAGCTGTTTGAATGGTACTGATTTTGCTCAGACATTTATTCCTTTGTCCTATCCTTGCCTATGTTTCAGAAATGCAGCCTTGGGCAAAGTGAAGCCTCAGTTTGAAAAAGCTTATTTTTTTCTCTTTTTAGATGCTAAATGTCCATGCATTTCCTGATGACATTAATGGTATATCCAATTGCAAATCTTGGCATACAACTAACTGTGAGTCTCCCATCACCATAAAAACACCTTGGAGATAAGGCCCTGCGGTTCCCCCCCCCCACATTGCCTGCAATTGCAAAAGGTGCACTGGCCTTGCTATTTGCCTGCGATCCCCTCCAGGTCCCCCCCCCCACAATGCCAGAAGCCGCGTCAGCCTTGCTCCTCACCCCCTTTCCTTTGAGTTGCAAGCCAAGCTGTCTTTGTGAAGCCCCCTTGAGGTATCCCTCCCTCCCTTCCTGGTTCCCCCAATACACTCTTGCCTGTCTGTCCCTCCATTGGCCCTGGCGGCTGCTACTCCTGCCGTCAGTCCCCTTCCTTTTGGTCCTGGTGACAGATCTGCAAGGCCCCAAAACTACGGAGCAGCCAAAGTACTTTTTAAAAAAATCTTACATCACATGCTGCCCCGCTACAACCCCTGCGATTGCCATTGCCTTCACACACTGCCCCTGCAGCACCATGGCTTCTGACTACCACCTGATTGGCTGGGGGCTATTTGTCCTGTGCAGCCAAAGGCCTGGGACAAAGGGTGTCTGGGCAAATGGGCCAGGCTGAAGGGCAAGGGCCAGAGGGTCAAGGGGCCATTGGCTGGGAAGAATGGCCCGGGGAGGTCAGCAGAGGAGGAAAGCTGGCTGTAAATGGGGTGAGGCAAGTGGCAGGGGGCAAAGGAGGTGTGGCCAAGGGTCCATGCCTTAACATTCCATTCCATCCCATTTGTAACAGAAGACTACAACCTATCCTGAGTAATGCTAAGACAGAGATATGGGCAAAAGTTAAATGTGTTCAATTTAAGAAAGAATAATATAGTAAATAATAATTATTATATGATTGCACATATATCTATTTAATATTTTCCCCTTGTCTTACATTGAAAATTACAATTGGAGAGCAATTGAATGCTCGCTCTCAGTCTCCCTGTGGATGAGGGACATGAGGCTGTGACTCACTGATGTAGTCTTCCAGTTCTCATGGCTCCTAATAACTTCTCTCTCAAAAAAAAATTCAACAAAGTTGTTGCTCATTAAATCTAATGGCATAAATGTCATCATTTTGTAGTATGATATCTGTATAAACAGGCAGCTTCTATTTCTGTTTAAGAGAATATCCCACTATAGCATTTAAATGTGTGTAAATTAAAGCTGTTTTATGATTTTTACAGCCTGGTACTGTCATTCTTTTAGTTTTTATTTCCTTTTCAAATAAGCAAGGTTTCTGAGATTCCCATTACTTCATGCAGACCATAGCAGAGCAGATACTCATTTCAGCAATTTCCCAAGTTTTCATTCTGTATTTACAGTTCTTGAGGCCAGTTGGATGACATTCCATCTCAACTACTCCCAAGGGACTCTTATGTTCCCAGGCCACCTCTGGTATTTAGGGGACATTTTTTTCTCCCTGTTTCCAAGCAAGCAACACTTTTTATGGAATCTACATTTTATCTACATTTATCTACATTCTCACAACAGAATGTTTTTCTCCCCCTAGCTCTTATCTTCCAAGTCATATTCAAAGGTTAATATAAGATTGACATGTCAGGAATCTATCTCAAGCATTTAGCAATAATCTGTGCCACTTTGTTAGCTGTTATCTGCTGCTCTGAGTAGCCTCTATTAGGACAAAATGCTCCTAGCAGCAATATTGCTTTCATCTATAAAAGCCCCTGGAGATTAGCATTATGTAGCAAAGATTAAATGTGAGGGCCTGAGATAATTTAGAATATTTACAACTGTTTCAATA